>NC_074700.1:32812579-33112579 GCF_029448725.1 Salvelinus fontinalis | reverse complement strand
GTAGTGTGGGTAGAGTCCAGTGTAGTGTGAGTAGAGTCCAGTGTAGTGTGAGTAGAGTCCAGTGTAGTGTGTCGGTAGAATCCAGTGTAGTGTGAGTAGAGTCCAGTGTAGTGTGAGTAGAGTCCAGTGTAGTGTGGGTAGAGTCCAGTGTAGTGTGGGTAGAGTCCAGTGTAGTGTGAGTAGAGTCCAGTGTAGTGTGTCGGTAGAGTCCATTGTAGTGTGAGTAGAGTCCAGTGTAGTGCGGGTAGAGTCAAGTGTAGTGTGGGTAAAGTCCAGTGTAATGTGGGTAGAGTCCAGTGTAGTGTGGGTAGAGTCCAGTGTAGTGTGGGTAGAGTCCAGTGTAGTGTGAGTAGAGTCCAGTGTAGTGTGTCGGTAGAGTCCAGTGTAGTGTGAGTAGAGTCCAGTGTAGTGTGTCGGTAGAATCCAGTGTAGTGTGAGTAGAGTCCAGTGTAGTGTGAGTAGAGTCCAGTGTAGTGTGGGTAGAGTCCAGTGTAGTGTGGGTAGAGTCCAGTGTAGTGTGGGTAGAGTCCAGTGTAGTGTGGGTAGAGTCCAGTGTAGTGTGGGTAGAGTCCAGTGTAGTGTGTGGGTAGAGTCCAGTGTAGTGTGGGTAGAGTCCAGTGTAGCGTGAGTAGAGTCCAGTGTAGTGTGGTAGAGTCCAGTGTAGTGTGAGTAGAGTCCAGTGTAGTTTGAGTAGAGTCCAGTGTAGTGTGGGTAGAGTCCAGTGTAGTGTGGGTAGAGTCCAGTGTAGTGTGAGTAGAGTTCAGTGTAGTGTGTGGGTGTAGTCCAGTGTAGTGTGGGTAAGGTCCAGTGTAGTGTGGGTAGAGTCCAGTGTAGTGTGAGTAGAGCCCAGTGGAGTGTGGGTAGAGTCCAGTGTAGTGTGAGTAGAGTCCAGTGGAGTGTGAGTAGAGCCCAGTGGAGTGTGGGTAGAGTGCAGTGTAGTGTGAGTAGATTCCAGTGTAGTGTGTTGGTAGAGTCCAGTGTAGTGTGAGTAGAGTCCAGTGTAGTGTGTGTGTAGAGTCCAGTGTAGTTTGGGTAGAGTCCAGTGTAGTGTGGGTAGAGTCCAGTGTAGTGTGAGTAGAGTCCAGTGTAGTGTGGGTAGAGTCCAGTGTAGTGTGAGTATAGTCCAGTGGAGTGTGAGTAGAGCCCAGTGTAGTGTGTTGGTAGAGTCCAGTGTAGTGTGTGGGTAGAGTCCAGTGTAGTGTGAGTAGAGTCCAGTGTAGTGTGAGTAGAGTCCAGTGTAGTGTGTTGGTAGAGTCCAGTGTAGTGTGTGGGTAGAGTCCAGTGTAGTGTGAGTAGAGTCCAGTGTAGTGTGGGTAGAGTCCAGTGTAGTGTAGGTAGAGTCCAGTGTAGTGTGTGGGTAGAGTCCAGTGTAGTGTGGGTAGAGTCCAGTGTAGTGTGAGTAGAGTCCAGTGTAGTGTGGGTAGAGTCCAGTGTAGTGTGGGTAGAGTCCAGTGTAGTGTGGGTAGAGTGCAGTGTAGTGTGAGTAGAGTCCAGTGTAGTGTGTTGGTAGAGTCCAGTGTAGTGTGGGTAGAGTCCAGTGTAGTGTGGGTAGAGTGCAGTGTAGTGTGAGTAGAGTCCAGTGTAGTGTGGGTAGAGTCCAGTGTAGTGTGGGTAGAGTCCAGTGTAGTGTGGGTAGAGTCCAGTGTAGTGTAGGTAGAGTCCAGTGTAGTGTGGGTAGAGTCCAGTGTAGTGTGAGTAGAGTCCAGTGTAGTGCGGGTAGAGTCCAGTGTAGTGTGGGTAGAGTCCAGTGTAGTGTGAGTAGAGTCCAGTGTAGTGTGAGTAGAGTCCAGTGTAGTGTGAGTAGAGTCCAGTGTAGTGTGGGTAGAGTCCAGTGTAGTGTGGGTAGAGTCCAGTGTAGTGTGGGTAGAGTCCAGTGTAGTGTGAGTAGAGTCCAGTGTAATGTGGGTAGAGTCCAGTGTAGTGTGGGTAGAGTCCAGTGTAGTGTGGGTAGAGTCCAGTGTAGTGTGGGTAGAGTCCAGTGTAGTATGAGTAGAGTCCAGTGTAGTGTGGGTAGATTCCAGTGTAGTGTGGGTAGAGTCCAGTGTAGTGTGGGTAGAGTCCAGTGTAGTGTGGGTAGAGTCCAGTGTAGTGTGGGTAGAGTCCAGTGTAGTGTGGGGAGAGTCCACTGTAGCGTGGGTAGAGTCCACTGTAGTGTGGGTAGAGTCCAGTGTAGTGTGGGTAGAGCCCAGTGTAGTGTGGGTAGAGTCCAGTGTAGTGTGAGTAGAGTCCAGTGTAGTGTGTCGGTAGAGTCCAGTGTAGTGTGAGTAGAGTCCAGTGTAGTGTGAGTAGAGTCCAGTGTAGTGTGTGGGTAGAGTCCAGTGTAGTGTGGGTAGAGTCCAGTGTAGTGTGAGTAGAGTCCAGTGTAGTGTGGTAGAGTCCAGTGTAGTGTGGGTAGAGTCCAGTGTAGTGCGGGTAGAGTCCAGTGTAGTGTGGGTAGAGTCCAGTGTAGTGTAGGTATAGTCCAGTGTAGTGTGTGGGTAGAGTCCAGTGTAGTGTGGGTAGAGTCCAGTGTAGTGTGGGTAGAGTCCAGTGTAGTATGAGTAGAGTCCAGTGTAGTGTGGGTAGATTCCAGTGTAGTGTGGGTAGAGTCCAGTGTAGTGTGGGTAGAGTCCAGTGTAGTGTGGGTAGAGACCAGTGTAGTGTGGGTAGAGTCCAGTGTAGTGTGGGGAGAGTCCACTGTAGCGTGGGTAGAGTCCACTGTAGTGTGGGTAGAGTCCAGTGTAGTGTGGGTAGAGTCCAGTGTAGTGTGGGTAGAGTCCAGTGTAGTGCGGGTAGAGTCCAGTGTAGTGTGGGTAAAGTCCAGTGTAATGTGGGTAGAGTCCAGTGTAGTATGGGTAGAGTCCAGTGTAGTGTGGGTAGAGTCCAGTGTAGTGTGAGTAGAGTCCAGTGTAGTGTGTCGGTAGAATCCAGTGTAGTGTGAGTAGAGTCCAGTGTAGTGTGAGTAGAGTCCAGTGTAGTGTGTCGGTAGAGTCCAGTGTAGTGTGAGTAGAGTCCAGTGTAGTGCGGGTAGAGTCCAGTGTAGTGTGAGTAGAGTCCAGTGTAGTGTGAGTAGAGTCCAGTGTAGTGTGGGTAGAGTCCAGTGTAGTGTGGGTAGAGTCCAGTGTAGTGTGTGGGTAGAGTCCAGTGTAGTGTGGGTAGAGTCCAGTGTAGTGTGGGTAGAGTCCAGTGTAGTGTGGGTAGAGTCCAGTGTAGTGTAGGTATAGTCCAGTGTAGTGTGTGGGTAGAGTCCAGTGTAGTGTGGGTAGACTCCAGTGTAGTGTGGGTAGAGTCCAGTGTAGTGTGGGTAGAGTCCAGTGTAGTGTGGGTAGAGTCCAGTGTAGTGTGGGTAGAGTCCAGTGTAGTGCGGGTAGAGTCCAGTGTAGTGTGGGTAAAGTCCAGTGTAATGTGGGTAGAGTCCAGTGTAGTATGGGTAGAGTCCAGTGTAGTATGGGTAGAGTCCAGTGTAGTGTGAGTAGAGTCCAGTGTAGTGTGTCGGTAGAATCCAGTGTAGTGTGAGTAGAGTCCAGTGTAGTGTGAGTAGAGTCCAGTGTAGTGTGGGTAGAGTCCAGTGTAGTGTGAGTAGAGTCCAGTGTAGTGTGGGTAGAGTCCAGTGTAGTGTGAGTAGAGTCCAGTGTAGTGTGTCGGTAGAGTCCAGTGTAGTGTGAGTAGAGTCCAGTGTAGTGCGGGTAGAGTCCAGTGTAGTGTGGGTAAAGTCCAGTGTAATGTGGGTAGAGTCCAGTGTAGTGTGGGTAGAGTCCAGTGTAGTGTGGGTAGAGTCCAGTGTAGTGTGAGTAGAGTCCAGTGTAGTGTGTCGGTAGAGTCCAGTGTAGTGTGAGTAGAGTCCAGTGTAGTGTGAGTAGAGTCCAGTGTAGTGTGGGTAGAGTCCAGTGTAGTGTGGGTAGAGTCCAGTGTAGTGTGTGGGTAGAGTCCAGAGTAATGTGTGGGTAGAGTCCAGTGTAGTGTGAGTAGAGTCCATTGTAGTGTGGTAGAGTCCAGTGTAGTGTGGGTAGAGTCCAGTGTAGTGTGGGTAGAGTCCAGTGTAGTGTGTGGGTAGAGTCCAGTGTAGTGTGGGTAGAGTCCAGTGTAGTATGGGTAGAGTCCAGTGTAGTGTGTCGAAAGAGTCCAGTGTAGTGTAGGTAGAGTCCAGTATAGTTTGGGTAGAGTCCAGTGTAGTGTGGGTAGAGTCCAGTGTAGTGTGGGTAGAATCCAGTGTAGTGTAGGTAGAGTCCAGTGTAGTGTGGGTAGAGTCCAGTGTAGTGTGAGTAGAGTCCAGTGTAGTGTGAGTAGAGTCCAGTGTAGTGTGTCGGTAGAATCCAGTGTAGTGTGAGTAGAGTCCAGTGTAGTGTGAGTAGAGTCCAGTGTAGTGTGGGTAGAGTCCAGTGTAGTGTGGGTAGAGTCCAGTGTAGTGTGTGGGTAGAGTCCAGTGTAGTGTGGGTAGAGTCCAGTGTAGTGTGAGTAGAGTCCAGTGTAGTGTGGTAGAGTCCAGTGTAGTGTGGGTAGAGTCCAGTGTAGTGTGGGTAGAGTCCAGTGTAGTGTGGGTAGAGTCCAGTGTAGTGTAGGTATAGTCCAGTGTAGTGTGTGGGTAGAGTCCAGTGTAGTGTGGGTAGAGTCCAGTGTAGTGTGGGTAGAGTCCAGTGTAGTGTGGGTAGAGTGCAGTGTAGTGTGAGTAGAGTCCAGTGTAGTGTGTTGGTAGTGTCCAGTGTAGTGTGAGTAGAGTCCAGTGTAGTTTGAGTAGAGTCCAGTGTAGTGTGGGTAGAGTCCAGTGTAGTGTGAGTAGAGTCCAGTGTAGTGTGGGTAGATTCCAGTGTAGTGTGGGTAGAGTCCAGTGTAGTGTGGGTAGAGTCCAGTGTAGTGTGGGTAGAGTCCAGTGTAGTGTGGGTAGAGTCCAGTGTAGTGTGGGGAGAGTCCACTGTAGCGTGGGTAGAGTCCACTGTAGTGTGGGTAGAGTCCAGTGTAGTGTGGGTAGAGCCCAGTGTAGTGTGGGTAGAGTCCAGTGTAGTGTGAGTAGAGTCCAGTGTAGTGTGTCGGTAGAGTCCAGTGTAGTGTGAGTAGAGTCCAGTGTAGTGTGAGTAGAGTCCAGTGTAGTGTGGGTAGAGTCCAGTGTAGTGTGGGTAGAGTCCAGTGTAGTGTGTGGGTAGAGTCCAGTGTAGTGTGGGTAGAGTCCAGTGTAGTGTGAGTAGAGTCCAGTGTAGTGTGGTAGAGTCCAGTGTAGTGTGGGTAGAGTCCAGTGTAGTGCGGGTAGAGTCCAGTGTAGTGTGGGTAGAGTCCAGTGTAGTGTAGGTATAGTCCAGTGTAGTGTGTGGGTAGAGTCCAGTGTAGTGTGGGTAGAGTCCAGTGTAGTGTGGGTAGAGTCCAGTGTAGTATGAGTAGAGTCCAGTGTAGTGTGGGTAGATTCCAGTGTAGTGTGGGTAGAGTCCAGTGTAGTGTGGGTAGAGTCCAGTGTAGTGTGGGTAGAGACCAGTGTAGTGTGGGTAGAGTCCAGTGTAGTGTGGGGAGAGTCCACTGTAGCGTGGGTAGAGTCCACTGTAGTGTGGGTAGAGTCCAGTGTAGTGTGGGTAGAGTCCAGTGTAGTGTGGGTAGAGTCCAGTGTAGTGCGGGTAGAGTCCAGTGTAGTGTGGGTAAAGTCCAGTGTAATGTGGGTAGAGTCCAGTGTAGTATGGGTAGAGTCCAGTGTAGTGTGGGTAGAGTCCAGTGTAGTGTGAGTAGAGTCCAGTGTAGTGTGTCGGTAGAATCCAGTGTAGTGTGAGTAGAGTCCAGTGTAGTGTGAGTAGAGTCCAGTGTAGTGTGTCGGTAGAGTCCAGTGTAGTGTGAGTAGAGTCCAGTGTAGTGCGGGTAGAGTCCAGTGTAGTGTGAGTAGAGTCCAGTGTAGTGTGAGTAGAGTCCAGTGTAGTGTGGGTAGAGTCCAGTGTAGTGTGGGTAGAGTCCAGTGTAGTGTGTGGGTAGAGTCCAGTGTAGTGTGGGTAGAGTCCAGTGTAGTGTGGGTAGAGTCCAGTGTAGTGTGGGTAGAGTCCAGTGTAGTGTAGGTATAGTCCAGTGTAGTGTGTGGGTAGAGTCCAGTGTAGTGTGGGTAGACTCCAGTGTAGTGTGGGTAGAGTCCAGTGTAGTGTGGGTAGAGTCCAGTGTAGTGTGGGTAGAGTCCAGTGTAGTGTGGGTAGAGTCCAGTGTAGTGCGGGTAGAGTCCAGTGTAGTGTGGGTAAAGTCCAGTGTAATGTGGGTAGAGTCCAGTGTAGTATGGGTAGAGTCCAGTGTAGTATGGGTAGAGTCCAGTGTAGTGTGAGTAGAGTCCAGTGTAGTGTGTCGGTAGAATCCAGTGTAGTGTGAGTAGAGTCCAGTGTAGTGTGAGTAGAGTCCAGTGTAGTGTGGGTAGAGTCCAGTGTAGTGTGAGTAGAGTCCAGTGTAGTGTGGGTAGAGTCCAGTGTAGTGTGAGTAGAGTCCAGTGTAGTGTGTCGGTAGAGTCCAGTGTAGTGTGAGTAGAGTCCAGTGTAGTGCGGGTAGAGTCCAGTGTAGTGTGGGTAAAGTCCAGTGTAATGTGGGTAGAGTCCAGTGTAGTGTGGGTAGAGTCCAGTGTAGTGTGGGTAGAGTCCAGTGTAGTGTGAGTAGAGTCCAGTGTAGTGTGTCGGTAGAGTCCAGTGTAGTGTGAGTAGAGTCCAGTGTAGTGTGAGTAGAGTCCAGTGTAGTGTGGGTAGAGTCCAGTGTAGTGTGGGTAGAGTCCAGTGTAGTGTGTGAGTAGCATCCAGTGTAGTGTGTGGGTAGAGTCCAGTGTAGTGTGGGTAGAGTCCAGTGTAGTGTGTCGAACGAGTCCAGTGTAGTGTGTGGGTAGAGTCCAGTGTAGTGTGTCGAAAGAGTACAGTGTAGTCTCTGGGTAGAGTCCAGTGTAGTGTGGGTAGAGTCCAGTGTAGTGTGGGTAGAGTCCAGTGTAGTGTGTCGAAAGAGTCCAGTGTAGTGTGTGGGTAGAGTCCAGTGTAGTGTGTCGAAAGAGTCCAGTGTAGTCTCTGGGTAGAGTCCAGTGTAGTGTTGGTAGAGTCCAGTGTAGTGTAGGTAGAGTCCAGTGTAGTGTGAGTAGAGTCCAGTGTAGTGCGGGTAGAGTCCAGTGTAGTGTGGGTAGAGTCCAGTATAGTGTGGGTAGAGTCCGTGTAGTGTGGGTAGAGTCCAGTGTAATGTGAGTAGAGTCCAGTGTAGTGTGGGTAGAGTCCAGTGTAGTGTGTCGGTAGAGTCCAGTGTAGTGTGAGTAGAGTCCAGTGTAGTGTGGGTAGAGTCCAGTGTAGTGTGGGTACAGTCCAGTGTAGTGTGTGGGTAGAGTCCAGTGTAGTGTGAGTAGCATCCAGTGTAGTGTGTGGGTAGAGTCCAGTGTAGTGTGGGTAGAGTCCAGTGTAGTGTGTCGAAAGAGTCCAGTGTAGTGTGTGGGTAGAGTCCAGTGTAGTGTGTCGAAAGAGTCCAGTGTAGTGTGTGGGTAGAGTCCAGTGTAGTGTGTCGGTAGAGTCCAGTCTAGTGTGAGTAGAGTCCAGTGTAGTGTGAGTAGAGTCCAGTGTAGTGTGGGTAGAGTCCAGTGTAGTGTGGGTACAGTCCAGTGTAGTGTGTGGGTAGAGTTCAGTGTAGTGTGAGTAGCGTCCAGTGTAGTGTGGGTAGAGTCCAGTGTAGTGTGGGTAGAGTCCAGTGTAGTGTGGGTAGAGTCCAGTGTAGTGTAGGTAGAGTCCAGTGTAGTGTGGGTAGAGTCCAGTGTAATGTGGGTAGAGTCCAGTGTAGTGTGGGTAGAGTCCAGTGTAGTGTGGGTAGAGTCCAGTGTAGTGTGAGTAGAGTCCAGTGTAGTGTGAGTAGAGTCCAGTGTGGTGTGGGTAGAGTCCAGTGTAGTGTGGGTAGAGTCCAGTGTAGTGTGAGTAGAGTCCAGTGTAGTGTGAGTAGCATCCAGTGTAGTGTGTGGGTAGAGTCCAGTGTAGTGTGGGTAGAGTCCAGTGTAGTGTGTCGAAAGAGTCCAGTGTAGTGTGTGGGTAGAGTCCAGTGTAGTGTGGGTAGAGTCCAGTGTAGTGTGAGTAGAGCCCAGTGGTGTGTGGGTAGAGTCCAGTGTAGTGTGAGTAGCGTCCAGTGTAGTGTGTGGGTAGAGTCCAGTGTAGTGTGGGTAGAGTCCAGTGTAGTGTTTCGGTAGAGTCCAGTGTAGTGTGGGTAGAGTCCAGTGTAGTGTGGGTTGAGTCCAGTGTAGTGTTTCGGTAGAGTCCAGTGTAGTGTGGGTAGAGTCCAGTGTAATGTGGGTAGAGTCCAGTGTAGTGTGGGTAGAGTCCAGTGTAGTGTTTCGGTAGAGTCCAGTGTAGTGTGGGTAGAGTCCAGTGTAATGTGGGTAGAGTCCAGTGTAGTGTGGGTAGAGTCCAGTGTAGTGTGTCGAAAGAGTCCAGTGTAGTGTGTCGGTAGAGTCCAGTGTAGTGTGGGTAGAGTCCAGTGTAGTGTGGGTAGAGTCCAGTGTAGTGTGTGGGTAGAGTCCAGTGTAGTGTGTCGGTAGAGTCCAGTGTAGTGTGGGTAGAGTCCAGTGTAGTGTGGGTAGAGTCCAGTGTAGTGTAGGTAGAGTCCAGTGTAGTGTGAGTAGAGTCCAGTGTAGTGCGGGTAGAGTCCAGTGTAGCGTGGGTAGAGTCCAGTGTAGTGTGAGTAGAGTCCAGTGTAGTGTGTCGGTAGAGTCCAGTGTAGTTTGGGTAGAGTCCAGTGTAGTGTGTCGAAAGAGTCCAGTGTAGTGTGTGGGTAGAGTCCAGTGTAGTGTGTCGAAAGAGTCCAGTGTAGTGTGTGGGTAGAGTCCAGTGTAGTGTGAGTAGAGTCCAGTGTAGTGTGGGTAGAGTCCAGTGTAGTGTGGGTAGAGTCCAGTGTAGTGTGAGTAGAGTCCAGTGTAGTGTGTCGGTAGAGTCCAGTGTAGTGTGTCGGTAGAGTCCAGTGTAGTGTGGGTAGAGTCCAGTGTAGTGTGGGTAGAGTCCAGTGTAGTGTAGGTAGAGTCCAGTGTAGTGTGAGTAGAGTCCAGTGTAGTGCGGGTAGAGTCCAGTGTAGTATGAGTAGAGTCCAGTGTAATGTGGGTAGAGCCCAGTGTAGTGTGGGTAGAGTCCAGTGTAGTGTGAGTAGAGTCCAGTGTAGTGTGTGGGTAGAGTCCAGTGTAGTGTGGGTAGAGTCCAGTGTAGTGTGGGTAGAGTCCAGTGTAGTGTGGGTACAGTCCAGTGTAGTGTGTGGGTAGAGTCCAGTGTAGTGTGAGTAGCATCCAGTGTAGTGTGTGGGTAGAGTCCAGTGTAGTGTGGGTAGAGTCCAGTGTAGTGTGTCGAAAGAGTCCAGTGTAGTGTGTGGGTAGAGTCCAGTGTAGTGTGTCGGTAGAGTCCAGTCTAGTGTGAGTAGAGTCCAGTGTAGTGTGGGTAGAGTCCAGTGTAGTGTGGGTACAGTCCAGTGTAGTGTGTGGGTAGAGTTCAGTGTAGTGTGAGTAGCGTCCAGTGTAGTGTGGGTAGAGTCCAGTGTAGTGTGGGTAGAGTCCAGTGTAGTGTGGGTAGAGTCCAGTGTAGTGTAGGTAGAGTCCAGTGTAGTGTGGGTAGAGTCCAGTGTAATGTGGGTAGAGTCCAGTGTAGTGTGGGTAGAGTCCAGTGTAGTGTGGGTAGAGTCCAGTGTAGTGTGAGTAGAGTCCAGTGTAGTGTGAGTAGCATCCAGTGTAGTGTGTGGGTAGAGTCCAGTGTAGTGTGGGTAGAGTCCAGTGTAGTGTGTCGAAAGAGTCCAGTGTAGTGTGTGGGTAGAGTCCAGTGTAGTGTGGGTAGAGTCCAGTGTAGTGTGAGTAGAGTCCAGTGTAGTGTGGGTAGAGTCCAGTGTAGTGTGGGTACAGTCCAGTGTAGTGTGTGGGTAGAGTCCAGTGTAGTGTGAGTAGCGTCCAGTGTAGTGTGTGGGTAGAGTCCAGTGTAGTGTGGGTAGAGTCCAGTGTAGTGTTTCGGTAGAGTCCAGTGTAGTGTGGGTAGAGTCCAGTGTAGTGTGGGTTGAGTCCAGTGTAGTGTGGGTAGAGTCCAGTGTAGTGTGTCGGTAGAGTCCAGTGTAGTGTGGGTAGAGTCCAGTGTAGTGTGGGTAGAGTCCAGTGTAGTGTAGGTAGAGTCCAGTGTAGTGTGAGTAGAGTCCAGTGTAGTGCGGGTAGAGTCCAGTGTAGTGTGGGTATAGTCCAGTGTAGTGTGAGTAGAGTCCAGTGTAGTGCGGGTAGAGTCCAGTGTAGTGTGGGTAGAGTCCAGTGTAATGTGGGTAGAGTCCAGTGTATTGTGGGTAGAGTCCAGTGTAGTGTGGGTAGAGTCCAGTGTAGTGTGAGTAGAGTCCAGTGTAGTGTGAGTAGAGTCCAGTGTAGTGTGTCGGTACAGTCCAGTTTAGTGTGAGTAGAGTCCAGTGTAGTGTGGGTAGAGTCCAGTGTAGTGTGGGTACAGTCCAGTGTAGTGTGTGGGTAGAGTCCAGTGTAGTGTGAGTAGCATCCAGTGTAGTGTGTGTGTAGAGTCCAGTGTAGTGTGGGTAGAGTCCAGTGTAGTGTGTCGAAAGAGTCCAGTGTAGTGTGTGGGTAGAGTCCAGTGTGGTGTGTCGAAAGAGTACAGTGTAGTCTCTGGGTAGAGTCCAGTGTAGTGTGGGTAGAGTCCAGTGTAGTGTGGGTAGAGTCCAGTGTAGTGTGGGTAGAGTCCAGTGTAGTGTGTCGAAAGAGTCCAGTGTAGTGTGTGGGTAGAGTCCAGTGTAGTGTGTCGAAAGAGTCCAGTGTAGTGTGGGTAGAGTCCAGTGTAGTGTGGGTAGAGTCCAGTGTAGTGTAGGTAGAGTCCAGTGTAGTGTGAGTAGAGTCCAGTGTAGTGCGGGTAGAGTCCAGTGTAGTGTGGGTAGAGTCCAGTGTAATGTGGGTAGAGTCCAGTGTAGTGTGGGTAGAGTCCAGTGTAGTGTGTGGGTAGAGTCCAGTGTAGTGTGTGGGTAGAGTCCAGTGTAGTGTGGGTAGAGTCCAGTGTAGTGTGGGTAGAGTCCAGTGTAGTGTGGGTAGAGTCCAGTGTAGTGTGGGTAGAGTCCAGTGTAGTGTGGGTAGAGTCCAGTGTAGTGTGGGTAGAGTCCAGTGTACTGTGGGTAGAGTCCAGTGTAGTGTGGGTAGAGTCCAGTGTAGTGTGAGTAGAGTCCAGTGTAGTGTGGGTAGAGTCCAGTGTAGTGTGGGTAGAGTCCAGTGTAGTGTGAGTAGAGTCTAGTGTAGTGTGTCGGTAGAGTCCAGTGTAGTGTGTCGGTAGAGTCCAGTGTAGTGTGGGTAGAGTCCAGTGTAGTGTGGGTAGAGTCCAGTGTAGTGTAGGTAGAGTCCAGTGTAGTGCGGGTAGAGTCCAGTGTAGTGCGGGTAGAGTCCAGTGTAGTGTGGGTAGTGTCCAGTGTAATGTAGGTAGAGTCCAGTGTAGTGTGGGTAGAGTCCAGTGTAGTGTGAGTAGAGTCCAGTGTAGTGTGTGGGTAGAGTCCAGTGTAGTGTGGGTAGAGTCCAGTGTAGTGTGGGTAGAGTCCAGTGTAGTGTGGGTAGAGTCCAGTGTAGTGTGGGTAGAGTCCAGTGTAGTGTGGGTAGAGTCCAGTGTAGTGTGGGTAGAGTCCAGTGTACTGTGGGTAGAGTCCAGTGTAGTGTGGGTAGAGTCCAGTGTAGTGTGAGTAGAGTCCAGTGTAGTGTGGGTAGAGTCCAGTGTAGTGTGGGTACAGTCCAGTGTAGTGTGTGGGTAGAGTCCAGTGTAGTGTGAGTAGCGTCCAGTGTAGTGTGTGGGTAGAGTCCAGTGTAGTGTGGGTAGAGTCCAGTGTAGTGTGTCGGTAGAGTCCAGTGTAGTGTGGGTAGAGTCCAGTGTAGTGTGGGTAGAGTCCAGTGTAGTGTAGGTAGAGTCCAGTGTAGTGTGAGTAGAGTCCAGTGTAGTGCGGGTAGAGTCCAGTGTAGTGTGGGTATAGTCCAGTGTAGTGTGAGTAGAGTCCAGTGTAGTGCGGGTAGAGTCCAGTGTAGTGTGGGTAGAGTCCAGTGTAATGTGGGTAGAGTCCAGTGTATTGTGTGTAGAGTCCAGTGTAGTGTGGGTAGAGTCCAGTGTAGTGTGAGTAGAGTCCAGTGTAGTGTGAGTAGAGTCCAGTGTAGTGTGTCGGTACAGTCCAGTGTAGTGTGAGTAGAGTCCAGTGTAGTGTGAGTAGATTCCAGTGTAGTGTGGGTAGAGTCCAGTGTAGTGTGTGGGTAGAGTCCAGTGTAGTGTGAGTAGCATCCAGTGTAGTGTGTGGGTAGAGTCCAGTGTAGTGTGGGTAGAGTCCAGTGTAGTGTGTCGAAAGAGTCCAGTGTAGTGTGTGGGTAGAGTCCAGTGTAGTGTGTCGAAAGAGTACAGTGTAGTCTCTGGGTAGAGTCCAGTGTAGTGTGGGTAGAGTCCAGTGTAGTGTGGGTAGAGTCCAGTGTAGTGTGTCGAAAGAGTCCAGTGTAGTGTGTGGGTAGAGTCCAGTGTAGTGTGTCGAAAGAGTCCAGTGTAGTCTCTGGGTAGAGTCCAGTGTAGTGTTGGTAGAGTCCAGTGTAGTGTAGGTAGAGTCCAGTGTAGTGTGAGTAGAGTCCAGTGTAGTGCGGGTAGAGTCCAGTGTAGTGTGGGTAGAGTCCAGTATAGTGTGGGTAGAGTCCGTGTAGTGTGGGTAGAGTCCAGTGTAATGTGAGTAGAGTCCAGTGTAGTGTGGGTAGAGTCCAGTGTAGTGTGTCGGTAGAGTCCAGTGTAGTGTGAGTAGAGTCCAGTGTAGTGTGGGTAGAGTCCAGTGTAGTGTGGGTACAGTCCAGTGTAGTGTGTGGGTAGAGTCCAGTGTAGTGTGAGTAGCATCCAGTGTAGTGTGTGGGTAGAGTCCAGTGTAGTGTGGGTAGAGTCCAGTGTAGTGTGTCGAAAGAGTCCAGTGTAGTGTGTGGGTAGAGTCCAGTGTAGTGTGTCGAAAGAGTCCAGTGTAGTGTGTGGGTAGAGTCCAGTGTAGTGTGTCGGTAGAGTCCAGTCTAGTGTGAGTAGAGTCCAGTGTAGTGTGAGTAGAGTCCAGTGTAGTGTGGGTAGAGTCCAGTGTAGTGTGGGTACAGTCCAGTGTAGTGTGTGGGTAGAGTTCAGTGTAGTGTGAGTAGCGTCCAGTGTAGTGTGGGTAGAGTCCAGTGTAGTGTGGGTAGAGTCCAGTGTAGTGTGGGTAGAGTCCAGTGTAGTGTAGGTAGAGTCCAGTGTAGTGTGGGTAGAGTCCAGTGTAATGTGGGTAGAGTCCAGTGTAGTGTGGGTAGAGTCCAGTGTAGTGTGGGTAGAGTCCAGTGTAGTGTGAGTAGAGTCCAGTGTAGTGTGAGTAGAGTCCAGTGTGGTGTGGGTAGAGTCCAGTGTAGTGTGGGTAGAGTCCAGTGTAGTGTGAGTAGAGTCCAGTGTAGTGTGAGTAGCATCCAGTGTAGTGTGTGGGTAGAGTCCAGTGTAGTGTGGGTAGAGTCCAGTGTAGTGTGTCGAAAGAGTCCAGTGTAGTGTGTGGGTAGAGTCCAGTGTAGTGTGGGTAGAGTCCAGTGTAGTGTGAGTAGAGCCCAGTGGTGTGTGGGTAGAGTCCAGTGTAGTGTGAGTAGCGTCCAGTGTAGTGTGTGGGTAGAGTCCAGTGTAGTGTGGGTAGAGTCCAGTGTAGTGTTTCGGTAGAGTCCAGTGTAGTGTGGGTAGAGTCCAGTGTAGTGTGGGTTGAGTCCAGTGTAGTGTTTCGGTAGAGTCCAGTGTAGTGTGGGTAGAGTCCAGTGTAATGTGGGTAGAGTCCAGTGTAGTGTGGGTAGAGTCCAGTGTAGTGTTTCGGTAGAGTCCAGTGTAGTGTGGGTAGAGTCCAGTGTAATGTGGGTAGAGTCCAGTGTAGTGTGGGTAGAGTCCAGTGTAGTGTGTCGAAAGAGTCCAGTGTAGTGTGTGGGTAGAGTCCAGTGTAGTGTGTCGGTAGAGTCCAGTGTAGTGTGGGTAGAGTCCAGTGTAGTGTGGGTAGAGTCCAGTGTAGTGTGTGGGTAGAGTCCAGTGTAGTGTGTCGGTAGAGTCCAGTGTAGTGTGGGTAGAGTCCAGTGTAGTGTGGGTAGAGTCCAGTGTAGTGTAGGTAGAGTCCAGTGTAGTGTGAGTAGAGTCCAGTGTAGTGCGGGTAGAGTCCAGTGTAGCGTGGGTAGAGTCCAGTGTAGTGTGAGTAGAGTCCAGTGTAGTGTGTCGGTAGAGTCCAGTGTAGTGTGGGTAGAGTCCAGTGTAGTGTGTCGAAAGAGTCCAGTGTAGTGTGTGGGTAGAGTCCAGTGTAGTGTGTCGAAAGAGTCCAGTGTAGTGTGTGGGTAGAGTCCAGTGTAGTGTGAGTAGAGTCCAGTGTAGTGTGGGTAGAGTCCAGTGTAGTGTGGGTAGAGTCCAGTGTAGTGTGAGTAGAGTCCAGTGTAGTGTGTCGGTAGAGTCCAGTGTAGTGTGTCGGAGAGTCCAGTGTAGTGTGGGTAGAGTCCAGTGTAGTGTGGGTAGAGTCCAGTGTAGTGTAGGTAGAGTCCAGTGTAGTGTGAGTAGAGTCCAGTGTAGTGCGGGTAGAGTCCAGTGTAGTATGGGTAGAGTCCAGTGTAATGTGGGTAGAGTCCAGTGTAGTGTGGGTAGAGTCCAGTGTAGTGTGAGTAGAGTCCAGTGTAGTGTGTGGGTAGAGTCCAGTGTAGTGTGGGTAGAGTCCAGTGTAGTGTGGGTAGAGTCCAGTGTAGTGTGGGTACAGTCCAGTGTAGTGTGTGGGTAGAGTCCAGTGTAGTGTGAGTAGCATCCAGTGTAGTGTGTGGGTAGAGTCCAGTGTAGTGTGGGTAGAGTCCAGTGTAGTGTGTCGAAAGAGTCCAGTGTAGTGTGTGGGTAGAGTCCAGTGTAGTGTGTCGGTAGAGTCCAGTCTAGTGTGAGTAGAGTCGAGTTTAATGTGAGTAGAGTCCAGTGTAGTGTGGGTAGAGTCCAGTGTAGTGTGGGTACAGTCCAGTGTAGTGTGTGGGTAGAGTTCAGTGTAGTGTGAGTAGCGTCCAGTGTAGTGTGGGTAGAGTCCAGTGTAGTGTGGGTAGAGTCCAGTGTAGTGTGGGTAGAGTCCAGTGTAGTGTAGGTAGAGTCCAGTGTAGTGTGGGTAGAGTCCAGTGTAATGTGGGTAGAGTCCAGTGTAGTGTGGGTAGAGTCCAGTGTAGTGTGGGTAGAGTCCAGTGTAGTGTGAGTAGAGTCCAGTGTAGTGTGAGTAGAGTCCAGTGTGGTGTGGGTAGAGTCCAGTGTAGTGTGGGTAGAGTCCAGTGTAGTGTGAGTAGAGTCCAGTGTAGTGTGAGTAGCATCCAGTGTAGTGTGTGGGTAGAGTCCAGTTTAGTGTGGGTAGAGTCCAGTGTAGTGTGTCGAAAGAGTCCAGTGTAGTGTGTGGGTAGAGTCCAGTGTAGTGTGGGTAGAGTCCAGTGTAGTGTGAGTAGAGCCCAGTGGTGTGTGGGTAGAGTCCAGTGTAGTGTGAGTAGCGTCCAGTGTAGTGTGTG
Source organism: Salvelinus fontinalis (assembly GCF_029448725.1). Lineage (NCBI taxonomy): Eukaryota > Metazoa > Chordata > Actinopteri > Salmoniformes > Salmonidae > Salvelinus > Salvelinus fontinalis. Next base: position 33,097,158 of record NC_074700.1, on the reverse strand, counting down.
GGTAGAGTCCAGTGTAGTGTGGGTAGAGTCCAGTGTAGTGTTTCGGTAGAGTCCAGTGTAGTGTGGGTAGAGTCCAGTGTAGTGTGGGTTGAGTCCAGTGTAGTGTTTCGGTAGAGTCCAGTGTAGTGTGGGTAGAGTCCAGTGTAATGTGGGTAGAGTCCAGTGTAGTGTGGGTAGAGTCCAGTGTAGTGTTTCGGTAGAGTCCAGTGTAGTGTGGGTAGAGTCCAGTGTAATGTGGGTAGAGTCCAGTGTAGTGTGGGTAGAGTCCAGTGTAGTGTGTCGAAAGAGTCCAGTGTAGTGTGTGGGTAGAGTCCAGTGTAGTGTGTCGGTAGAGTCCAGTGTAGTGTGGGTAGAGTCCAGTGTAGTGTGGGTAGAGTCCAGTGTAGTGTAGGTAGAGTCCAGTGTAGTGTGAGTAGAGTCCAGTGTAGTGCGGGTAGAGTCCAGTGTAGCGTGGGTAGAGTCAGTGTAGTGTGGGTAGAGTCCAGTGTAGTGTGAGTAGGGTCCAGTGTAGTGTGTGGGTAGAGTCCAGTGTAGTGTGGGTAGAGTCCAGTGTAGTGTGGGTAGAGTCCAGTGTAGTGTGGGTAGAGTCCAGTGTAGTGTGGGTAGAGTCCAGTGTAATGTGGGTAGAGTCCAGTGTAGTGTGGGTAGAGTCCATTGTAGTGTGAGTAGGGTCCAGTGTAGTGTGTGGGTAGAGTCCAGTGTAGTGTGGGTAGAGTCCAGTGTACTGTGGGTAGAGTCCAGTGTAGTGTGGGTAGAGTCCAGTGTAGTGTGGGTACAGTCCAGTGTAGTGTGTGGGTACAGTCCAGTGTAGTGTGAGTAGCGTCCAGTGTAGTGTGTGGGTAGAGTCCAGTGTAGTGTGGGTAGAGTCCAGTGTAGTGTGTCGGTAGAGTCCAGTGTAGTGTGGGTAGAGTCCAGTGTAGTGTGGGTAGAGTCCAGTGTAGTGTAGGTAGAGTCCAGTGTAGTGTGAGTAGAGTCCAGTGTAATGTGGGTAGAGTCCAGTGTAGTGTGGGTATAGTCCAGTGTAGTGTGAGTAGAGTCCAGTGTAGTGCGGGTAGAGTCCAGTGTAGTGTGGGTAGAGTCCAGTGTAATGTGGGTAGAGTCCAGTGTATTGTGGGTAGAGTCCAGGGTAGTGTGGGTAGTCCAGTGTAGTGTGAGTAGAGTCCAGTGTAGTGTGAGTAGAGTCCAGTGTAGTGTGTCGGTAGAGTCCAGTGTAGTGTGAGTAGAGTCCAGTGTAGTGTGAGTAGAGTCCAGTGTAGTGTGTGGGTAGAGTCCAGTGTAGTGTGGGTAGAGTCCAGTGTAGTGTGGGTAGAGTCCAGTGTAGTGTGGGTAGAGTCCAGTGTAGTGTGGGTAGCGTCCAGTGTAGTGTGGGTAGAGTCCAGTGTAGTGTGGGTAGAGTCCAGTGTACTGTGGGTAGAGTCCAGTGTAGTGTGGGTAGAGTCCAGTGTAGTGTGAGTAGAGTCCAGTGTAGTGTGGGTAGAGTCCAGTGTAGTGTGGGTACAGTCCAGTGTAGTGTGTGGGTAGAGTCCAGTGTAGTGTGAGTAGCGTCCAGTGTAGTGTGTGGGTAGAGTCCAGTGTAGTGTGGGTAGAGTCCAGTGTAGTGTGGGTAGAGTCCAGTGTAGTGTGGGTAGAGTCCAGTGTAGTGTGGGTACAGTCCAGTGTAGTGTGTGGGTAGAGTCCAGTGTAGTGTGAGTAGCGTCCAGTGTAGTGTGTCGGTAGAGTCCAGTGTAGTGTGGGTAGAGTCCAGTGTAGTGTGGGTAGAGTCCAGTGTAGTGTGGGTAGAGTCCAGTGTAGTGTGGGTAGAGTCCAGTGTAGTGCGGGTAGAGTCCAGTGTAGTGCGGGCAGAGTCCAGTGTAATGTGGGTAGAGTCCAGTGTAGTGTGGGTATAGTCCAGTGTAGTGTGAGTAGAGTCCAGTGTAGTGTGGGTAGAGTCCAGTGTAGTGTGGGTAGAGTCCAGTGTAGTGTGAGTAGAGTCCAGTGTAGTGTGTCGGTAGAGTCCAGTGTAGTGTGTCGGTAGAGTCCAGTGTAGTGTGGGTAGAGTCCAGTGTAGTGTGGGTAGAGTCCAGTGTAGTGTAGGTAGAGTCCAGTGTAGTGTGAGTAGAGTCCAGTGTAGTGCGGGTAGAGTCCAGTGTAGTGTGGGTAGAGTCCAGTGTAATGTGGGTAGAGTCCAGTGTAGTGTGGGTAGAGTCCAGTGTAGTGTGAGTAGAGTCCAGTGTAGTGTGTGGGTAGAGTCCAGTGTAGTGTGGGTAGAGTCCAGTGTAGTGTGGGTAGAGTCCAGTGTAGTGTGGGTAGAGTCCAGTGTAGTGTGCGTACAGTCCAGTGTAGTGTGTGGGTAGAGTCCAGTGTAGTGTGAGTAGCGTCCAGTGTAGTGTGTGGGTAGAGTCCAGTGTAGTATGGGTAGAGTCCAGTGTAGTGTGTCGGTAGAGTCCAGTGTAGTGTGGGTAGAGTCCAGTGTAGTGTGGGTAGAGTCCAGTGTAGTGTAGGTAGAGTCCAGTGTAGTGTGAGTAGAGTCCAGTGTAGTGCGGGTAGAGTCCAGTGTAGTGTGGGTAGAGTCCAGTGTAATGTGGGTAGAGTCCAGTGTAGTGTGGGTATAGTCCAGTGTAGTGTGAGTAGAGTCCAGTGTAGTGCGGGTTGAGTCCAGTGTAGTGTGGGTAGAGTCCAGTGTAATGTGGGTAGAGTCCAGTGTAGTGTGGGTAGAGTCCATTGTAGTGTGAGTAGGGTCCAGTGTAGTGTGTGGGTAGAGTCCAGTGTAGTGTGGGTAGAGTCCAGTGTAGTGTGGGTAGAGTCCAGTGTAGTGTGGGTAGAGTCCAGTGTAGTGTGGGTAGAGTTCAGTGTAGTGTGGGTAGAGTCCAGTGTACTGTGGGTAGAGTCCAGTGTAGTGTGGGTAGAGTCCAGTGTAGTGTGGGTACAGTCCAGTGTAGTGTGTGGGTAGAGTCCAGTGTAGTGTGAGTAGCGGCCAGTGTAGTGTGTGGGTAGAGTCCAGTGTAGTGTGGGTAGAGTCCAGTGTAGTGTTGGTAGAGTCCAGTGTAGTGTGGGTAGAGTCCAGTGTAGTGTGGGTACAGTCCAGTGTAGTGTGTGGGTAGAGTCCAGTGTAGTGTGAGTAGCGTCCAGTGTAGTGTGTGGGTAGAGTCCAGTGTAGTGTGGGTAGAGTCCAGTGTAGTGTGTCGGTAGAGTCCAGTGTAGTGTGGGTAGAGTCCAGTGTAGTGTGGGTAGGGTCCAGTGTAGTGTAGGTAGAGTCCAGTGTAGTGTGAGTAGAGTCCAGTGTAGTGCGGGTAGAGTCCAGTGTAGTGTGGGTAGAGTCCAGTGTAATGTGGGTAGAGTCCAGTGTAGTGTGGGTATAGTCCAGTGTAGTGTGAGTAGAGTCCAGTGTAGTGCGGGTAGAGTCCAGTGTAGTGTGGGTAGAGTCCAGTGTAGTGTGGGTAGAGTCCAGTGTAGTGCGGATAGAGTCCAGTGTAGTGCGGGCAGAGTCCAGTGTAATGTGGGTAGAGTCCAGTGTAGTGTGGGTATAGTCCAGTGTAGTGTGAGTAGAGTCCAGTGTAGTGTGGGTAGAGTCCAGTGTAGTGTGGGTAGAGTCCAGTGTAGTGTGAGTAGAGTCCAGTGTAGTGTGTCGGTAGAGTCCAGTGTAGTGTGTCGGTAGAGTCCAGTGTAGTGTGGGTAGAGTCCAGTGTAGTGTGGGTAGAGTCCAGTGTAGTGTAGGTAGAGTCCAGTGTAGTGTGAGTAGAGTCCAGTGTAGTGCGGGTAGAGTCCAGTGTAGTGTGGGTAGAGTCCAGTGTAATGTGGGTAGAGTCCAGTGTAGTGTGGGTAGAGTCCAGTGTAGTGTGAGTAGAGTCCAGTGTAGTGTGTGGGTAGAGTCCAGTGTAGTGTGGGTAGAGTCCAGTGTAGTGTGGGTAGAGTCCAGTGTAGTGTGGGTAGAGTCCAGTGTAGTGTGCGTACAGTCCAGTGTAGTGTGTGGGTAGAGTCCAGTGTAGTGTGAGTAGCGTCCAGTGTAGTGTGTGGGTAGAGTCCAGTGTAGTGTGTCGGTAGAGTCCAGTGTAGTGTGTCGGTAGAGTCCAGTGTAGTGTGGGTAGTGTCCAGTGTAGTGTGGGTAGAGTCCAGTGTAGTGTAGGTAGAGTCCAGTGTAGTGTGAGTAGAGTCCAGTGTAGTGCGGGTAGAGTCCAGTGTAGTGTGGGTAGAGTCCAGTGTAATGTGGGTAGAGTCCAGTGTAGTGTGGGTATAGTCCAGTGTAGTGTGAGTAGAGTCCAGTGTAGTGCGGGTTGAGTCCAGTGTAGTGTGGGTAGAGTCCAGTGTAATGTGGGTAGAGTCCAGTGTAGTGTGGGTAGAGTCCATTGTAGTGTGAGTAGGGTCCAGTGTAGTGTGTGGGTAGAGTCCAGTGTAGTGTGGGTAGAGTCCAGTGTAGTGTGGGTAGAGTCCAGTGTAGTGTGGGTAGAGTCCAGTGTAGTGTGGGTAGAGTTCAGTGTAGTGTGGGTAGAGTCCAGTGTACTGTGGGTAGAGTCCAGTGTAGTGTGGGTAGAGTCCAGTGTAGTGTGGGTACAGTCCAGTGTAGTGTGTGGGTAGAGTCCAGTGTAGTGTGAGTAGCGGCCAGTGTAGTGTGTGGGTAGAGTCCAGTGTAGTGTGGGTAGAGTCCAGTGTAGTGTGGGTAGAGTCCAGTGTAGTGTGGGTAGAGTCCAGTGTAGTGTGGGTACAGTCCAGTGTAGTGTGTGGGTAGAGTCCAGTGTAGTGTGAGTAGCGTCCAGTGTAGTGTGTGGGTAGAGTCCAGTGTAGTGTGGGTAGAGTCCAGTGTAGTGTGTCGGTAGAGTCCAGTGTAGTGTGGGTAGAGTCCAGTGTAGTGTGGGTAGGGTCCAGTGTAGTGTAGGTAGAGTCCAGTGTAGTGTGAGTAGAGTCCAGTGTAGTGCGGGTAGAGTCCAGTGTAGTGTGGGTAGAGTCCAGTGTAATGTGGGTAGAGTCCAGTGTAGTGTGGGTATAGTCCAGTGTAGTGTGAGTAGAGTCCAGTGTAGTGCGGGTAGAGTCCAGTGTAGTGTGGGTAGAGTCCAGTGTAATGTGGGTAGAGTCCAGTGTATTGTGGGTAGAGTCCAGTGTAGTGTGGGTAGTCCAGTGTAGTGTGAGTAGAGTCCAGTGTAGTGTGAGTAGAGTCCAGTGTAGTGTGTCGGTAGAGTCCAGTGTAGTGTGAGTAGAGTCGAGTGTAGTGTGAGTAGAGTCCAGTGTAGTGTGTGGGTAGAGTCCAGTGTAGTGTGGGTAGAGTCCAGTGTAGTGTGAGTAGAGTCCAGTGTAGTGTGTGTAGAGTCCAGTGTGGTGTGGGTAGAGTCCAGTGTAGTGTGGGTAGAGTCCAGTGTAGTGTGAGTAGAGTCCAGTGTAGTGTGAGTAGCATCCAGTGTAGTGTGTGGGTAGAGTCCAGTGTAGTGTGTCGAAAGAGTCCAGTGTAGTGTGTCGAAAGAGTCCAGTGTAGTGTGTGGGTAGAGTCCAGTGTAGTGTGGGTAGAGTCCAGTGTAGTGTGAGTAGAGCCCAGTGGTGTGTGGGTAGAGTCCAGTGTAGTGTGAGTAGCGTCCAGTGTAGTGTGTGGGTAGAGTCCAGTGTAGTGTGGGTAGAGTCCAGTGTAGTGTTTCGGTAGAGTCCAGTGTAGTGTGGGTAGAGTCCAGTGTAGTGTGGGTTGAGTCCAGTGTAGTGTTTCGGTAGAGTCCAGTGTAGTGTGGGTAGAGTCCAGTGTAATGTGGGTAGAGTCCAGTGTAGTGTGGGTAGAGTCCAGTGTAGTGTTTCGGTAGAGTCCAGTGTAGTGTGGGTAGAGTCCAGTGTAATGTGGGTAGAGTCCAGTGTAGTGTGGGTAGAGTCCAGTGTAGTGTGTCGAAAGAGTCCAGTGTAGTGTGTGGGTAGAGTCCAGTGTAGTGTGTCGGTAGAGTCCAGTGTAGTGTGGGTAGAGTCCAGTGTAGTGTGGGTAGAGTCCAGTGTAGTGTAGGTAGAGTCCAGTGTAGTGTGAGTAGAGTCCAGTGTAGTGCGGTAGAGTCCAGTGTAGCGTGGGTAGAGTCCAGTGTAGTGTGAGTAGAGTCCAGTGTAGTGTGTCGTAGAGTCCAGTGTAGTGTGTGGGTAGAGTCCAGTGTAGTGTGTCGAAAGAGTCCAGTGTAGTGTGTGGGTAGAGTCCAGTGTAGTGTGAGTAGAGTCCAGTGTAGTGTGGGTAGAGTCCAGTGTAGTGTGGGTAGAGTCCAGTGTAGTGTGAGTAGAGTCCAGTGTAGTGTGTCGGTAGAGTCCAGTGTAGTGTGTCGGTAGAGTCCAGTGTAGTGTGGGTAGAGTCCAGTGTAGTGTGGGTAGAGTCCAGTGTAATGTGGGTAGAGTCCAGTGTAGTGTGGGTATAGTCCAGTGTAGTGTGAGTAGAGTCCAGTGTAGTGCGGGTAGAGTCCAGTGTAGTGTGGGTAGAGTCCAGTGTAGTGTGGGTAGAGTCCAGTGTAGTGTGGGTAGAGTCCAGTGTAGTGTGAGTAGAGTCCAGTGTAGTGTGGGTATAGTCCAGTGTAGTGTGAGTAGAGTCCAGTGTAGTGCGGGTAGAGTCCAGTGTAGTGTGGGTAGAGTCCAGTGTAGTGTGGGTAGAGTCCAGTGTAGTGTGGGTAGAGTCCAGTGTAGTGCGGGTAGAGTCCAGTGTAGTGCGGGCAGAGTCCAGTGTAATGTGGGTAGAGTCCAGTGTAGTGTGGGTATAGTCCAGTGTAGTGTGAGTAGAGTCCAGTGTAGTGTGGGTAGAGTCCAGTGTAGTGTGGGTAGAGTCCAGTGTAGTGTGAGTAGAGTCCAGTGTAGTGTGTCGGTAGAGTCCAGTGTAGTGTGTCGGTAGAGTCCAGTGTAGTGTGGGTAGAGTCCAGTGTAGTGTGGGTAGAGTCCAGTGTAGTGTAGGTAGAGTCCAGTGTAGTGTGAGTAGAGTCCAGTGTAGTGCGGGTAGAGTCCAGTGTAGTGTGGGTAGAGTCCAGTGTAATGTGGGTAGAGTCCAGTGTAGTGTGGGTAGAGTCCAGTGTAGTGTGAGTAGAGTCCAGTGTAGTGTGTGGGTAGAGTCCAGTGTAGTGTGGGTAGAGTCCAGTGTAGTGTGGGTAGAGTCCAGTGTAGTGTGGGTAGAGTCCAGTGTAGTGTGCGTACAGTCCAGTGTAGTGTGTGGGTAGAGTCCAGTGTAGTGTGAGTAGCGTCCAGTGTAGTGTGTGGGTAGAGTCCAGTGTAGTGTGTCGGTAGAGTCGTGTAGTGTGTCGGTAGAGTCCAGTGTAGTGTGGGTAGTGTCCAGTGTAGTGTGGGTAGAGTCCAGTGTAGTGTAGGTAGAGTCCAGTGTAGTGTGAGTAGAGTCCAGTGTAGTGCGGGTAGAGTCCAGTGTAGTGTGGGTAGAGTCCAGTGTAATGTGGGTAGAGTCCAGTGTAGTGTGGGTATAGTCCAGTGTAGTGTGAGTAGAGTCCAGTGTAGTGCGGGTTGAGTCCAGTGTAGTGTGGGTAGAGTCCAGTGTAATGTGGGTAGAGTCCAGTGTAGTGTGGGTAGAGTCCATTGTAGTGTGAGTAGGGTCCAGTGTAGTGTGTGGGTAGAGTCCAGTGTAGTGTGGGTAGAGTCCAGTGTAGTGTGGGTAGAGTCCAGTGTAGTGTGGGTAGAGTCCAGTGTAGTGTGGGTAGAGTTCAGTGTAGTGTGGGTAGAGTCCAGTGTACTGTGGGTAGAGTCCAGTGTAGTGTGGGTAGAGTCCAGTGTAGTGTGGGTACAGTCCAGTGTAGTGTGTGGGTAGAGTCCAGTGTAGTGTGAGTAGCGGCCAGTGTAGTGTGTGGGTAGAGTCCAGTGTAGTGTGGGTAGAGTCCAGTGTAGTGTGGGTAGAGTCCAGTGTAGTGTGGGTAGAGTCCAGTGTAGTGTGGGTACAGTCCAGTGTAGTGTGTGGGTAGAGTCCAGTGTAGTGTGAGTAGCGTCCAGTGTAGTGTGTGGGTAGAGTCCAGTGTAGTGTGGGTAGAGTCCAGTGTAGTGTGTCGGTAGAGTCCAGTGTAGTGTGGGTAGAGTCCAGTGTAGTGTGGGTAGGGTCCAGTGTAGTGTAGGTAGAGTCCAGTGTAGTGTGAGTAGAGTCCAGTGTAGTGCGGGTAGAGTCCAGTGTAGTGTGGGTAGAGTCCAGTGTAATGTGGGTAGAGTCCAGTGTAGTGTGGGTATAGTCCAGTGTAGTGTGAGTAGAGTCCAGTGTAGTGCGGGTAGAGTCCAGTGTAGTGTGGGTAGAGTCCAGTGTAATGTGGGTAGAGTCCAGTGTATTGTGGGTAGAGTCCAGTGTAGTGTGGGTAGTCCAGTGTAGTGTGAGTAGAGTCCAGTGTAGTGTGAGTAGAGTCCAGTGTAGTGTGTCGGTAGAGTCCAGTGTAGTGTGAGTAGAGTCGAGTGTAGTGTGAGTAGAGTCCAGTGTAGTGTGTGGGTAGAGTCCAGTGTAGTGTGGGTAGAGTCCAGTGTAGTGTGAGTAGAGTCCAGTGTAGTGTGAGTAGAGTCCAGTGTGGTGTGGGTAGAGTCCAGTGTAGTGTGGGTAGAGTCCAGTGTAGTGTGAGTAGAGTCCAGTGTAGTGTGAGTAGCATCCAGTGTAGTGTGTGGGTAGAGTCCAGTGTAGTGTGAGTAGAGTCCAGTGTAGTGTGTCGAAAGAGTCCAGTGTAGTGTGTGGGTAGAGTCCAGTGTAGTGTGGGTAGAGTCCAGTGTAGTGTGAGTAGAGCCCAGTGGTGTGTGGGTAGAGTCCAGTGTAGTGTTTCGGTAGAGTCCAGTGTAGTGTGGGTAGAGTCCAGTGTAGTGTGGGTTGAGTCCAGTGTAGTGTTTCGGTAGAGTCCAGTGTAGTGTGGGTAGAGTCCAGTGTAGTGTGGGTTGAGTCCAGTGTAGTGTTTCGGTAGAGTCCAGTGTAGTGTGGGTAGAGTCCAGTGTAATGTGGGTAGAGTCCAGTGTAGTGTGGGTAGAGTCCAGTGTAGTGTTTCGGTAGAGTCCAGTGTAGTGTGGGTAGAGTCCAGTGTAATGTGGGTAGAGTCCAGTGTAGTGTGGGTAGAGTCCAGTGTAGTGTGTCGAAAGAGTCCAGTGTAGTGTGTGGGTAGAGTCCAGTGTAGTGTGTCGGTAGAGTCCAGTGTAGTGTGGGTAGAGTCCAGTGTAGTGTGGGTAGAGTCCAGTGTAGTGTAGGTAGAGTCCAGTGTAGTGTGAGTAGAGTCCAGTGTAGTGCGGGTAGAGTCCAGTGTAGCGTGGGTAGAGTCCAGTGTAGTGTGAGTAGAGTCCAGTGTAGTGTGTCGTAGAGTCCAGTGTAGTGTGTGGGTAGAGTCCAGTGTAGTGTGTCGAAAGAGTCCAGTGTAGTGTGTGGGTAGAGTCCAGTGTAGTGTGAGTAGAGTCCAGTGTAGTGTGGGTAGAGTCCAGTGTAGTGTGGGTAGAGTCCAGTGTAGTGTGAGTAGAGTCCAGTGTAGTGTGTCGGTAGAGTCCAGTGTAGTGTGGGTAGAGTCCAGTGTAGTGTGGGTAGAGTCCAGTGAGTGTAGGTAGAGTCCAGTGTAGTGTGAGTAGAGTCCAGTGTAGTGCGGGTAGAGTCCAGTGTAGTGTGGGTAGAGTCCAGTGTAATGTGGGTAGAGTCCAGTGTAGTGTGGGTAGAGTCCAGTGTAGTGTGAGTAGAGTCCAGTGTAGTGTGTGGGTAGAGTCCAGTGTAGTGTGGGTAGAGTCCAGTGTAGTGTGGGTAGAGTCCAGTGTAGTGTGGGTAGAGTCCAGTGTAGTGTGGGTACAGTCCAGTGTAGTGTGTGGGTAGAGTCCAGTGTAGTGTGAGTAGCGTCCAGTGTAGTGTGTGGGTAGAGTCCAGTGTAGTGTGGGTAGAGTCCAGTGTAGTGTGTCGGTAGAGTCCAGTGTAGTGTGGGTAGAGTCCAGTGTAGTGTGGGTAGAGTCCAGTGTAGTGTGGGTAGAGTCCAGTGTAGTGTGAGTAGAGTCCAGTGTAGTGCGGGTAGAGTCCAGTGTAGTGTGGGTAGAGTCCAGTGTAATGTGGGTAGAGTCCAGTGTAGTGTGGGTATAGTCCAGTGTAGTGTGAGTAGAGTCCAGTGTAGTGCGGGTTGAGTCCAGTGTAGTGTGGGTAGAGTCCAGTGTAATGTGGGTAGAGTCCAGTGTAGTGTGGGTAGAGTCCATTGTAGTGTGATTAGGGTCCAGTGTAGTGTGTGGGTAGAGTCCAGTGTAGTGTGGGTAGAGTCCAGTGTAGTGTGGGTAGAGTCCAGTGTAGTGTGGGTAGAGTCCAGTGTAGTGTGGGTAGAGTCCAGTGTAGTGTGGGTAGAGTCCAGTGTACTGTGGGTAGAGTCCAGTGTAGTGTGGGTAGAGTCCAGTGTAGTGTGGGTACAGTCCAGTGTAGTGTGTGGGTAGAGTCCAGTGTAGTGTGAGTAGCGGCCAGTGTAGTGTGTGGGTAGAGTCCAGTGTAGTGTGGGTAGAGTCCAGTGTAGTGTGGGTAGAGTCCAGTGTAGTGTGGGTAGAGTCCAGTGTAGTGTGGGTACAGTCCAGTGTAGTGTGTGGGTAGAGTCCAGTGTAATGTGGGTAGAGTCCAGTGTATTGTGGGTAGAGTCCAGTGTAGTGTGGGTAGTCCAGTGTAGTGTGAGTAGAGTCCAGTGTAGTGTGAGTAGAGTCCAGTGTAGTGTGTCGGTAGAGTCCAGTGTAGTGTGAGTAGAGTCGAGTGTAGTGTGAGTAGAGTCCAGTGTAGTGTGTGGGTAGAGTCCAGTGTAGTGTGGGTAGAGTCCAGTGTAGTGTGAGTAGAGTCCAGTGTAGTGTGAGTAGAGTCCAGTGTGGTGTGGGTAGAGTCCAGTGTAGTGTGGGTAGAGTCCAGTGTAGTGTGAGTAGAGTCCAGTGTAGTGTGAGTAGCATCCAGTGTAGTGTGTGGGTAGAGTCCAGTGTAGTGTGGGTAGAGTCCAGTGTAATGTGGGTAGAGTCCAGTGTAGTGTGGGTATAGTCCAGTGTAGTGTGAGTAGAGTCCAGTGTAGTGCGGGTAGAGTCCAGTGTAGTGTGGGTAGAGTCCAGTGTAATGTGGGTAGAGTCCAGTGTATTGTGGGTAGAGTCCAGTGTAGTGTGGGTAGTCCAGTGTAGTGTGAGTAGAGTCCAGTGTAGTGTGAGTAGAGTCCAGTGTAGTGTGTCGGTAGAGTCCAGTGTAGTGTGAGTAGAGTCGAGTGTAGTGTGAGTAGAGTCCAGTGTAGTGTGTGGGTAGAGTCCAGTGTAGTGTGGGTAGAGTCCAGTGTAGTGTGAGTAGAGTCCAGTGTAGTGTGAGTAGAGTCCAGTGTGGTGTGGGTAGAGTCCAGTGTAGTGTGGGTAGAGTCCAGTGTAGTGTGAGTAGAGTCCAGTGTAGTGTGAGTAGCATCCAGTGTAGTGTGTGGGTAGAGTCCAGTGTAGTGTGAGTAGAGTCCAGTGTAGTGTGTCGAAAGAGTCCAGTGTAGTGTGTGGGTAGAGTCCAGTGTAGTGTGGGTAGAGTCCAGTGTAGTGTGAGTAGAGCCCAGTGGTGTGTGGGTAGAGTCCAGTGTAGTGTTTCGGTAGAGTCCAGTGTAGTGTGGGTAGAGTCCAGTGTAGTGTGGGTTGAGTCCAGTGTAGTGTTTCGGTAGAGTCCAGTGTAGTGTGGGTAGAGTCCAGTGTAGTGTGGGTTGAGTCCAGTGTAGTGTTTCGGTAGAGTCCAGTGTAGTGTGGGTAGAGTCCAGTGTAATGTGGGTAGAGTCCAGTGTAGTGTGGGTAGAGTCCAGTGTAGTGTTTCGGTAGAGTCCAGTGTAGTGTGGGTAGAGTCCAGTGTAATGTGGGTAGAGTCCAGTGTAGTGTGGGTAGAGTCCAGTGTAGTGTGTCGAAAGAGTCCAGTGTAGTGTGTGGGTAGAGTCCAGTGTAGTGTGTCGGTAGAGTCCAGTGTAGTGTGGGTAGAGTCCAGTGTAGTGTGGGTAGAGTCCAGTGTAGTGTAGGTAGAGTCCAGTGTAGTGTGAGTAGAGTCCAGTGTAGTGCGGGTAGAGTCCAGTGTAGCGTGGGTAGAGTCCAGTGTAGTGTGAGTAGAGTCCAGTGTAGTGTGTCGTAGAGTCCAGTGTAGTGTGTGGGTAGAGTCCAGTGTAGTGTGTCGAAAGAGTCCAGTGTAGTGTGTGGGTAGAGTCCAGTGTAGTGTGAGTAGAGTCCAGTGTAGTGTGGGTAGAGTCCAGTGTAGTGTGGGTAGAGTCCAGTGTAGTGTGAGTAGAGTCCAGTGTAGTGTGTCGGTAGAGTCCAGTGTAGTGTGGGTAGAGTCCAGTGTAGTGTGGGTAGAGTCCAGTGAGTGTAGGTAGAGTCCAGTGTAGTGTGAGTAGAGTCCAGTGTAGTGTGGGTAGAGTCCAGTGTAGTGTGAGTAGAGTCCAGTGTAGTGTGTGGGTAGAGTCCAGTGTAGTGTGGGTAGAGTCCAGTGTAGTGTGGGTAGAGTCCAGTGTAGTGTGGGTAGAGTCCAGTGTAGTGTGGGTACAGTCCAGTGTAGTGTGTGGGTAGAGTCCAGTGTAGTGTGAGTAGCGTCCAGTGTAGTGTGTGGGTAGAGTCCAGTGTAGTGTGGGTAGAGTCCAGTGTAGTGTGTCGGTAGAGTCCAGTGTAGTGTGGGTAGAGTCCAGTGTAGTGTGGGTAGAGTCCAGTGTAGTGTGGGTAGAGTCCAGTGTAGTGTGAGTAGAGTCCAGTGTAGTGCGGGTAGAGTCCAGTGTAGTGTGGGTAGAGTCCAGTGTAATGTGGGTAGAGTCCAGTGTAGTGTGGGTATAGTCCAGTGTAGTGTGAGTAGAGTCCAGTGTAGTGCGGGTTGAGTCCAGTGTAGTGTGGGTAGAGTCCAGTGTAATGTGGGTAGAGTCCAGTGTAGTGTGGGTAGAGTCCATTGTAGTGTGATTAGGGTCCAGTGTAGTGTGTGGGTAGAGTCCAGTGTAGTGTGGGTAGAGTCCAGTGTAGTGTGGGTAGAGTCCAGTGTAGTGTGGGTAGAGTCCAGTGTAGTGTGGGTAGAGTCCAGTGTAGTGTGGGTAGAGTCCAGTGTACTGTGGGTAGAGTCCAGTGTAGTGTGGGTAGAGTCCAGTGTAGTGTGGGTACAGTCCAGTGTAGTGTGTGGGTAGAGTCCAGTGTAGTGTGAGTAGCGGCCAGTGTAGTGTGTGGGTAGAGTCCAGTGTAGTGTGGGTAGAGTCCAGTGTAGTGTGGGTAGAGTCCAGTGTAGTGTGGGTAGAGTCCAGTGTAGTGTGGGTACAGTCCAGTGTAGTGTGTGGGTAGAGTCCAGTGTAGTGTGAGTAGCGTCCAGTGTAGTGTGTGGGTAGAGTCCAGTGTAGTGTGGGTAGAGTCCAGTGTAGTGTGTCGGTAGAGTCCAGTGTAGTGTGGGTAGAGTCCAGTGTAGTGTGGGTAGAGTCCAGTGTAGTGTAGGTAGAGTCCAGTGTAGTGTGAGTAGAGTCCAGTGTAGTGCGGGTAGAGTCCAGTGTAGTGTGGGTAGAGTCCAGTGTAATGTGGGTAGAGTCCAGTGTAGTGTGGGTATAGTCCAGTGTAGTGTGAGTAGAGTCCAGTGTAGTGCGGGTAGAGTCCAGTGTAGTGTGGGTAGAGTCCAGTGTAATGTGGGTAGAGTCCAGTGTATTGTGGGTAGAGTCCAGTGTAGTGTGGGTAGTCCAGTGTAGTGTGAGTAGAGTCCAGTGTAGTGTGAGTAGAGTCCAGTGTAGTGTGTCGGTAGAGTCCAGTGTAGTGTGAGTAGAGTCCAGTGTAGTGTGAGTAGAGTCCAGTGTAGTGTGTGGGTAGAGTCCAGTGTAGTGTGGGTAGAGTCCAGTGTAGTGTGGGTAGAGTCCAGTGTAGTGTGGGTAGAGTCCAGTGTAGTGTGGGTAGCGTCCAGTGTAGTGTGGGTAGAGTCCAGTGTAGTGTGGGTAGAGTCCAGTGTACTGTGGGTAGAGTCCAGTGTAGTGTGGGTAGAGTCCAGTGTAGTGTGGGTAGAGTCCAGTGTAGTGTAGGTAGAGTCCAGTGTAGTGTGAGTAGAGTCCAGTGTAGTGCGGGTAGAGTCCAGTGTAGTGCGGGCAGAGTCCAGTGTAATGTGGGTAGAGTCCAGTGTAGTGTGGGTATAGTCCAGTGTAGTGTGAGTAGAGTCCAGTGTAGTGTGGGTAGAGTCCAGTGTAGTGTGGGTAGAGTCCAGTGTAGTGTGAGTAGAGTCCAGTGTAGTGTGTCGGTAGAGTCCAGTGTAGTGTGTCGGTAGAGTCCAGTGTAGTGTGGGTAGAGTCCAGTGTAGTGCGGGCAGAGTCCAGTGTAATGTGGGTAGAGTCCAGTGTAGTGTGGGTATAGTCCAGTGTAGTGTGAGTAGAGTCCAGTGTAGTGTGGGTAGAGTCCAGTGTAGTGTGGGTAGAGTCCAGTGTAGTGTGAGTAGAGTCCAGTGTAGTGTGTCGGTAGAGTCCAGTGTAGTGTGTCGGTAGAGTCCAGTGTAGTGTGGGTAGAGTCCAGTGTAGTGTGGGTAGAGTCCAGTGTAGTGTAGGTAGAGTCCAGTGTAGTGTGAGTAGAGTCCAGTGTAGTGCGGGTAGAGTCCAGTGTAGTGTGGGTAGAGTCCAGTGTAATGTGGGTAGAGTCCAGTGTAGTGTGGGTAGAGTCCATTGTAGTGTGAGTAGGGTCCAGTGTAGTGTGTGGGTAGAGTCCAGTGTAGTGTGGGTAGAGTCCAGTGTAGTGTGGGTAGAGTCCAGTGTAGTGTGGGTAGAGTCCAGTGTAGTGTGGGTAGAGTCCAGTGTAGTGTGGGTAGAGTCCAGTGTACTGTGGGTAGAGTCCAGTGTAGTGTGGGTAGAGTCCAGTGTAGTGTGGGTACAGTCCAGTGTAGTGTGTGGGTAGAGTCCAGTGTAGTGTGAGTAGCGGCCAGTGTAGTGTGTGGGTAGAGTCCAGTGTAGTGTGGGTAGAGTCCAGTGTAGTGTGGGTAGAGTCCAGTGTAGTGTGGGTAGAGTCCAGTGTAGTGTGGGTACAGTCCAGTGTAGTGTGTGGGTAGAGTCCAGTGTAGTGTGAGTAGCGTCCAGTGTAGTGTGTGGGTAGAGTCCAGTGTAGTGTTGGTAGAGTCCAGTGTAGTGTGTCGGTAGAGTCCAGTGTAGTGTGGGTAGAGTCCAGTGTAGTGTGGGTAGAGTCCAGTGTAGTGTGGGTAGAGTCCAGTGTAGTGTAGGTAGAGTCCAGTGTAGTGTGAGTAGAGTCCAGTGTAGTGCGGGTAGAGTCCAGTGTAGTGTGGGTAGAGTCCAGTGTAATGTGGGTAGAGTCCAGTGTAGTGTGGGTATAGTCCAGTGTAGTGTGAGTAGAGTCCAGTGTAGTGCGGGTAGAGTCCAGTGTAGTGCGGGCAGAGTCCAGTTTAATGTGGGTAGAGTCCAGTGTATTGTGGGTAGAGTCCAGTGTAGTGTGGGTAGTCCAGTGTAGTGTGAGTAGAGTCCAGTGTAGTGTGAGTAGAGTCCAGTGTAGTGTGTCGGTAGAGTCCAGTGTAGTGTGAGTAGAGTCCAGTGTAGTGTGAGTAGAGTCCAGTGTAGTGTGTGGGTAGAGTCCAGTGTAGTGTGGGTAGAGTCCAGTGTAGTGTGGGTAGAGTCCAGTGTAGTGTGGGTAGAGTCCAGTGTAGTGTGGGTAGCGTCCAGTGTAGTGTGGGTAGAGTCCAGTGTAGTGTGGGTAGAGTCCAGTGTAGTGTGGGTAGAGTCCAGTGTAGTGTGAGTAGAGTCCAGTGTAGTGTGGGTAGAGTCCAGTGTAGTGTGGGTACAGTCCAGTGTAGTGTGAGTAGAGTCCAGTGTAGTGTGTGGGTAGAGTCCAGTGTAGTGTGGGTAGAGTCCAGTGTAGTGTGGGTAGAGTCCAGTGTAGTGTGGGTAGAGTCCATTGTAGTGTGGGTAGAGTCCAGTGTAGTGTGGGTAGAGTCCAGTGTACTGTGGGTAGAGTCCAGTGTAGTGGGGGTAGAGTCCAGTGTAGTGTGAGTAGAGTCCAGTGTAGTGTGGGTAGAGTCCAGTGTAGTGTGGGTACAGTCCAGTGTAGTGTGTGGGTAGAGTCCAGTGTAGTGTGGGTAGAGTCCAGTGTAGTGTGGGTAGAGTCCAGTGTAGTGTGGGTAGAGTCCAGTGTAGTGTGGGTACAGTCCAGTGTAGTGTGTGGGTAGAGTCCAGTGTAGTGTGAGTAGCGTCCAGTGTAGTGTGTGGGTAGAGTCCAGTGTAGTGTGGGTAGAGTCCAGTGTAGTGTGTCGGTAGAGTCCAGTGTAGTGTGGGTAGAGTCCAGTGTAGTGTAGGTAGAGTCCAGTGTGGTGTGAGTAGAGTCCAGTGTAGTGCGGGTAGAGTCCAGTGTAGTGCGGGTAGAGTCCAGTGTAATGTGGGTAGAGTCCAGTGTAGTGTGGGTATAGTCCAGTGTAGTGTGAGTAGAGTCCAGTGTAGTGCGGGTAGAGTCCAGTGTAGTGTGGGTGGAGTCCAGTGTAATGTGGGTAGAGTCCAGTGTATTTTGGGTAGAGTCCAGTGTAGTGTGGGTAGAGTCCAGTGTAGTGTGAGTAGAGTCCAGTGTAGTGTGAGTAGAGTCCAGTGTAGTGTGTCGGTAGAGTCCAGTGTAGTGTGAGTAGAGTCCAGTGTAGTGTGAGTAGAGTCCAGTGTAGTGTGGGTAGAGTCCAGTGTAGTGTGTGGGTAGAGTCCAGTGTATTGTGGGTAGAGTCCAGTGTAGTGTGAGTAGAGTCCAGTGTAGTGTGAGTAGAGTCCAGTGTAGTGTGTCGGTAGAGTCCAGTGTAGTGTGAGTAGAGTCCAGTGTAGTGTGAGTAGAGTCCAGTGTAGTGCGGGTAGAGTCCAGTGTAGTGTGGGTAGAGTCCAGTGTAATGTGGGTAGAGTCCAGTGTAGTGTGGGTAGAGTCCAGTGTAGTGTGAGTAGAGTCCATTGTAGTGCGGGTAGAGTCCAGTGTAGTGTGGGTAGAGTCCAGTGTAATGTGGGTAGAGTCCAGTGTCGTGTGGGTAGAGTCCAGTGTAGTGTGGGTAGAGTCCAGTGTAGTGTGTCGGTAGAGTCCAGTGTAGTGTGTCGGTAGAGTCCAGTGTAGTGTGGGTAGAGTCCAGTGTAGTGTGGGTAGATTCCAGTGTAGTTTAGGTAGAGTCCAGTGTAGTGTGAGTAGAGTCCAGTGTAGTGCGGGTAGAGTCCAGTGTAGTGTGGGTAGAGTCCAGTGTAATGTGGGTAGAGTCCAGTGTAGTGTGGGTAGAGTCCAGTGTAGTGTGAGTAGAGTCCAGTGTAGTGTGAGTAGAGTCCAGTGTAGTGCGGGTAGAGTCCAGTGTAGTGTGGGTAGAGTCCAGTGTAATGTGGGTAGAGTCCAGTGTATTGTGGGTAGAGTCCAGTGTAGTGTGGGTAGAGTCCAGTGTAGTTTGAGTAGAGTCCAGTGTAGTGTGAGTAGAG
Organism: Salvelinus fontinalis; assembly: GCF_029448725.1. Classification (NCBI taxonomy): domain Eukaryota; kingdom Metazoa; phylum Chordata; class Actinopteri; order Salmoniformes; family Salmonidae; genus Salvelinus; species Salvelinus fontinalis. The sequence continues at coordinate 33,079,900 of NC_074700.1, read as the reverse complement.
TCCAGTGTAGTGTGTGTAGAGTCCAGTGTAGTGTGAGTAGCATCCAGTGTAGTGTGTGGGTAGAGTCCAGTGTAGTGTGGGTAGAGTCCAGTGTAGTGTGTCGAAAGAGTCCAGTGTAGTGTGTGGGTAGAGTCCATTGTAGTGTGTCGAAAGAGTCCAGTGTAGTGTGTGGGTAGAGTCCAGTGTAGTGTGGGTAGAGTCCAGTGTAGTGTGGGTAGAGTCCAGTGTAGTGTGGGTAGAGTCCAGTGTAGTGTGGGTACAGTCCAGTGTAGTGTGTTGGTAGAGTCCAGTGTAGTGTGAGTAGCGTCCAGTGTAGTGTGTGGGTAGAGTCCAGTGTAGTGTGGGTAGAGTCCAGTGTAGTGTGTCGGTAGAGTCCAGTGTAGTGTGGGTAGAGTCCAGTGTAGTGTGGGTAGAGTCCAGTGTAGTGTGGGTACAGTCCAGTGTAGTGTGTGGGTAGAGTCCAGTGTAGTGTGAGTAGCGTCCAGTGTAGTGTGTGGGTAGAGTCCAGTGTAGTGTGGGTAGAGTCCAGTGTAGTGTGTCGGTAGAGTCCAGTGTAGTGTGGGTAGAGTCCAGTGTAGTGTGGGTAGAGTCCAGTGTAGTGTAGGTAGAGTCCAGTGTAGTGTGAGTAGAGTCCAGTGTAGTGCGGGTAGAGTCCAGTGTAGTGTGGGTAGAGTCCAGTGTAGTGTGTCGAAAGAGTCCAGTGTAGTGTGTGGGTAGAGTCCAGTGTAGTGTGGGTAGAGTCCAGTGTAGTGTGAGTAGAGCCCAGTGGTGTGTGGGTAGAGTCCAGTGTAGTGTGAGTAGCGTCCAGTGTAGTGTGTGGGTAGAGTCCAGTGTAGTGTGGGTAGAGTCCAGTGTAGTGTTTCGGTAGAGTCCAGTGTAGTGTGGGTAGAGTCCAGTGTAGTGTGGGTTGAGTCCAGTGTAGTGTTTCGGTAGAGTCCAGTGTAGTGTGGGCAGAGTCCAGTGTAATGTGGGTAGAGTCCAGTGTAGTGTGGGTAGAGTCCAGTGTAGTGTGTCGAAAGAGTCCAGTGTAGTGTGTGGGTAGAGTCCAGTGTAGTGTGTCGAAAGAGTCCAGTGTAGTGTGTGGGTAGAGTCCAGTGTAGTGTGAGTAGAGTCCAGTGTAGTGTGGGTAGAGTCCAGTGTAGTGTGGGTAGAGTCCAGTGTAGTGTGAGTAGAGTCCAGTGTAGTGTGTCGGTAGAGTCCAGTGTAGTGTGTCGGTAGAGTCCAGTGTAGTGTGGGTAGAGTCCAGTGTAGTGTGGGTAGAGTCCAGTGTAGTGTAGGTAGAGTCCAGTGTAGTGTGAGTAGAGTCCAGTGTAGTGCGGGTAGAGTCCAGTGTAGTGTGGGTAGAGTCCAGTGTAGTGTGAGTAGAGTCCAGTGTAGTGTGGGTACAGTCCAGTGTAGTGTGTGGGTAGAGTCCAGTGTAGTGTGAGTAGCGTCCAGTGTAGTGTGTGGGTAGAGTCCAGTGTAGTGTGGGTAGAGTCCAGTGTAGTGTGTCGGTAGAGTCCAGTGTAGTGTGGGTAGAGTCCAGTGTAGTGTGGGTAGAGTCCAGTGTAGTGTAGGTAGAGTCCAGTGTAGTGTGAGTAGAGTCCAGTGTAGTGCGGGTAGAGTCCAGTGTAGTGTGGGTAGAGTCCAGTGTAGTGTGTCGAAAGAGTCCAGTGTAGTGTGTGGGTAGAGTCCAGTGTAGTGTGGGTAGAGTCCAGTGTAGTGTGAGTAGAGCCCAGTGGTGTGTGGGTAGAGTCCAGTGTAGTGTGAGTAGCGTCCAGTGTAGTGTGTGGGTAGAGTCCAGTGTAGTGTGGGTAGAGTCCAGTGTAGTGTTTCGGTAGAGTCCAGTGTAGTGTGGGTAGAGTCCAGTGTAGTGTGGGTTGAGTCCAGTGTAGTGTTTCGGTAGAGTCCAGTGTAGTGTGGGCAGAGTCCAGTGTAATGTGGGTAGAGTCCAGTGTAGTGTGGGTAGAGTCCAGTGTAGTGTGTCGAAAGAGTCCAGTGTAGTGTGTGGGTAGAGTCCAGTGTAGTGTGTCGAAAGAGTCCAGTGTAGTGTGTGGGTAGAGTCCAGTGTAGTGTGAGTAGAGTCCAGTGTAGTGTGGGTAGAGTCCAGTGTAGTGTGGGTAGAGTCCAGTGTAGTGTGAGTAGAGTCCAGTGTAGTGTGTCGGTAGAGTCCAGTGTAGTGTGTCGGTAGAGTCCAGTGTAGTGTGGGTAGAGTCCAGTGTAGTGTGGGTAGAGTCCAGTGTAGTGTAGGTAGAGTCCAGTGTAGTGTGAGTAGAGTCCAGTGTAGTGCGGGTAGAGTCCAGTGTAGTGTGGGTACAGTCCAGTGTAGTGTGAGTAGAGTCCAGTGTAGTGTGTCGGTAGAGTCCAGTGTAGTGTGGGTAGAGTCCAGTGTAGTGTGTCGAAAGAGTCCAGTGTAGTGTGTGGGTAGAGTCCAGTGTAGTGTGTCGAAAGAGTCCAGTGTAGTGTGTGGGTAGAGTCCAGTGTAGTGTGAGTAGAGTCCAGTGTAGTGTGAGTAGAGTCCAGTGTAGTGTGTCGGTAGAGTCCAGTGTAGTGTGTCGGTAGAGTCCAGTGTAGTGTGGGTAGAGTCCAGTGTAGTGTGGGTAGAGTCCAGTGTAGTGTAGGTAGAGTCCAGTGTAGTGTGAGTAGAGTCCAGTGTAGTGCGGGTAGAGTCCAGTGTAGTGTGGGTAGAGTCCAGTGTAGTGTGAGTAGAGTCCAGTGTAGTGTGTCGGTAGAGTCCAGTGTAGTGTGTCGGTAGAGTCCAGTGTAGTGTGGGTAGAGTCCAGTGTAGTGTGGGTAGAGTCCAGTGTAGTGTAGGTAGAGTCCAGTGTAGTGTGAGTAGAGTCCAGTGTAGTGCGGGTAGAGTCCAGTGTAGTGTGGGTAGAGTCCAGTGTAATGTGGGTAGAGTCCAGTGTAGTGTGGGTAGAGTCCAGTGTAGTGTGAGTAGAGTCCAGTGTAGTGTGTGGGTAGAGTCCAGTGTAGTGTGGGTAGAGTCCAGTGTAGTGTGGGTAGAGTCCAGTGTAGTGTGGGTAGAGTCCAGTGTAGTGTGGGTAGAGTCCAGTGTAGTGTGAGTAGAGTCCAGTGTAGTGTGTCGGTAGAGTCCAGTGTAGTGTGTCGGTAGAGTCCCTTGTAGTGTGGGTAGAGTCCAGTGTAGTGTGGGTAGAGTCCAGTGTAGTGTAGGTAGAGTCCAGTGTAGTGTGAGTAGAGTCCAGTGTAGTGCGGGTAGAGTCCAGTGTAGTGTGGGTAGAGTCCAGTGTAATGTGGGTAGAGTCCAGTGTAGTGTGGGTAGAGTCCAGTGTAGTGTGAGTAGAGTCCAGTGTAGTGTGTGGGTAGAGTCCAGTGTAGTGTGGGTAGAGTCCAGTGTAGTGTGGGTAGAGTCCAGTGTAGTGTGGGTAGAGTCCAGTGTAGTGTGGGTAGAGTCCAGTGTAGTGTGGGTAGAGTCCAGTGTAGTGTGGGTAGAGTCCAGTGTAGTGTGGGTAGAGTCCAGTGTAGTGTGGGTAGAGTCCAGTGTAGTGTGGGTAGAGTCCAGTGTAGTGTGGGTAGAGTCCAGTGTAGTGTGGGTAGAGTCCAGTGTAGTGTGGGTAGAGTCCAGTGTAGTGTGAGTAGAGTCCAGTGTAATGTGGGTAGAGTCCAGTGGTGTGGTTACAGTCCAGTGTAGTGTGTGGGTAGAGTCCAGTGTAGTGTGAGTAGCGTCCAGTGTAGTGTGTGGGTAGAGTCCAGTGTAGTGTGGGTAGAGTCCAGTGTAGTGTGGGTAGAGTCCAGTGTAGTGTGGGTAGAGTCCAGTGTAGTGTGGGTACAGTCCAGTGTAGTGTGTGGGTAGAGTCCAGTGTAGTGTGAGTAGCGTCCAGTGTAGTGTGTGGGTAGAGTCCAGTGTAGTGTGGGTAGAGTCCAGTGTAGTGTGTCGGTAGAGTCCAGTGTAGTGTGGGTAGAGTCCAGTGTAGTGTGGGTAGAGTCCAGTGTAGTGTAGGTAGAGTCCAGTGTAGTGTGAGTAGAGTCCAGTGTAGTGCGGGTAGAGTCCAGTGTAGTGTGGGTAGAGTCCAGTGTAATGTGGGTAGAGTCCAGTGTAGTGTGGGTATAGTCCAGTGTAGTGTGAGTAGAGTCCAGTGTAGTGCGGGTTGAGTCCAGTGTAGTGTGGGTAGAGTCCAGTGTAATGTGGGTAGAGTCCAGTGTAGTGTGGGTAGAGTCCATTGTAGTGTGAGTAGGGTCCAGTGTAGTGTGTGGGTAGAGTCCAGTGTAGTGTGGGTAGAGTCCAGTGTAGTGTGGGTAGAGTCCAGTGTAGTGTGGGTTGAGTCCAGTGTAGTGTGGGTAGAGTCCAGTGTAGTGTGGGTAGAGTCCAGTGTACTGTGGGTAGAGTCCAGTGTAGTGGGGGTAGAGTCCAGTGTAGTGTGAGTAGAGGCCAGTGTAGTGTGGGTAGAGTCCAGTGTAGTGTGGGTACAGTCCAGTGTAGTGTGTGGGTAGAGTCCAGTGTAGTGTGAGTAGCGGCCAGTGTAGTGTGTGGGTAGAGTCCAGTGTAGTGTGGGTAGAGTCCAGTGTAGTGTGGGTAGAGTCCAGTGTAGTGTGGGTAGAGTCCAGTGTAGTGTGGGTACAGTCCAGTGTAGTGTGTGGGTAGAGTCCAGTGTAGTGTGAGTAGCGTCCAGTGTAGTGTGTGGGTAGAGTCCAGTGTAGTGTGGGTAGAGTCCAGTGTAGTGTGTCGGTAGAGTCCAGTGTAGTGTGGGTAGAGTCCAGTGTAGTGTGGGTAGAGTCCAGTGTAGTGTAGGTAGAGTCCAGTGTAGTGTGAGTAGAGTCCAGTGTAGTGCGGGTAGAGTCCAGTGTAGTGTGGGTAGAGTCCAGTGTAATGTGGGTAGAGTCCAGTGTAGTGTGGGTATAGTCCAGTGTAGTGTGAGTAGAGTCCAGTGTAGTGCGGGTAGAGTCCAGTGTAGTGCGGGTAGAGTCCAGTGTAATGTGGGTAGAGTCCAGTGTATTGTGGGTAGAGTCCAGTGTAGTGTGGGTAGAGTCCAGTGTAGTGTGAGTAGAGTCCAGTGTAGTGTGAGTAGAGTCCAGTGTAGTGTGTCGGTAGAGTCCAGTGTAGTGTGAGTAGAGTCCAGTGTAGTGTGAGTAGAGTCCAGTGTAGTGTGTGGGTAGAGTCCAGTGTAGTGTGGGTAGAGTCCAGTGTAGTGTGGGTAGAGTCCAGTGTAGTGTGGGTAGAGTCCAGTGTAGTGTGGGTAGCGTCCAGTGTAGTGTGGGTAAAGTCCAGTGTACTGTGGGTAGAGTCCAGTGTAGTGTGGGTAGAGTCCAGTGTAGTGTGAGTAGAGTCCAGTGTAGTGTGGGTAGAGTCCAGTGTAGTGTGGGTAGAGTCCAGTGTAGTGTAGGTAGAGTCCAGTGTAGTGTGAGTAGCGTCCAGTGTAGTGTGTGGGTAGAGTCCAGTGTAGTGTGGGTAGAGTCCAGTGTAGTGTGGGTAGAGTCCAGTGTAGTGTGGGTAGAGTCCAGTGTAGTGTGGGTACAGTCCAGTGTAGTGTGAGGGTAGAGTCCAGTGTAGTGTGAGTAGCGTCCAGTGTAGTGTGTGGGTAGAGTCCAGTGTAGTGTGGGTAGAGTCCAGTGTAGTGTGTCGGTAGAGTCCAGTGTAGTGTGGGTAGAGTCCAGTGTAGTGTGGGTAGAGTCCAGTGTAGTGTAGGTAGAGTCCAGTGTAGTGTGAGTAGAGTCCAGTGTAGTGCGGGTAGAGTCCAGTGTAGTGTGGGCAGAGTCCAGTGTAATGTGGGTAGAGTCCAGTGTAGTGTGGGTATAGTCCAGTGTAGTGTGGGTAGAGTCCAGTGTAGTGCGGGTAGAGTCCAGTGTAGTGTGGGTAGAGTCCAGTGTAAGGTGGGTAGAGTCCAGTGTAGTGTGGGTAGAGTCCAGTGTAGTGTGGGTAGAGTCCAGTGTAGTGTGTCGGTAGAGTCCAGTGTAGTGTGGGTAGAGTCCAGTGTAGTGTGGGTAGAGTCCAGTGTAGTGTAGGTAGAGTCCAGTGTAGTGTGAGTAGAGTCCAGTGTAGTGCGGGTAGAGTCCAGTGTAGTGTGGGTAGAGTCCAGTGTAGTGTGTCGAAAGAGTCCAGTGTAGTGTGTGGGTAGAGTCCAGTGTAGTGTGGGTAGAGTCCAGTGTAGTGTGAGTAGAGCCCAGTGGTGTGTGGGTAGAGTCCAGTGTAGTGTGAGTAGCGTCCAGTGTAGTGTGTGGGTAGAGTCCAGTGTAGTGTGGGTAGAGTCCAGTGTAGTGTTTCGGTAGAGTCCAGTGTAGTGTGGGTAGAGTCCAGTGTAGTGTGGGTTGAGTCCAGTGTAGTGTTTCGGTAGAGTCCAGTGTAGTGTGGGCAGAGTCCAGTGTAATGTGGGTAGAGTCCAGTGTAGTGTGGGTAGAGTCCAGTGTAGTGTGTCGAAAGAGTCCAGTGTAGTGTGTGGGTAGAGTCCAGTGTAGTGTGTCGAAAGAGTCCAGTGTAGTGTGTGGGTAGAGTCCAGTGTAGTGTGAGTAGAGTCCAGTGTAGTGTGGGTAGAGTCCAGTGTAGTGTGGGTAGAGTCCAGTGTAGTGTGAGTAGAGTCCAGTGTAGTGTGTCGGTAGAGTCCAGTGTAGTGTGTCGGTAGAGTCCAGTGTAGTGTGGGTAGAGTCCAGTGTAGTGTGGGTAGAGTCCAGTGTAGTGTAGGTAGAGTCCAGTGTAGTGTGAGTAGAGTCCAGTGTAGTGCGGGTAGAGTCCAGTGTAGTGTGGGTAGAGTCCAGTGTAGTGTGAGTAGAGTCCAGTGTAGTGTGTCGGTAGAGTCCAGTGTAGTGTGGGTAGAGTCCAGTGTAGTGTGTCGAAAGAGTCCAGTGTAGTGTGTGGGTAGAGTCCAGTGTAGTGTGTCGAAAGAGTCCAGTGTAGTGTGTGGGTAGAGTCCAGTGTAGTGTGAGTAGAGTCCAGTGTAGTGTGGGTAGAGTCCAGTGTAGTGTGTCGAAAGAGTCCAGTGTAGTGTGTGGGTAGAGTCCAGTGTAGTGTGAGTAGAGTCCAGTGTAGTGTGGGTAGAGTCCAGTGTAGTGTGTCGGTAGAGTCCAGTGTAGTGTGTCGGTAGAGTCCAGTGTAGTGTGGGTAGAGTCCAGTGTAGTGTAGGTAGAGTCCAGTGTAGTGTGAGTAGAGTCCAGTGTAGTGCGGGTAGAGTCCAGTGTAGTGTGGGTAGAGTCCAGTGTAATGTGGGTAGAGTCCAGTGTAGTGTGGGTAGAGTCCAGTGTAGTGTGAGTAGAGTCCAGTGTAGTGTGTGGGTAGAGTCCAGTGTAGTGTGGGTAGAGTCCAGTGTAGTGTGGGTAGAGTCCAGTGTAGTGTGGGTAGAGTCCAGTGTAGTGTGGGTAGAGTCCAGTGTAGTGTGGGTAGAGTCCAGTGTAGTGTGGGTAGAGTCCAGTGTACTGTGGGTAGAGTCCAGTGTAGTGTGGGTAGAGTCCAGTGTAGTGTGAGTAGAGTCCAGTGTAGTGTGGGTAGAGTCCAGTGGTGTGGGTACAGTCCAGTGTAGTGTGTGGGTAGAGTCCAGTGTAGTGTGAGTAGCGTCCAGTGTAGTGTGTGGGTAGAGTCCAGTGTAGTGTGGGTAGAGTCCAGTGTAGTGTGGGTAGAGTCCAGTGTAGTGTGGGTAGAGTCCAGTGTAGTGTGGGTACAGTCCAGTGTAGTGTGTGGGTAGAGTCCAGTGTAGTGTAGGTAGAGTCCAGTGTAGTGTGAGTAGAGTCCAGTGTAGTGCGGGTAGAGTCCAGTGTAGTGTGGGTAGAGTCCAGTGTAGTGTGTCGAAAGAGTCCAGTGTAGTGTGTGGGTAGAGTCCAGTGTAGTGTGGGTAGAGTCCAGTGTAGTGTGAGTAGAGCCCAGTGGTGTGTGGGTAGAGTCCAGTGTAGTGTGAGTAGCGTCCAGTGTAGTGTGTGGGTAGAGTCCAGTGTAGTGTGGGTAGAGTCCAGTGTAGTGTTTCGGTAGAGTCCAGTGTAGTGTGGGTAGAGTCCAGTGTAGTGTGGGTTGAGTCCAGTGTAGTGTTTCGGTAGAGTCCAGTGTAGTGTGGGCAGAGTCCAGTGTAATGTGGGTAGAGTCCAGTGTAGTGTGGGTAGAGTCCAGTGTAGTGTGTCGAAAGAGTCCAGTGTAGTGTGTGGGTAGAGTCCAGTGTAGTGTGTCGAAAGAGTCCAGTGTAGTGTGTGGGTAGAGTCCAGTGTAGTGTGAGTAGAGTCCAGTGTAGTGTGGGTAGAGTCCAGTGTAGTGTGGGTAGAGTCCAGTGTAGTGTGAGTAGAGTCCAGTGTAGTGTGTCGGTAGAGTCCAGTGTAGTGTGTCGGTAGAGTCCAGTGTAGTGTGGGTAGAGTCCAGTGTAGTGTGGGTAGAGTCCAGTGTAGTGTAGGTAGAGTCCAGTGTAGTGTGAGTAGAGTCCAGTGTAGTGCGGGTAGAGTCCAGTGTAGTGTGGGTAGAGTCCAGTGTAGTGTGAGTAGAGTCCAGTGTAGTGTGGGTACAGTCCAGTGTAGTGTGTGGGTAGAGTCCAGTGTAGTGTGAGTAGCGTCCAGTGTAGTGTGTGGGTAGAGTCCAGTGTAGTGTGGGTAGAGTCCAGTGTAGTGTGTCGGTAGAGTCCAGTGTAGTGTGGGTAGAGTCCAGTGTAGTGTGGGTAGAGTCCAGTGTAGTGTAGGTAGAGTCCAGTGTAGTGTGAGTAGAGTCCAGTGTAGTGCGGGTAGAGTCCAGTGTAGTGTGGGTAGAGTCCAGTGTAGTGTGTCGAAAGAGTCCAGTGTAGTGTTTTGGTAGAGTCCAGTGTAGTGTGGGTAGAGTCCAGTGTAGTGTGAGTAGAGCCCAGTGGTGTGTGGGTAGAGTCCAGTGTAGTGTGAGTAGCGTCCAGTGTAGTGTGTGGGTAGAGTCCAGTGTAGTGTGGGTAGAGTCCAGTGTAGTGTTTCGGTAGAGTCCAGTGTAGTGTGGGTAGAGTCCAGTGTAGTGTGGGTTGAGTCCAGTGTAGTGTTTCGGTAGAGTCCAGTGTAGTGTGGGCAGAGTCCAGTGTAATGTGGGTAGAGTCCAGTGTAGTGTGGGTAGAGTCCAGTGTAGTGTGTCGAAAGAGTCCAGTGTAGTGTGTGGGTAGAGTCCAGTGTAGTGTGAGTAGAGTCCAGTGTAGTGTGGGTAGAGTCCAGTGTAGTGTGGGTAGAGTCCAGTGTAGTGTGAGTAGAGTCCAGTGTAGTGTGTCGGTAGAGTCCAGTGTAGTGTGTCGGTAGAGTCCAGTGTAGTGTGGGTAGAGTCCAGTGTAGTGTGGGTAGAGTCAAGTGTAGTGTAGGTAGAGTCCAGTGTAGTGTGAGTAGAGTCCAGTGTAGTGCGGGTAGAGTCCAGTGTAGTGTGGGTAGAGTCCAGTGTAGTGTGAGTAGAGTCCAGTGTAGTGTGTCGGTAGAGTCCAGTGTAGTGTGGGTAGAGTCCAGTGTAGTGTGTCGAAAGAGTCCAGTGTAGTGTGTGGGTAGAGTCCAGTGTAGTGTGTCGAAAGAGTCCAGTGTAGTGTGTGGGTAGAGTCCAGTGTAGTGTGAGTAGAGTCCAGTGTAGTGTGGGTAGAGTCCAGTGTAGTGTGGGTAGAGTCCAGTGTAGTGTGAGTAGAGTCCAGTGTAGTGTGTCGGTAGAGTCCAGTGTAGTGTGTCGGTAGAGTCCAGTGTAGTGTGGGTAGAGTCCAGTGTAGTGTGGGTAGAGTCCAGTGTAGTGTAGGTAGAGTCCAGTGTAGTGTGAGTAGAGTCCAGTGTAGTGCGGGTAGAGTCCAGTGTAGTGTGGGTAGAGTCCAGTGTAATGTGGGTAGAGTCCAGTGTAGTGTGGGTAGAGTCCAGTGTAGTGTGAGTAGAGTCCAGTGTAGTGTGTGGGTAGAGTCCAGTGTAGTGTGGGTAGAGTCCAGTGTAGTGTGGGTAGAGTCCAGTGTAGTGTGGGTAGAGTCCAGTGTAGTGTGGGTAGAGTCCAGTGTAGTGTGGGTAGAGTCCAGTGTAGTGTGGGTAGAGTCCAGTGTAGTGTGGGTAGAGTCCAGTGTAGTGTGGGTACAGTCCAGTGTAGTGTGTGGGTAGAGTCCAGTGTAGTGTGAGTAGCGTCCAGTGTAGTGTGTGGGTAGAGTTCAGTGTAGTGTGGGTAGAGTCCAGTGTAGTGTGTCGGTAGAGTCCAGTGTAGTGTGGGTAGAGTCCAGTGTAGTGTGGGTAGAGTCCAGTGTAGTGTAGGTAGAGTCCAGTGTAGTGTGAGTAGAGTCCAGTGTAGTGCGGGTAGAGTCCAGTGTAGTGTGGGTAGAGTCCAGTGTAATGTGGGTAGAGTCCAGTGTAGTGTGGGTATAGTCCAGTGTAGTGTGAGTAGAGTCCAGTGTAGTGCGGGTTGAGTCCAGTGTAGTGTGGGTAGAGTCCAGTGTAATGTGGGTAGAGTCCAGTGTAGTGTGGGTAGAGTCCATTGTAGTGTGAGTAGGGTCCAGTGTAGTGTGTGGGTAGAGTCCAGTGTAGTGTGGGTAGAGTCCAGTGTAGTGTGGGTAGAGTCCAGTGTAGTGTGGGTTGAGTCCAGTGTAGTGTGGGTAGAGTCCAGTGTAGTGTGGGTAGAGTCCAGTGTACTGTGGGTAGAGTCCAGTGTAGTGGGGGTAGAGTCCAGTGTAGTGTGAGTGGGGGCCAGTGTAGTGTGGGTAGAGTCCAGTGTAGTGTGGGTACAGTCCAGTGTAGTGTGTGGGTAGAGTCCAGTGTAGTGTGAGTAGCGGCCAGTGTAGTGTGTGGGTAGAGTCCAGTGTAGTGTGGGTAGAGTCCAGTGTAGTGTGGGTAGAGTCCAGTGTAGTGTGGGTACAGTCCAGTGTAGTGTGTGGGTAGAGTCCAGTGTAGTGTGAGTAGCGTCCAGTGTAGTGTGTGGGTAGAGTCCAGTGTAGTGTGGGTAGAGTCCAGTGTAGTGTGTCGGTAGAGTCCAGTGTAGTGTGGGTAGAGTCAAGTGTAGTGTGGGTAGAGTCCAGTGTAGTGTAGGTAGAGTCCAGTGTAGTGTGAGTAGAGTCCAGTGTAGTGCGGGTAGAGTCCAGTGTAGTGTGGGTAGAGTCCAGTGTAATGTGGGTAGAGTCCAGTGTAGTGTGGGTATAGTCCAGTGTAGTGTGAGTAGAGTCCAGTGTAGTGCGGGTAGAGTCCAGTGTAGTGCGGGTAGAGTCCAGTGTAATGTGGGTAGAGTCCAGTGTATTGTGGGTAGAGTCCAGTGTAGTGTGGGTAGAGTCCAGTGTAGTGTGAGTAGAGTCCAGTGTAGTGTGAGTAGAGTCCAGTGTAGTGTGTCGGTAGAGTCCAGTGTAGTGTGAGTAGAGTCCAGTGTAGTGTGAGTAGAGTCCAGTGTAGTGTGTGGGTAGAGTCCAGTGTAGTGTGGGTAGAGTCCAGTGTAGTGTGGGTAGAGTCCAGTGTAGTGTGGGTAGAGTCCAGTGTAGTGTGGGTAGCGTCCAGTGTAGTGTGGGTAGAGTCCAGTGTAGTGTGGGTAGAGTCCAGTGTAGTGTGGGTAGAGTCCAGTGTAGTGTGAGTAGAGTCCAGTGTAGTGTGGGTAGAGTCCAGTGTAGTGTGGGTAGAGTCCAGTGTAGTGTAGGTAGAGTCCAGTGTAGTGTGTGGGTAGAGTCCAGTGTAGTGTGAGTAGCGTCCAGTGTAGTGTGTGGGTAGAGTCCAGTGTAGTGTGGGTAGAGTCCAGTGTAGTGTGTCGGTAGAGTCCAGTGTAGTGTGGGTAGAGTCCAGTGTAGTGTGGGTAGAGTCCAGTGTAGTGTAGGTAGAGTCCAGTGTAGTGTGAGTAGAGTCCAGTGTAGTGCGGGTAGAGTCCAGTGTAGTGTGGGCAGAGTCCAGTGTAATGTGGGTAGAGTCCAGTGTAGTGTGGGTATAGTCCAGTGTAGTGTGGGTAGAGTCCAGTGTAGTGCGGGTAGAGTCCAGTGTAGTGTGGGTAGAGTCCAGTGTAAGGTGGGTAGAGTCCAGTGTAGTGTGGGTAGAGTCCAGTGTAGTGTGGGTAGAGTCCAGTGTAGTGTGTCGGTAGAGTCCAGTGTAGTGTGGGTAGAGTCCAGTGTAGTGTGGGTAGAGTCCAGTGTAGTGTAGGTAGAGTCCAGTGTAGTGTGAGTAGAGTCCAGTGTAGTGCGGGTAGAGTCCAGTGTAGTGTGGGTAGAGTCCAGTGTAGTGTGTCGAAAGAGTCCAGTGTAGTGTGTGGGTAGAGTCCAGTGTAGTGTGGGTAGAGTCCAGTGTAGTGTGAGTAGAGCCCAGTGGTGTGTGGGTAGAGTCCAGTGTAGTGTGAGTAGCGTCCAGTGTAGTGTGTGGGTAGAGTCCAGTGTAGTGTGGGTAGAGTCCAGTGTAGTGTTTCGGTAGAGTCCAGTGTAGTGTGGGTAGAGTCCAGTGTAGTGTGGGTTGAGTCCAGTGTAGTGTTTCGGTAGAGTCCAGTGTAGTGTGGGCAGAGTCCAGTGTAATGTGGGTAGAGTCCAGTGTAGTGTGGGTAGAGTCCAGTGTAGTGTGTCGAAAGAGTCCAGTGTAGTGTGTGGGTAGAGTCCAGTGTAGTGTGTCGAAAGAGTCCAGTGTAGTGTGTGGGTAGAGTCCAGTGTAGTGTGAGTAGAGTCCAGTGTAGTGTGGGTAGAGTCCAGTGTAGTGTGGGTAGAGTCCAGTGTAGTGTGAGTAGAGTCCAGTGTAGTGTGTCGGTAGAGTCCAGTGTAGTGTGTCGGTAGAGTCCAGTGTAGTGTGGGTAGAGTCCAGTGTAGTGTGGGTAGAGTCCAGTGTAGTGTAGGTAGAGTCCAGTGTAGTGTGAGTAGAGTCCAGTGTAGTGCGGGTAGAGTCCAGTGTAGTGTGGGTAGAGTCCAGTGTAGTGTGAGTAGAGTCCAGTGTAGTGTGTCGGTAGAGTCCAGTGTAGTGTGGGTAGAGTCCAGTGTAGTGTGTCGAAAGAGTCCAGTGTAGTGTGTGGGTAGAGTCCAGTGTAGTGTGTCGAAAGAGTCCAGTGTAGTGTGTGGGTAGAGTCCAGTGTAGTGTGAGTAGAGTCCAGTGTAGTGTGTCGGTAGAGTCCAGTGTAGTGTGTCGGTAGAGTCCAGTGTAGTGTGGGTAGAGTCCAGTGTAGTGTGGGTAGAGTCCAGTGTAGTGTAGGTAGAGTCCAGTGTAGTGTGAGTAGAGTCCAGTGTAGTGCGGGTAGAGTCCAGTGTAGTGTAGGTAGAGTCCAGTGTAGTGTGAGTAGAGTCCAGTGTAGTGTGGGTAGAGTCCAGTGTAGTGTGAGTAGAGTCCAGTGTAGTGTGTGGGTAGAGTCCAGTGTAGTGTGGGTAGAGTCCAGTGTAGTGTGGGTAGAGTCCAGTGTAGTGTGGGTAGAGTCCAGTGTAGTGTGGGTAGAGTCCAGTGTAGTGTGGGTAGAGTCCAGTGTAGTGTGGGTAGAGTCCAGTGTACTGTGGGTAGAGTCCAGTGTAGTGTGGGTAGAGTCCAGTGTAGTGTGAGTAGAGTCCAGTGTAGTGTGGGTAGAGTCCAGTGGTGTGGGTACAGTCCAGTGTAGTGTGTGGGTAGAGTCCAGTGTAGTGTGAGTAGCGTCCAGTGTAGTGTGTGGGTAGAGTCCAGTGTAGTGTGGGTAGAGTCCAGTGTAGTGTGGGTAGAGTCCAGTGTAGTGTGGGTAGAGTCCAGTGTAGTGTGGGTACAGTCCAGTGTAGTGTGTGGGTAGAGTCCAGTGTAGTGTGAGTAGCGTCCAGTGTAGTGTGTGGGTAGAGTTCAGTGTAGTGTGGGTAGAGTCCAGTGTAGTGTGTCGGTAGAGTCCAGTGTAGTGTGGGTAGAGTCCAGTGTAGTGTGGGTAGAGTCCAGTGTAGTGTAGGTAGAGTCCAGTGTAGTGTGAGTAGAGTCCAGTGTAGTGCGGGTAGAGTCCAGTGTAGTGTGGGTAGAGTCCAGTGTAATGTGGGTAGAGTCCAGTGTAGTGTGGGTATAGTCCAGTGTAGTGTGAGTAGAGTCCAGTGTAGTGCGGGTTGAGTCCAGTGTAGTGTGGGTAGAGTCCAGTGTAATGTGGGTAGAGTCCAGTGTAGTGTGGGTAGAGTCCATTGTAGTGTGAGTAGGGTCCAGTGTAGTGTGTGGGTAGAGTCCAGTGTAGTGTGGGTAGAGTCCAGTGTAGTGTGGGTAGAGTCCAGTGTAGTGTGGGTTGAGTCCAGTGTAGTGTGGGTAGAGTCCAGTGTAGTGTGGGTAGAGTCCAGTGTACTGTGGGTAGAGTCCAGTGTAGTGGGGGTAGAGTCCAGTGTAGTGTGAGTAGAGGCCAGTGTAGTGTGGGTAGAGTCCAGTGTAGTGTGGGTACAGTCCAGTGTAGTGTGTGGGTAGAGTCCAGTGTAGTGTGAGTAGCGGCCAGTGTAGTGTGTGGGTAGAGTCCAGTGTAGTGTGGGTAGAGTCCAGTGTAGTGTGGGTAGAGTCCAGTGTAGTGTGGGTACAGTCCAGTGTAGTGTGTGGGTAGAGTCCAGTGTAGTGTGAGTAGCGTCCAGTGTAGTGTGTGGGTAGAGTCCAGTGTAGTGTGGGTAGAGTCCAGTGTAGTGTGTCGGTAGAGTCCAGTGTAGTGTGGGTAGAGTCCAGTGTAGTGTGGGTAGAGTCCAGTGTAGTGTAGGTAGAGTCCAGTGTAGTGTGAGTAGAGTCCAGTGTAGTGCGGGTAGAGTCCAGTGTAGTGTGGGTAGAGTCCAGTGTAATGTGGGTAGAGTCCAGTGTAGTGTGGGTATAGTCCAGTGTAGTGTGAGTAGAGTCCAGTGTAGTGCGGGTAAAGTCCAGTGTAGTGCGGGTAGAGTCCAGTGTAATGTGGGTAGAGTCCAGTGTATTGTGGGTAGAGTCCAGTGTAGTGTGGGTAGAGTCCAGTGTAGTGTGAGTAGAGTCCAGTGTAGTGTGAGTAGAGTCCAGTGTAGTGTGTCGGTAGAGTCCAGTGTAGTGTGAGTAGAGTCCAGTGTAGTGTGAGTAGAGTCCAGTGTAGTGTGTGGGTAGAGTCCAGTGTAGTGTGGGTAGAGTCCAGTGTAGTGTGGGTAGAGTCCAGTGTAGTGTGGGTAGAGTCCAGTGTAGTGTGGGTAGCGTCCAGTGTAGTGTGGGTAGAGTCCAGTGTAGTGTGGGTAGAGTCCAGTGTAGTGTGGGTAGAGTCCAGTGTAGTGTGAGTAGAGTCCAGTGTAGTGTGGGTAGAGTCCAGTGTAGTGTGGGTAGAGTCCAGTGTAGTGTAGGTAGAGTCCAGTGTAGTGTGAGTAGCGTCCAGTGTAGTGTGTGGGTAGAGTCCAGTGTAGTGTGGGTAGAGTCCAGTGTAGTGTGGGTAGAGTCCAGTGTAGTGTGGGTAGAGTCCAGTGTAGTGTGGGTAGAGTCCAGTGTAGTGTGGGTAGAGTCCAGTGTAGTGTAAGTAGAGTCCAGTGTAGTGTGAGTAGAGTCCAGTGTAGTGCGGGTAGAGTCCAGTGTAGTGTGGGCAGAGTCCAGTGTAATGTGGGTAGAGTCCAGTGTAGTGTGGGTATAGTCCAGTGTAGTGTGGGTAGAGTCCAGTGTAGTGCGGGTAGAGTCCAGTGTAGTGTGGGTAGAGTCCAGTGTAAGGTGGGTAGAGTCCAGTGTAGTGTGGGTAGAGTCCAGTGTAGTGTGGGTAGAGTCCAGTGTAGTGTGTCGGTAGAGTCCAGTGTAGTGTGGGTAGAGTCCAGTGTAGTGTGGGTAGAGTCCAGTGTAGTGTAGGTAGAGTCCAGTGTAGTGTGAGTAGAGTCCAGTGTAGTGCGGGTAGAGTCCAGTGTAGTGTGGGTAGAGTCCAGTGTAGTGTGTCGAAAGAGTCCAGTGTAGTGTGTGGGTAGAGTCCAGTGTAGTGTGGGTAGAGTCCAGTGTAGTGTGAGTAGAGCCCAGTGGTGTGTGGGTAGAGTCCAGTGTAGTGTGAGTAGCGTCCAGTGTAGTGTGTGGGTAGAGTCCAGTGTAGTGTGGGTAGAGTCCAGTGTAGTGTTTCGGTAGAGTCCAGTGTAGTGTGGGTAGAGTCCAGTGTAGTGTGGGTTGAGTCCAGTGTAGTGTTTCGGTAGAGTCCAGTGTAGTGTGGGCAGAGTCCAGTGTAATGTGGGTAGAGTCCAGTGTAGTGTGGGTAGAGTCCAGTGTAGTGTGTCGAAAGAGTCCAGTGTAGTGTGGGTAGAGTCCAGTGTAGTGTGTCGAAAGAGTCCAGTGTAGTGTGTGGGTAGAGTCCAGTGTAGTGTGGGTAGAGTCCAGTGTAGTGTGAGTAGAGCCCAGTGGTGTGTGGGTAGAGTCCAGTGTAGTGTGAGTAGCGTCCAGTGTAGTGTGTGGGTAGAGTCCAGTGTAGTGTGGGTAGAGTCCAGTGTAGTGTTTCGGTAGAGTCCAGTGTAGTGTGGGTAGAGTCCAGTGTAGTGTGGGTTGAGTCCAGTGTAGTGTTTCGGTAGAGTCCAGTGTAGTGTGGGCAGAGTCCAGTGTAATGTGGGTAGAGTCCAGTGTAGTGTGGGTAGAGTCCAGTGTAGTGTGTCGAAAGAGTCCAGTGTAGTGTGTGGGTAGAGTCCAGTGTAGTGTGTCGAAAGAGTCCAGTGTAGTGTGTGGGTAGAGTCCAGTGTAGTGTGAGTAGAGTCCAGTGTAGTGTGGGTAGAGTCCAGTGTAGTGTGGGTAGAGTCCAGTGTAGTGTGAGTAGAGTCCAGTGTAGTGTGTCGGTAGAGTCCAGTGTAGTGTGTCGGTAGAGTCCAGTGTAGTGTGGGTAGAGTCCAGTGTAGTGTGGGTAGAGTCCAGTGTAGTGTAGGTAGAGTCCAGTGTAGTGTGAGTAGAGTCCAGTGTAGTGCGGGTAGAGTCCAGTGTAGTGTGGGTAGAGTCCAGTGTAGTGTGAGTAGAGTCCAGTGTAGTGTGTCGGTAGAGTCCAGTGTAGTGTGGGTAGAGTCCAGTGTAGTGTGTCGAAAGAGTCCAGTGTAGTGTGTGGGTAGAGTCCAGTGTAGTGTGTCGAAAGAGTCCAGTGTAGTGTGTGGGTAGAGTCCAGTGTAGTGTGAGTAGAGTCCAGTGTAGTGTGGGTAGAGTCCAGTGTAGTGTGGGTAGAGTCCAGTGTAGTGTGAGTAGAGTCCAGTGTAGTGTGTCGGTAGAGTCCAGTGTAGTGTGTCGGTAGAGTCCAGTGTAGTGTGTGGGTAGAGTCCAGTGTAGTGTGGGTAGAGTCCAGTGTAGTGTAGGTAGAGTCCAGTGTAGTGTGAGTAGAGTCCAGTGTAGTGCGGGTAGAGTCCAGTGTAGTGTGGGTAGAGTCCAGTGTAATGTGGGTAGAGTCCAGTGTAGTGTGGGTAGAGTCCAGTGTAGTGTGAGTAGAGTCCAGTGTAGTGTGTGGGTAGAGTCCAGTGTAGTGTGGGTAGAGTCCAGTGTAGTGTGGGTAGAGTCCAGTGTAGTGTGGGTAGAGTCCAGTGTAGTGTGGGTAGAGTCCAGTGTAGTGTGGGTAGAGTCCAGTGTAGTGTGGGTAGAGTCCATTGTACTGTGGGTAGAGTCCAGTGTAGTGTGGGTAGAGTCCAGTGTAGTGTGAGTAGAGTCCAGTGTAGTGTGGGTAGAGTCCAGTGGTGTGGGTACAGTCCAGTGTAGTGTGTGGGTAGAGTCCAGTGTAGTGTGAGTAGCGTCCAGTGTAGTGTGTGGGTAGAGTCCAGTGTAGTGTGGGTAGAGTCCAGTGTAGTGTGGGTAGAGTCCAGTGTAGTGTGGGTAGAGTCCAGTGTAGTGTGGGTACAGTCCAGTGTAGTGTGTGGGTAGAGTCCAGTGTAGTGTGAGTAGCGTCCAGTGTAGTGTGTGGGTAGAGTCCAGTGTAGTGTGGGTAGAGTCCAGTGTAGTGTGTCGGTAGAGTCCAGTGTAGTGTGGGTAGAGTCCAGTGTAGTGTGGGTAGAGTCCAGTGTAGTGTAGGTAGAGTCCAGTGTAGTGTGAGTAGAGTCCAGTGTAGTGCGGGTAGAGTCCAGTGTAGTGTGGGTAGAGTCCAGTTTAATGTGGGTAGAGTCCAGTGTAGTGTGGGTAGAGTCCAGTGTAGTGTAGGTAGAGTCCAGTGTAGTGTGAGTAGCGTCCAGTGTAGTGTGTGGGTAGAGTCCAGTGTAGTGTGGGTAGAGTCCAGTGTAGTGTGGGTAGAGTCCAGTGTAGTGTGGGTAGAGTCCAGTGTAGTGTGGGTACAGTCCAGTGTAGTGTGTGGGTAGAGTCCAGTGTAGTGTGAGTAGCGTCCAGTGTAGTGTGTGGGTAGAGTCCAGTGTAGTGTGGGTAGAGTCCAGTGTAGTGTGTCGGTAGAGTCCAGTGTAGTGTGGGTAGAGTCCAGTGTAGTGTGGGTAGAGTCCAGTGTACTGTGGGTAGAGTCCAGTGTAGTGTGGGTAGAGTCCAGTGTAGTGTGAGTAGCGTCCAGTGTAGTGTGTGGGTAGAGTCCAGTGTAGTGTGGGTAGAGTCCATTGTAGTGTGGGTAGAGTCCAGTGTAGTGTGGGTAGAGTCCAGTGTAGTGTGGGTACAGTCCAGTGTAGTGTGTGGGTAGAGTCCAGTGTAGTGTGAGTAGCGTCCAGTGTAGTGTGTGGGTAGAGTCCAGTGTAGTGTGGGTAGAGTCCAGTGTAGTGTGTCGGTAGAGTCCAGTGTAGTGTGGGTAGAGTCCAGTGTAGTGTGGGTAGAGTCCAGTGTAGTGTAGGTAGAGTCCAGTGTAGTGTGAGTAGAGTCCAGTGTAGTGCGGGTAGAGTCCAGTGTAGTGTGGGTAGAGTCCAGTGTAATGTGGGTAGAGTCCAGTGTAGTGTGGGTAGAGTCCAGTGTAGTGTAGGTAGAGTCCAGTGTAGTGTGAGTAGCGTCCAGTGTAGTGTGTGGGTAGAGTCCAGTGTAGTGTGGGTAGAGTCCAGTGTAGTGTGGGTAGAGTCCAGTGTAGTGTGGGTAGAGTCCAGTGTAGTGTGGGTACAGTCCAGTGTAGTGTGTGGGTAGAGTCCAGTGTAGTGTGAGTAGCGTCCAGTGTAGTGTGTGGGTAGAGTCCAGTGTAGTGTGGGTAGAGTCCAGTGTAGTGTGTCGGTAGAGTCCAGTGTAGTGTGGGTAGAGTCCAGTGTAGTGTGGGTAGAGTCCAGTGTAGTGTAGGTAGAGTCCAGTGTAGTGTGAGTAGAGTCCAGTGTAGTGCGGGTAGAGTCCAGTGTAGTGTGGGCAGAGTCCAGTGTAATGTGGGTAGAGTCCAGTGTAGTGTGGGTATAGTCCAGTGTAGTGTGGGTAGAGTCCAGTGTAGTGCGGGTAGAGTCCAGTGTAGTGTGGGTAGAGTCCAGTGTAAGGTGGGTAGAGTCCAGTGTAGTGTGGGTAGAGTCCAGTGTAGTGTGGGTAGAGTCCAGTGTAGTGTGTCGGTAGAGTCCAGTGTAGTGTGGGTAGAGTCCAGTGTAGTGTGGGTAGAGTCCAGTGTAGTGTAGGTAGAGTCCAGTGTAGTGTGAGTAGAGTCCAGTGTAGTGCGGGTAGAGTCCAGTGTAGTGTGGGTAGAGTCCAGTGTAGTGTGTCGAAAGAGTCCAGTGTAGTGTGTGGGTAGAGTCCAGTGTAGTGTGGGTAGAGTCCAGTGTAGTGTGAGTAGAGCCCAGTGGTGTGTGGGTAGAGTCCAGTGTAGTGTGAGTAGCGTCCAGTGTAGTGTGAGTAGAGTCCAGTGTAGTGTGTCGGTAGAGTCCAGTGTAGTGTGTCGGTAGAGTCCAGTGTAGTGTGGGTAGAGTCCAGTGTAGTGTGGGTAGAGTCCAGTGTAGTGTAGGTAGAGTCCAGTGTAGTGTGAGTAGAGTCCAGTGTAGTGCGGGTAGAGTCCAGTGTAGTGTGGGTAGAGTCCAGTGTAGTGTGAGTAGAGTCCAGTGTAGTGTGTCGGTAGAGTCCAGTGTAGTGTGGGTAGAGTCCAGTGTAGTGTGTCGAAAGAGTCCAGTGTAGTGTGTGGGTAGAGTCCAGTGTAGTGTGAGTAGAGTCCAGTGTAGTGTGGGTAGAGTCCAGTGTAGTGTGGGTAGAGTCCAGTGTAGTGTGAGTAGAGTCCAGTGTAGTGTGTCGGTAGAGTCCAGTGTAGTGTGTCGGTAGAGTCCAGTGTAGTGTGGGTAGAGTCCAGTGTAGTGTGGGTAGAGTCCAGTGTAGTGTAGGTAGAGTCCAGTGTAGTGGGAGTAGAGTCCAGTGTAGTGCGGGTAGAGTCCAGTGTAGTGTGGGTAGAGTCCAGTGTAATGTGGGTAGAGTCCAGTGTAGTGTGGGTAGAGTCCAGTGTAGTGTGAGTAGAGTCCAGTGTAGTGTGTGGGTAGAGTCCAGTGTAGTGTGGGTAGAGTCCAGTGTAGTGTGGGTAGAGTCCAGTGTAGTGTGGGTAGAGTCCAGTGTAGTGTGGGTAGAGTCCAGTGTAGTGTGGGTAGAGTCCAGTGTAGTGTGGGTAGAGTCCAGTGTACTGTGGGTAGAGTCCAGTGTAGTGTGGGTAGAGTCCAGTGTAGTGTGAGTAGAGTCCAGTGTAGTGTGGGTAGAGTCCAGTGGTGTGGGTCCAGTCCAGTGTAGTGTGTGGGTAGAGTCCAGTGTAGTGTGAGTAGCGTCCAGTGTAGTGTGTGGGTAGAGTCCAGTGTAGTGTGGGTAGAGTCCAGTGTAGTGTGGGTAGAGTCCAGTGTAGTGTGGGTACAGTCCAGTGTAGTGTGGGTACAGTCCAGTGTAGTGTGTGGGTAGAGTCCAGTGTAGTGTGAGTAGCGTCCAGTGTAGTGTGTGGGTAGAGTCCAGTGTAGTGTGGGTAGAGTCCAGTGTAGTGTGTCGGTAGAGTCCAGTGTAGTGTGGGTAGAGTCCAGTGTAGTGTGGGTAGAGTCCAGTGTAGTGTAGGTAGAGTCCAGTGTAGTGTGAGTAGAGTCCAGTGTAGTGCGGGTAGAGTCCAGTGTAGTGTGGGTAGAGTCCAGTGTAATGTGGGTAGAGTCCAGTTTAGTGTGGGTATAGTCCAGTGTAGTGTGAGTAGAGTCCAGTGTAGTGCGGGTTGAGTCCAGTGTAGTGTGGGTAGAGTACAGTGTAATGTGGGTAGAGTCCAGTGTAGTGTGTGGGTAGAGTCCATTGTAGTGTGAGTAGGGTCCAGTGTAGTGTGTGGGTAGAGTCCAGTGTAGTGTGGGTAGAGTCCAGTGTAGTGTGGGTAGAGTCCAGTGTAGTGTGGGTTGAGTCCAGTGTAGTGTGGGTAGAGTCCAGTGTAGTGTGGGTAGAGTCCAGTGTACTGTGGGTAGAGTCCAGTGTAGTGGGGGTAGAGTCCAGTGTAGTGTGAGTAGAGGCCAGTGTAGTGTGGGTAGAGTCCAGTGTAGTGTGGGTACAGTCCAGTGTAGTGTGTGGGTAGAGTCCAGTGTAGTGTGAGTAGCGGCCAGTGTAGTGTGTGGGTAGAGTCCAGTGTAGTGTGGGTAGAGTCCAGTGTAGTGTGGGTAGAGTCCAGTGTAGTGTGGGTAGAGTCCAGTGTAGTGTGGGTACAGTCCAGTGTAGTGTGTGGGTAGAGTCCAGTGTAGTGTGAGTAGCGTCCAGTGTAGTGTGTGGGTAGAGTCCAGTGTAGTGTGGGTAGAGTCCAGTGTAGTGTGTCGGTAGAGTCCAGTGTAGTGTGGGTAGAGTCCAGTGTAGTGTGGGTAGAGTCCAGTGTAGTGTAGGTAGAGTCCAGTGTAGTGTGAGTAGAGTCCAGTGTAGTGCGGGTAGAGTCCAGTGTAGTGTGGGTAGAGTCCAGTGTAATGTGGGTAGAGTCCAGTGTAGTGTGGGTATAGTCCAGTGTAGTGTGAGTAGAGTCCAGTGTAGTGCGGGTAGAGTCCAGTGTAGTGCGGGTAGAGTCCAGTGTAATGTGGGTAGAGTCCAGTGTATTGTGGGTAGAGTCCAGTGTAGTGTGAGTAGAGTCCAGTGTAGTGTGTCGGTAGAGTCCAGTGTAGTGTGAGTAGAGTCCAGTGTAGTGTGAGTAGAGTCCAGTGTAGTGTGTGGGTAGAGTCCAGTGTAGTGTGGGTAGAGTCCAGTGTAGTGTGGGTAGAGTCCAGTGTAGTGTGGGTAGAGTCCAGTGTAGTGTGGGTAGCGTCCAGTGTAGTGTGGGTAGAGTCCAGTGTACTGTGGGTAGAGTCCAGTGTAGTGTGGGTAGAGTCCAGTGTAGTGTGAGTAGAGTCCAGTGTAGTGTGGGTAGAGTCCAGTGTAGTGTGGGTAGAGTCCAGTGTAGTGTAGGTAGAGTCCAGTGTAGTGTGAGTAGCGTCCAGTGTAGTGTGTGGGTAGAGTCCAGTGTAGTGTGGGTAGAGTCCAGTGTAGTGTGGGTAGAGTCCAGTGTAGTGTGGGTAGAGTCCAGTGTAGTGTGGGTACAGTCCAGTGTAGTGTGTGGGTAGAGTCCAGTGTAGTGTGAGTAGCGTCCAGTGTAGTGTGTGGGTAGAGTCCAGTGTAGTGTGGGTAGAGTCCAGTGTAGTGTGTCGGTAGAGTCCAGTGTAGTGTGGGTAGAGTCCAGTGTAGTGTGGGTAGAGTCCAGTGTAGTGTAGGTAGAGTCCAGTGTAGTGTGAGTAGAGTCCAGTGTAGTGCGGGTAGAGTCCAGTGTAGTGTGGGCAGAGTCCAGTGTAATGTGGGTAGAGTCCAGTGTAGTGTGGGTATAGTCCAGTGTAGTGTGGGTAGAGTCCAGTGTAGTGCGGGTAGAGTCCAGTGTAGTGTGGGTAGAGTCCAGTGTAAGGTGGGTAGAGTCCAGTGTAGTGTGGGTAGAGTCCAGTGTAGTGTGAGTAGAGTCCAGTGTAGTGTGTGGGTAGAGTCCAGTGTAGTGTGGGTAGAGTCCAGTGTAGTGTGGGTAGAGTCCAGTGTAGTGTGGGTAGAGTCCATTGTAGTGTGGGTAGAGTCCAGTGTAGTGTGGGTAGAGTCCAGGGTAGTGTGGGTAGAGTCCAGTGTACTGTGGGTAGAGTCCAGTGTAGTGGGGGTAGAGTCCAGTGTAGTGTGAGTAGAGTCCAGTGTAGTGTGGGTAGAGTCCAGTGTAGTGTGGGTACAGTCCAGTGTAGTGTGTGGGTAGAGTCCAGTGTAGTGTGGGTAGAGTCCAGTGTAGTGTGGGTAGAGTCCAGTGTAGTGTGGGTAGAGTCCAGTGTAGTGTGGGTACAGTCCAGTGTAGTGTGTGGGTAGAGTCCAGTGTAGTGTGAGTAGCGTCCAGTGTAGTGTGTGGGTAGAGTCCAGTGTAGTGTTGGTAGAGTCCAGTGTAGTGTGTCGGTAGAGTCCAGTGTAGTGTGGGTAGAGTCCAGTGTAGTGTGGGTAGAGTCCAGTGTAGTGTAGGTAGAGTCCAGTGTAGTGTGAGTAGAGTCCAGTGTAGTGCGGGTAGAGTCCAGTGTAGTGTGGGTAGAGTCCAGTGTAATGTGGGTAGAGTCCAGTGTAGTGTGGGTATAGTCCAGTGTAGTGTGAGTAGAGTCCAGTGTAGTGCGGGTAGAGTCCAGTGTAGTGTGGGTAGAGTCCAGTGTAATGTGGGTAGAGTCCAGTGTATTGTGGGTAGAGTCCAGTGTAGTGTGGGTAGTGTCCAGTGTAGTGTGAGTAGAGTCCAGTGTAGTGTGAGTAGAGTCCAGTGTAGTGTGTCGGTAAAGTCCAGTGTAGTGTGAGTAGAGTCCAGTGTAGTGTGAGTAGAGTCCAGTGTAGTGTGGGTAGAGTCCAGTGTAGTGTGTGGGTAGAGTCCAGTGTAGTGTGGGTAGAGTCCAGTGTAGTGTGAGTAGAGTCCAGTGTAGTGTGAGTAGAGTCCAGTGTAGTGTGTCGGTAGAGTCCAGTGTAGTGTGAGTAGAGTCCAGTGTAGTGCGGGTAGAGTCCAGTGTAGTGTGGGTAGAGTCCAGTGTAGTGTGTCGAAAGAGTCCAGTGTAGTGTGTGGGTAGAGTCCAGTGTAGTGTGGGTAGAGTCCAGTGTAGTGTGAGTAGAGCCCAGTGGTGTGTGGGTAGAGTCCAGTGTAGTGTGAGTAGCGTCCAGTGTAGTGTGTGGGTAGAGTCCAGTGTAGTGTGGGTAGAGTCCAGTGTAGTGTTTCGGTAGAGTCCAGTGTAGTGTGGGTAGAGTCCAGTGTAGTGTGGGTTGAGTCCAGTGTAGTGTTTCGGTAGAGTCCAGTGTAGTGTGGGCAGAGTCCAGTGTAATGTGGGTAGAGTCCAGTGTAGTGTGGGTAGAGTCCAGTGTAGTGTGTCGAAAGAGTCCAGTGTAGTGTGTGGGTAGAGTCCAGTGTAGTGTGTCGAAAGAGTCCAGTGTAGTGTGTGGGTAGAGTCCAGTGTAGTGTGAGTAGAGTCCAGTGTAGTGTGTCGGTAGAGTCCAGTGTAGTGTGTCGGTAGAGTCCAGTGTAGTGTGGGTAGAGTCCAGTGTAGTGTGGGTAGAGTCCAGTGTAGTGTAGGTAGAGTCCAGTGTAGTGTGAGTAGAGTCCAGTGTAGTGCGGGTAGAGTCCAGTGTAGTGTGGGTAGAGTCCAGTGTAGTGTGAGTAGAGTCCAGTGTAGTGTGTCGGTAGAGTCCAGTATAGTGTGGGTAGAGTCCAGTGTAGTGTGTCGAAAGAGTCCAGTGTAGTGTGTGGGTAGAGTCCAGTGTAGTGTGTCGAAAGAGTCCAGTGTAGTGTGTGGGTAGAGTCCAGTGTAGTGTGAGTAGAGTCCAGTGTAGTGTGGGTAGAGTCCAGTGTAGTGTGGGTAGAGTCCAGTGTAGTGTGAGTAGAGTCCAGTGTAGTGTGTCGGTAGAGTCCAGTGTAGTGTGTCGGTAGAGTCCAGTGTAGTGTGGGTAGAGTCCAGTGTAGTGTGGGTAGAGTCCAGTGTAGTGTAGGTAGAGTCCAGTGTAGTGTGAGTAGAGTCCAGTGTAGTGCGGGTAGAGTCCAGTGTAGTGTGGGTAGAGTCCAGTGTAATGTGGGTAGAGTCCAGTGTAGTGTGGGTAGAGTCCAGTGTAGTGTGAGTAGAGTCCAGTGTAGTGTGTGGGTAGAGTCCAGTGTAGTGTGGGTAGAGTCCAGTGTAGTGTGGGTAGAGTCCAGTGTAGTGTGGGTAGAGTCCAGTGTAGTGTGGGTAGAGTCCAGTGTAGTGTGGGTAGAGTCCAGTGTAGTGTGGGTAGAGTCCAGTGTACTGTGGGTAGAGTCCAGTGTAGTGTGGGTAGAGTCCAGTGTAGTGTGAGTAGAGTCCAGTGTAGTGTGGGTAGAGTCCAGTGGTGTGGGTACAGTCCAGTGTAGTGTGTGGGTAGAGTCCAGTGTAGTGTGAGTAGCGTCCAGTGTAGTGTGTGGGTAGAGTCCAGTGTAGTGTGGGTAGAGTCCAGTGTAGTGTGGGTAGAGTCCAGTGTAGTGTGGGTACAGTCCAGTGTAGTGTGGGTACAGTCCAGTGTAGTGTGTGGGTAGAGTCCAGTGTAGTGTGAGTAGCGTCCAGTGTAGTGTGTGGGTAGAGTCCAGTGTAGTGTGGGTAGAGTCCAGTGTAGTGTGTCGGTAGAGTCCAGTGTAGTGTGGGTAGAGTCCAGTGTAGTGTGGGTAGAGTCCAGTGTAGTGTAGGTAGAGTCCAGTGTAGTGTGAGTAGAGTCCAGTGTAGTGCGGGTAGAGTCCAGTGTAGTGTGGGTAGAGTCCAGTGTAATGTGGGTAGAGTCCAGTGTAGTGTGGGTATAGTCCAGTGTAGTGTGAGTAGAGTCCAGTGTAGTGCGGGTTGAGTCCAGTGTAGTGTGGGTAGAGTCCAGTGTAATGTGGGTAGAGTCCAGTGTAGTGTGGGTAGAGTCCATTGTAGTGTGAGTAGGGTCCAGTGTAGTGTGTGGGTAGAGTCCAGTGTAGTGTGGGTAGAGTCCAGTGTAGTGTGGGTAGAGTCCAGTGTACTGTGGGTTGAGTCCAGTGTAGTGTGGGTAGAGTCCAGTGTAGTGTGGGTAGAGTCCAGTGTACTGTGGGTAGAGTCCAGTGTAGTGGGGGTAGAGTCCAGTGTAGTGTGAGTAGAGGCCAGTGTAGTGTGGGTAGAGTCCAGTGTAGTGTGGGTACAGTCCAGTGTAGTGTGTGGGTAGAGTCCAGTGTAGTGTGAGTAGCGGCCAGTGTAGTGTGTGGGTAGAGTCCAGTGTAGTGTGGGTAGAGTCCAGTGTAGTGTGGGTAGAGTCCAGTGTAGTGTGGGTAGAGTCCAGTGTAGTGTGGGTACAGTCCAGTGTAGTGTGTGGGTAGAGTCCAGTGTAGTGTGAGTAGCGTCCAGTGTAGTGTGTGGGTAGAGTCCAGTGTAGTGTGGGTAGAGTCCAGTGTAGTGTGTCGGTAGAGTCCAGTGTAGTGTGGGTAGAGTCCAGTGTAGTGTGGGTAGAGTCCAGTGTAGTGTAGGTAGAGTCCAGTGTAGTGTGAGTAGAGTCCAGTGTAGTGCGGGTAGAGTCCAGTGTAGTGTGGGTAGAGTCCAGTGTAATGTGGGTAGAGTCCAGTGTAGTGTGGGTATAGTCCAGTGTAGTGTGAGTAGAGTCCAGTGTAGTGCGGGTAGAGTCCAGTGTAGTGCGGGTAGAGTCCAGTGTAATGTGGGTAGAGTCCAGTGTATTGTGGGTAGAGTCCAGTGTAGTGTGGGTAGAGTCCAGTGTAGTGTGAGTAGAGTCCAGTGTAGTGTGAGTAGAGTCCAGTGTAGTGTGTCGGTAGAGTCCAGTGTAGTGTGAGTAGAGTCCAGTGTAGTGTGAGTAGAGTCCAGTGTAGTGTGTGGGTAGAGTCCAGTGTAGTGTGGGTAGAGTCCAGTGTAGTGTGGGTAGAGTCCAGTGTAGTGTGGGTAGAGTCCAGTGTAGTGTGGGTAGCGTCCAGTGTAGTGTGGGTAGAGTCCAGTGTACTGTGGGTAGAGTCCAGTGTAGTGTGGGTAGAGTCCAGTGTAGTGTGAGTAGAGTCCAGTGTAGTGTGGGTAGAGTCCAGTGTAGTGTGGGTAGAGTCCAGTGTAGTGTAGGTAGAGTCCAGTGTAGTGTGAGTAGCGTCCAGTGTAGTGTGTGGGTAGAGTCCAGTGTAGTGTGGGTAGAGTCCAGTGTAGTGTGGGTAGAGTCCAGTGTAGTGTGGGTAGAGTCCAGTGT
Source organism: Salvelinus fontinalis (assembly GCF_029448725.1). Lineage (NCBI taxonomy): Eukaryota > Metazoa > Chordata > Actinopteri > Salmoniformes > Salmonidae > Salvelinus > Salvelinus fontinalis. The sequence continues at coordinate 33,053,212 of NC_074700.1, read as the reverse complement.
AGTGTGGGTACAGTCCAGTGTAGTGTGTGGGTAGAGTCCAGTGTAGTGTGAGTAGCGTCCAGTGTAGTGTGTGGGTAGAGTCCAGTGTAGTGTGGGTAGAGTCCAGTGTAGTGTGTCGGTAGAGTCCAGTGTAGTGTGGGTAGAGTCCAGTGTAGTGTGGGTAGAGTCCAGTGTAGTGTAGGTAGAGTCCAGTGTAGTGTGAGTAGAGTCCAGTGTAGTGCGGGTAGAGTCCAGTGTAGTGTGGGCAGAGTCCAGTGTAATGTGGGTAGAGTCCAGTGTAGTGTGGGTATAGTCCAGTGTAGTGTGGGTAGAGTCCAGTGTAGTGCGGGTAGAGTCCAGTGTAGTGTGGGTAGAGTCCAGTGTAAGGTGGGTAGAGTCCAGTGTAGTGTGGGTAGAGTCCAGTGTAGTGTGAGTAGAGTCCAGTGTAGTGTGTGGGTAGAGTCCAGTGTAGTGTGGGTAGAGTCCAGTGTAGTGTGGGTAGAGTCCAGTGTAGTGTGGGTAGAGTCCATTGTAGTGTGGGTAGAGTCCAGTGTAGTGTGGGTAGAGTCCAGGGTAGTGTGGGTAGAGTCCAGTGTACTGTGGGTAGAGTCCAGTGTAGTGGGGGTAGAGTCCAGTGTAGTGTGAGTAGAGTCCAGTGTAGTGTGGGTAGAGTCCAGTGTAGTGTGGGTACAGTCCAGTGTAGTGTGTGGGTAGAGTCCAGTGTAGTGTGGGTAGAGTCCAGTGTAGTGTGGGTAGAGTCCAGTGTAGTGTGGGTAGAGTCCAGTGTAGTGTGGGTACAGTCCAGTGTAGTGTGTGGGTAGAGTCCAGTGTAGTGTGAGTAGCGTCCAGTGTAGTGTGTGGGTAGAGTCCAGTGTAGTGTGGGTAGAGTCCAGTGTAGTGTGTCGGTAGAGTCCAGTGTAGTGTGGGTAGAGTCCAGTGTAGTGTGGGTAGAGTCCAGTGTAGTGTAGGTAGAGTCCAGTGTAGTGTGAGTAGAGTCCAGTGTAGTGCGGGTAGAGTCCAGTGTAGTGTGGGTAGAGTCCAGTGTAATGTGGGTAGAGTCCAGTGTAGTGTGGGTATAGTCCAGTGTAGTGTGAGTAGAGTCCAGTGTAGTGCGGGTAGAGTCCAGTGTAGTGTGGGTAGAGTCCAGTGTAATGTGGGTAGAGTCCAGTGTATTGTGGGTAGAGTCCAGTGTAGTGTGGGTAGAGTCCAGTGTAGTGTGAGTAGAGTCCAGTGTAGTGTGAGTAGAGTCCAGTGTAGTGTGTCGGTAAAGTCCAGTGTAGTGTGAGTAGAGTCCAGTGTAGTGTGAGTAGAGTCCAGTGTAGTGTGGGTAGAGTCCAGTGTAGTGTGTGGGTAGAGTCCAGTGTAGTGTGGGTAGAGTCCAGTGTAGTGTGAGTAGAGTCCAGTGTAGTGTGAGTAGAGTCCAGTGTAGTGTGTCGGTAGAGTCCAGTGTAGTGTGAGTAGAGTCCAGTGTAGTGTGAGTAGAGTCCAGTGTAGTGTGGGTAGAGTCCAGTGTAGTGTAGGTAGAGTCCAGTGTAGTGTGAGTAGAGTCCAGTGTAGTGCGGGTAGAGTCCAGTGTAGTGTGGGTAGAGTCCAGTGTAATGTGGGTAGAGTCCAGTGTAGTGTGGGTAGAGTCCAGTGTAGTGTGAGTAGAGTCCAGTGTAGTGCGGGTAGAGTCCAGTGTAGTGTGGGTAGAGTCCAGTGTAATGTGGGTAGAGTCCAGTGTCGTGTGGGTAGAGTCCAGTGTCGTGTGGGTAGAGTCCAGTGTAGTGTGGGTAGAGTCCAGTGTAGTGTGTCGGTAGAGTCCAGTGTAGTGTGTCGGTAGAGTCCAGTGTAGTGTGGGTAGAGTCCAGTGTAGTGTGGGTAGATTCCAGTGTAGTTTAGGTAGAGTCCAGTGTAGTGTGAGTAGAGTCCAGTGTAGTGCGGGTAGAGTCCAGTGTAGTGTGGGTAGAGTCCAGTGTAATGTGGGTAGAGTCCAGTGTAGTGTGGGTAGAGTCCAGTGTAGTGTGAGTAGAGTCCAGTGTAGTGCGGGTAGAGTCCAGTGTAGTGTGGGTAGAGTCCAGTGTAATGTGGATAGAGTCCAGTGTAGTGTGAGAAGAGTCCAGTGTAGTGTGGGTAGAGTCCAGTGTAGTGTGAGTAGAGTCCAATGTAGTGTGAGTAGAGTCCAGTGTAGTGTGTCGGTAGAGTCCAGTGTAGTGTGAGTAGAGTCCAGTGTAGTGTGGGTAGAGTCCAGTGTAGTGTGGGTACAGTCCAGTGTAGTGTGTGGGTAGAGTCCAGTGTAGTGTGAGTAGCATCCAGTGTAGTGTGTGGGTAGAGTCCAGTGTAGTGTGGGTAGAGTCCAGTGTAGTGTGTCGAAAGAGTCCAGTGTAGTGTGTGGGTAGAGTCCATTGTAGTGTGTCGAAAGAGTCCAGTGTAGTGTGTGGGTAGAGTCCAGTGTAGTGTGGGTAGAGTCCAGTGTAGTGTGGGTAGAGTCCAGTGTAGTGTGGGTAGAGTCCAGTGTAGTGTGGGTACAGTCCAGTGTAGTGTGTGGGTAGAGTCCAGTGTAGTGTGGGTAGAGTCCAGTGTAGTGTGGGTAGAGTCCAGTGTAGTGTGGGTAGAGTCCAGTGTAGTGTGGGTAGAGTCCAGTGTAGTGTGTGGGTAGAGTCCAGTGTAGTGTGAGTAGAATCCAGTGTAGTGTGTGGGTAGAGTCCAGTGTAGTGTGGGTAGAGTCCAGTGTAGTGTGGGTAGAGTCCAGTGTAGTGTGTCGGTAGAGTCCAGTGTAGTGTGGGTAGAGTCCAGTGTAATGTGGGTAGAGTCCAGTGTCGTGTGGGTAGAGTCCAGTGTAGTGTGGGTAGAGTCCAGTGTAGTGTGTCGGTAGAGTCCAGTGTAGTGTGTCGGTAGAGTCCAGTGTAGTGTGGGTAGAGTCCAGTGTAGTGTGGGTAGATTCCAGTGTAGTTTAGGTAGAGTCCAGTGTAGTGTGAGTAGAGTCCAGTGTAGTGCGGGTAGAGTCCAGTGTAGTTTGGGTAGAGTCCAGTGTAATGTGGGTAGAGTCCAGTGTAGTGTGGGTAGAGTCCAGTGTAGTGTGAGTAGAGTCCAGTGTAGTGCGGGTAGAGTCCAGTGTAGTGTGGGTAGAGTCCAGTGTAATGTGGGTAGAGTCCAGTGTAGTGTGGGTATAGTCCAGTGTAGTGTGAGTAGAGTCCAGTGTAGTGCGGGTAGAGTCCAGTGTAGTGTGGGTAGAGTCCAGTGTAATGTGGGTAGAGTCCAGTGTATTGTGGGTAGAGTCCAGTGTAGTGTGGGTAGAGTCCAGTGTAGTGTGAGTAGAGTCCAGTGTAGTGTGAGTAGAGTCCAGTGTAGTGTGTCGGTAGAGTCCAGTGTAGTGTGAGTAGAGTCCAGTGTAGTGTGAGTAGAGTCCAGTGTAGTGTGGGTAGAGTCCAGTGTAGTGTGGGTAGAGTCCAGTGTAGTGTGAGTAGAGTCCAGTGTAGTGTGTCGGTAGAGTCCAGTGTAGTGTGAGTAGAGTCCAGTGTAGTGTGGGTAGAGTCCAGTGTAGTGTGGGTACAGTCCAGTGTAGTGTGTGGGTAGAGTCCAGTGTAGTGTGAGTAGCATCCAGTGTAGTGTGTGGGTAGAGTCCAGTGTAGTGTGGGTAGAGTCCAGTGTAGTGTGTCGAAAGAGTCAAGTGTAGTGTGTGGGTAGAGTCCATTGTAGTGTGTCGAAAGAGTCCAGTGTAGTGTGTGGGTAGAGTCCAGTGTAGTGTGGGTAGAGTCCAGTGTAGTGTGGGTAGAGTCCAGTGTAGTGTGGGTAGAGTCCAGTGTAGTGTGGGTACAGTCCAGTGTAGTGTGTGGGTAGAGTCCAGTGTAGTGTGAGTAGCGTCCAGTGTAGTGTGTGGGTAGAGTCCAGTGTAGTGTGGGTAGAGTCCAGTGTAGTGTGTCGGTAGAGTCCAGTGTAGTGTGGGTAGAGTCCAGTGTAGTGTGGGTAGAGTCCAGTGTGGTGTGGGTAGAGTCCAGTGTAGTGTAGGTAGAGTCCAGTGTAGTGTGAGTAGAGTCCAGTGTAGTGCGGGTAGAGTCCAGTGTAGTGTGAGTAGAGTCCAGTGTAGTGTGGGTAGAGTCCAGTGTAGTGTGGGTAGAGTCCAGTGTAGTGTGGGTAGAGTCCAGTGTAGTGTGGGTAGAGTCCGGTGTAGTGTGGGTAGCGTCCAGTGTAGTGTGTGGGTAGAGTCCAGTGTAGTGTGGGTAGAGTCCAGTGTAGTGTGTCGGTAGAGTCCAGTGTAGTGTGTCGGTAGAGTCCAGTGTAGTGTGGGTAGAGTCCAGTGTAGTGTCGGTAGAGTCCAGTGTAGTGTGGGTAGAGTCCAGTGTAGTGCGGGTAGAGTCCAGTGTAGTGTCGGTAGAGTCCAGTGTAGTGTGAGTAGAGTCCAGTGTAGTGCGGGTAGAGTCCAGTGTAGTGTGGGTAGAGTCCAGTGTAATGTGGGTAGAGTCCAGTGTAGTGTGGGTAGAGTCCAGTGTAGTGTGGGTAGAGTCCAGTGTAGTGTGTCGGTAGAGTCCAGTGTAGTGTGTCGGTAGAGTCCAGTGTAGTGTGGGTAGAGTCCAGTGTAGTGTGGGTAGAGTCCAGTGTAGTTTAGGTAGAGTCCAGTGTAGTGTGAGTAGAGTCCAGTGTAGTGCGGGTAGAGTCCAGTGTAGTGTGGGTAGAGTCCAGTGTAATGTGGGTAGAGTCCAGTGTAGTGTGGGTAGAGTCCAGTGTAGTGTGAGTAGAGTCCAGTGTAGTGCGGGTAGAGTCCAGTGTAGTGTGGGTAGAGTCCAGTGTAATGTGGGTAGAGTCCAGTGTAGTGTGGGTAGAGTCCAGTGTAGTGTGTCGAAAGAGTCCAGTGTAGTGTGTGGGTAGAGTCCATTGTAGTGTGTCGAAAGAGTCCAGTGTAGTGTGTGGGTAGAGTCCAGTGTAGTGTGGGTAGAGTCCAGAGTAGTGTGGGTAGAGTCCAGTGTAGTGTGGGTAGAGTCCAGTGTAGTGTGGGTACAGTCCAGTGTAGTGTGTGGGTAGAGTCCAGTGTAGTGTGAGTAGCGTCCAGTGTAGTGTGTGGGTAGAGTCCAGTGTAGTGTGGGTAGAGTCCAGTGTAGTGTGTCGGTAGAGTCCAGTGTAGTGTGGGTAGAGTCCAGTGTAGTGTGGGTAGAGTCCAGTGTAGTGTGGGTAGAGTCCAGTGTAGTGTGGGTAGAGTCCAGTGTAGTGTGGGTACAGTCCAGTGTAGTGTGTGGGTAGAGTCCAGTGTAGTGTGAGTAGCGTCCAGTGTAGTGTGTGGGTAGAGTCCAGTGTAGTGTGGGTAGAGTCCAGTGTAGTGTGTCGGTAGAGTCCAGTGTAGTGTGGGTAGAGTCCAGTGTAGTGTGGGTAGAGTCCAGTGTAGTGTAGGTAGAGTCCAGTGTAGTGTGAGTAGAGTCCAGTGTAGTGCGGGTAGAGTCCAGTGTAGTGTGAGTAGAGTCCAGTGTAGTGCGGGTAGAGTCCAGTGTAGTGTGGGTAGAGTCCAGTGTAATGTGGGTAGAGTCCAGTGTAGTGTGGGTATAGTCCAGTGTAGTGTGAGTAGAGTCCAGTGTAGTGCGGGTAGAGTCCAGTGTATTGTGGGTAGAGTCCAGTGTAGTGTGGGTAGAGTCCAGTGTAGTGTGAGTAGAGTCCAGTGTAGTGTGAGTAGAGTCCAGTGTAGTGTGTCGGTAGAGTCCAGTGTAGTGTGAGTAGAGTCCAGTGTAGTGTGAGTAGAGTCCAGTGTAGTGTGGGTAGAGTCCAGTGTAGTGTGTGGGTAGAGTCCAGTGTAGTGTGAGTAGCGTCCAGTGTAGTGTGTGGGTAGAGTCCAGTGTAGTGTGGGTAGAGTCCAGTGTAGTGTGTCGGTAGAGTCCAGTGTAGTGTGGGTAGAGTCCAGTGTAGTGTGGGTAGAGTCCAGTGTAGTGTGGGTAGAGTCCAGTGTAGTGTGGGTAGAGTCCAGTGTAGTGTGGGTACAGTCCAGTGTAGTGTGGGTACAGTCCAGTGTAGTGTGTGGGTAGAGTCCAGTGTAGTGTGAGTAGCGTCCAGTGTAGTGTGTGGGTAGAGTCCAGTGTAGTGTGGGTAGAGTCCAGTGTAGTGTGTCGGTAGAGTCCAGTGTAGTGTGGGTAGAGTCCAGTGTAGTGTGGGTAGAGTCCAGTGTAGTGTAGGTAGAGTCCAGTGTAGTGTGAGTAGAGTCCAGTGTAGTGCGGGTAGAGTCCAGTGTAGTGTGGGTAGAGTCCAGTGTAATGTGGGTAGAGTCCAGTGTATTGTGGGTAGAGTCCAGTGTATTGTGGGTAGAGTCCAGTGTAGTGTGGGTAGAGTCCAGTGTAGTGTGGGTAGAGTCCAGTGTAGTGTGGGTAGAGTCCAGTGTAGTGTGAGTAGAGTCCAGTGTAGTGTGAGTAGAGTCCAGTGTAGTGTGTCGGTAGAGTCCAGTGTAGTGTGAGTAGAGTCCAGTGTAGTGTGAGTAGAGTCCAGTGTAGTGTGGGTAGAGTCCAGTGTAGTGTGTGGGTAGAGTCCAGTGTAGTGTGAGTAGCGTCCAGTGTAGTGTGTGGGTAGAGTCCAGTGTAGTGTGGGTAGAGTCCAGTGTAGTGTGTCGGTAGAGTCCAGTGTAGTGTGGGTAGAGTCCAGTGTAGTGTGGGTAGAGTCCAGTGTAGTGTGGGTAGAGTCCAGTGTAGTGTGGGTAGAGTCCAGTGTAGTGTGGGTACAGTCCAGTGTAGTGTGGGTACAGTCCAGTGTAGTGTGTGGGTAGAGTCCAGTGTAGTGTGAGTAGCGTCCAGTGTAGTGTGTGGGTAGAGTCCAGTGTAGTGTGGGTAGAGTCCAGTGTAGTGTGTCGGTAGAGTCCAGTGTAGTGTGGGTAGAGTCCAGTGTAGTGTGGGTAGAGTCCAGTGTAGTGTAGGTAGAGTCCAGTGTAGTGTGAGTAGAGTCCAGTGTAGTGCGGGTAGAGTCCAGTGTAGTGTGGGTAGAGTCCAGTGTAATGTGGGTAGAGTCCAGTGTATTGTGGGTAGAGTCCAGTGTAGTGTGGGTAGAGTCCAGTGTAGTGTGAGTAGAGTCCAGTGTAGTGTGAGTAGAGTCCAGTGTAGTGTGTCGGTAGAGTCCAGTGTAGTGTGAGTAGAGTCCAGTGTAGTGTGGGTAGAGTCCAGTGTAGTGTGGGTAGAGTCCAGTGTAGTGTGAGTAGAGTCCAGTGTAGTGTGTCGGTAGAGTCCAGTGTAGTGTGAGTAGAGTCCAGTGTAGTGTGGGTAGAGTCCAGTGTAGTGTGAGTAGCATCCAGTGTAGTGTGTGGGTAGAGTCCAGTGTAGTGTGGGTAGAGTCCAGTGTAGTGTGTCGAAAGAGTCCAGTGTAGTGTGTGGGTAGAGTCCAGTGTAGTGTGTCGAAAGAGTCCAGTGTAGTGTGTGGGTAGAGTCCAGTGTAGTGTGGGTAGAGTCCAGTGTAGTGTAGGTAGAGTCCAGTGTAGTGTGAGTAGAGTCCAGTGTAGTGCGGGTAGAGTCCAGTGTAGTGTGGGTAGAGTCCAGTGTAATGTGGTTAGAGTCCAGTGTAGTGTGGGTAGAGTCCAGTGTAGTGTGGGTAGAGTCCAGTGTAGTGTGTCGGTAGAGTCCAGTGTAGTGTGTCGGTAGAGTCCAGTGTAGTGTGGGTAGAGTCCAGTGTAGTGTGGGTAGAGTCCAGTGTAGTTTAGGTAGAGTCCAGTGTAGTGTGAGTAGAGTCCAGTGTAGTGCGGGTAGAGTCCAGTGTAGTGTGGGTAGAGTCCAGTGTAGTGTGGGTAGAGTCCAGTGTAATGTGGGTAGAGTCCAGTGTAGTGTTGGTAGAGTCCAGTGTAGTGTGAGTAGAGTCCAGTGTAGTGCGGGTAGAGTCCAGTGTAGTGTGGGTAGAGTCCAGTGTAATGTGGGTAGAGTCCAGTGTAGTGTGGGTAGAGTCCAGTGTAGTGTGGGTAGAGTCCAGTGTAGTGTGAGTAGAGTCCAGTGTAGTGTGAGTAGAGTCCAGTGTAGTGTGTCGGTAGAGTCCAGTGTAGTGTGAGTAGAGTCCAGTGTAGTGTGGGTAGAGTCCAGTGTGGTGTGGGTAGAGTCCAGTGTAGTGTGGGTAGAGTCCAGTGTAGTGTGAGTAGAGTCCAGTGTAGTGTGAGTAGAGTCCAGTGTAGTGTGTCGAAAGAGTCCAGTGTAGTCTCTGGGTAGAGTCCAGTGTAATGTGGGTAGAGTCCAGTGTATTGTGGGTAGAGTCCAGTGTAGTGTGGGTAGAGTCCAGTGTAGTGTGGGTAGAGTCCAGTGTAGTGTGAGTAGAGTCCAATGTAGTGTGAGTAGAGTCCAGTGTAGTGTGTCGGTAGAGTCCAGTGTAGTGTGAGTAGAGTCCAGTGTAGTGTGAGTAGAGTCCAGTGTAGTGTGGGTAGAGTCCAGTGTAGTGTGTGGGTAGAGTCCAGTGTAGTGTGAGTAGCGTCCAGTGTAGTGTGTGGGTAGAGTCCAGTGTAGTGTGGGTAGAGTCCAGTGTAGTGTGTCGGTAGAGTCCAGTGTAGTGTGGGTAGAGTCCAGTGTAGTGTGGGTAGAGTCCAGTGTAGTGTAGGTAGAGTCCAGTGTAGTGTGAGTAGAGTCCAGTGTAGTGCGGGTAGAGTCCAGTGTAGTGCGGGTAGAGTCCAGTGTAATGTGGGTAGAGTCCAGTGTATTGTGGGTAGAGTCCAGTGTAGTGTGGGTAGAGTCCAGTGTAGTGTGAGTAGAGTCCAGTGTAGTGTGAGTAGAGTCCAGTGTAGTGTGTCGGTAGAGTCCAGTGTAGTGTGAGTAGAGTCCAGTGTAGTGTGGGTAGAGTCCAGTGTAGTGTGGGTAGAGTCCAGTGTAGTGTGGGTAGAGTCCAGTGTAGTGTGAGTAGAGTCCAGTGTAGTGTGGGTAGAGTCCTGTGTAGTGTGGGTACAGTCCAGTGTAGTGTGTGGGTAGAGTCCAGTGTAGTGTGAGTAGCATCCAGTGTAGTGTGTGGGTAGAGTCCAGTGTAGTGTGGGTAGAGTCCAGTGTAGTGTGTCGAAAGAGTCCAGTGTAGTGTGTGGGTAGAGTCCAGTGTAGTGTGGGTAGAGTCCAGTGTAGTGTAGGTAGAGTCCAGTGTAGTGTGAGTAGAGTCCAGTGTAGTGCGGGTAGAGTCCAGTGTAGTGTGGGTAGAGTCCAGTGTAATTTGGGTAGAGTCCAGTGTAGTGTGGGTAGAGTCCAGTGTAGTGTGCGTAGAGTCCAGTGTAGTGTGTCGGTAGAGTCCAGTGTAGTGTGTCGGTAGAGTCCAGTGTAGTGTGGGTAGAGTCCAGTGTAGTGTGGGTAGAGTCCAGTGTAGTTTAGGTAGAGTCCAGTGTAGTGTGAGTAGAGTCCAGTGTAGTGCGGGTAGAGTCCAGTGTAGTGTGGGTAGAGTCCAGTGTAATGTGGGTAGAGTCCAGTGTAGTGTGGGTAGAGTCCAGTGTAGTGTGAGTAGAGTCCAGTGTAGTGCGGGTAGAGTCCAGTGTAGTGTGGGTAGAGTCCAGTGTAATGTGGGTAGAGTCCAGTGTAGTGTGGGTACAGTCCAGTGTAGTGTGTGGGTAGAGTCCAGTGTAGTGTGAGTAGCGTCCAGTGTAGTGTGTGGGTAGAGTCCAGTGTAGTGTGGGTAGAGTCCAGTGTAGTGTGTCGGTAGAGTCCAGTGTAGTGTGGGTAGAGTCCAGTGTAGTGTGGGTAGAGTCCAGTGTAGTGTGGGTAGAGTCCAGTGTAGTGTGGGTAGAGTCCAGTGTAGTGTGGGTACAGTCCAGTGTAGTGTGTGGGTAGAGTCCAGTGTAGTGTGAGTAGCGTCCAGTGTAGTGTGTGGGTAGTGTCCAGTGTAGTGTGGGTAGAGTCCAGTGTAGTGTGTCGGTAGAGTCCAGTGTAGTGTGGGTATAGTCCAGTGTAGTGTGAGTAGAGTCCAGTGTAGTGCGGGTAGAGTCCAGTGTATTGTGGGTAGAGTCCAGTGTAGTGTGGGTAGAGTCCAGTGTAGTGTGAGTAGAGTCCAGTGTAGTGTGAGTAGAGTCCAGTGTAGTGTGTCGGTAGAGTCCAGTGTAATGTGGGTAGAGTCCAGTGTAGTGTGGGTAGAGTCCAGTGTAGTGTGAGTAGAGTCCAGTGTAGTGCGGGTAGAGTCCAGTGTAGTGTGTGGGTAGAGTCCAGTGTAGTGTGAGTAGCGTCCAGTGTAGTGTGTGGGTAGAGTCCAGTGTAGTGTGGGTAGAGTCCAGTGTAGTGTGGGTAGAGTCCAGTGTAGTGTGTCGGTAGAGTCCAGTGTAGTGTGGGTAGAGTCCAGTGTAATGTGGGTAGAGTCCAGTGTCGTGTGGGTAGAGTCCAGTGTAGTGTGGGTAGAGTCCAGTGTAGTGTGTCGGTAGAGTCCAGTGTAGTGTGTCGGTAGAGTCCAGTGTAGTGTGGGTAGAGTCCAGTGTAGTGTGGGTAGATTCCAGTGTAGTTTAGGTAGAGTCCAGTGTAGTGTGAGTAGAGTCCAGTGTAGTGCGGGTAGAGTCCAGTGTAGTGTGGGTAGAGTCCAGTGTAATGTGGGTAGAGTCCAGTGTAGTGTGGGTAGAGTCCAGTGTAGTGTGAGTAGAGTCCAGTGTAGTGCGGGTAGAGTCCAGTGTAGTGTGGGTAGAGTCCAGTGTAATGTGGGTAGAGTCCAGTGTAGTGTGGGTATAGTCCAGTGTAGTGTGAGTAGAGTCCAGTGTAGTGCGGGTAGAGTCCAGTGTAGTGTGGGTAGAGTCCAGTGTAATGTGGGTAGAGTCCAGTGTATTGTGGGTAGAGTCCAGTGTAGTGTGGGTAGAGTCCAGTGTAGTGTGAGTAGAGTCCAGTGTAGTGTGAGTAGAGTCCAGTGTAGTGTGTCGGTAGAGTCCAGTGTAGTGTGAGTAGAGTCCAGTGTAGTGTGAGTAGAGTCCAGTGTAGTGTGGGTAGAGTCCAGTGTAGTGTGGGTAGAGTCCAGTGTAGTGTGAGTAGAGTCCAGTGTAGTGTGTCGGTAGAGTCCAGTGTAGTGTGAGTAGAGTCCAGTGTAGTGTGGGTAGAGTCCAGTGTAGTATGGGTACAGTCCAGTGTAGTGTGTGGGTAGAGTCCAGTGTAGTGTGAGTAGCATCCAGTGTAGTGTGTGGGTAGAGTCCAGTGTAGTGTGGGTAGAGTCCAGTGTAGTGTGTCGAAAGAGTCAAGTGTAGTGTGTGGGTAGAGTCCATTGTAGTGTGTCGAAAGAGTCCAGTGTAGTGTGTGGGTAGAGTCCAGTGTAGTGTGGGTAGAGTCCAGTGTAGTGTGGGTAGAGTCCAGTGTAGTGTGGGTAGAGTCCAGTGTAGTGTGGGTACAGTCCAGTGTAGTGTGTGGGTAGAGTCCAGTGTAGTGTGAGTAGCGTCCAGTGTAGTGTGTGGGTAGAGTCCAGTGTAGTGTGGGTAGAGTCCAGTGTAGTGTGTCGGTAGAGTCCAGTGTAGTGTGGGTAGAGTCCAGTGTAGTGTGGGTAGAGTCCAGTGTGGTGTGGGTAGAGTCCAGTGTAGTGTAGGTAGAGTCCAGTGTAGTGTGAGTAGAGTCCAGTGTAGTGCGGGTAGAGTCCAGTGTAGTGTGAGTAGAGTCCAGTGTAGTGTCGGTAGAGTCCAGTGTAGTGTGGGTAGAGTCCAGTGTAGTGTGGGTAGAGTCCAGTGTAGTGTGGGTAGAGTCCGGTGTAGTGTGGGTACAGTCCGGTGTAGTGTGTGGGTAGAGTCCAGTGTAGTGTGAGTAGCGTCCAGTGTAGTGTGTGGGTAGAGTCCAGTGTAGTGTGGGTAGAGTCCAGTGTAGTGTGTCGGTAGAGTCCAGTGTAGTGTGTCGGTAGAGTCCAGTGTAGTGTGGGTAGAGTCCAGTGTAGTGTGGGTAGAGTCCAGTGTAGTGTAGGTAGAGTCCAGTGTAGTGTGAGTAGAGTCCAGTGTAGTGCGGGTAGAGTCCAGTGTAGTGTGGGTAGAGTCCAGTGTAATGTGGGTAGAGTCCAGTGTAGTGTGGGTAGAGTCCAGTGTAGTGTGGGTAGAGTCCAGTGTAGTGTGTCGGTAGAGTCCAGTGTAGTGTGTCGGTAGAGTCCAGTGTAGTGTGGGTAGAGTCCAGTGTAGTGTGGGTAGAGTCCAGTGTAGTTTAGGTAGAGTCCAGTGTAGTGTGAGTAGAGTCCAGTGTAGTGTGAGTAGAGTCCAGTGTAGTGTGGGTAGAGTCCAGTGTAGTGTGGGTAGAGTCCAGTGTAATGTGGGTAGAGTCCAGTGTAGTGTGGTTAGAGTCCAGTGTAGTGTGAGTAGAGTCCAGTGTAGTGCGGGTAGAGTCCAGTGTAGTGTGGGTAGAGTCCAGTGTAATGTGGGTAGAGTCCAGTGTAGTGTGGGTAGAGTCCAGTGTAGTGTGTCGAAAGAGTCCAGTGTAGTGTGTGGGTAGAGTCCATTGTAGTGTGTCGAAAGAGTCCAGTGTAGTGTGTGGGTAGAGTCCAGTGTAGTGTGGGTAGAGTCCAGAGTAGTGTGGGTAGAGTCCAGTGTAGTGTGGGTAGAGTCCAGTGTAGTGTGGGTACAGTCCAGTGTAGTGTGTGGGTAGAGTCCAGTGTAGTGTGAGTAGCGTCCAGTGTAGTGTGTGGGTAGAGTCCAGTGTAGTGTGGGTAGTGTCCAGTGTAGTGTGTCGGTAGAGTCCAGTGTAGTGTGGGTAGAGTCCAGTGTAGTGTGGGTAGAGTCCAGTGTAGTGTGGGTAGAGTCCAGTGTAGTGTGGGTAGAGTCCAGTGTAGTGTGGGTACAGTCCAGTGTAGTGTGTGGGTAGAGTCCAGTGTAGTGTGAGTAGCGTCCAGTGTAGTGTGTGGGTAGAGTCCAGTGTAGTGTGGGTAGAGTCCAGTGTAGTGTGTCGGTAGAGTCCAGTGTAGTGTGGGTAGAGTCCAGTGTAGTGTGGGTAGAGTCCAGTGTAGTGTAGGTAGAGTCCAGTGTAGTGTGAGTAGAGTCCAGTGTAGTGCGGGTAGAGTCCAGTGTAGTGTGAGTAGAGTCCAGTGTAGTGCGGGTAGAGTCCAGTGTAGTGTGGGTAGAGTCCAGTGTAATGTGGGTAGAGTCCAGTGTAGTGTGGGTATAGTCCAGTGTAGTGTGAGTAGAGTCCAGTGTAGTGCGGGTAGAGTCCAGTGTATTGTGGGTAGAGTCCAGTGTAGTGTGGGTAGAGTCCAGTGTAGTGTGAGTAGAGTCCAGTGTAGTGTGAGTAGAGTCCAGTGTAGTGTGTCGGTAGAGTCCAGTGTAGTGTGAGTAGAGTCCAGTGTAGTGTGAGTAGAGTCCAGTGTAGTGTGGGTAGAGTCCAGTGTAGTGTGTGGGTAGAGTCCAGTGTAGTGTGAGTAGCGTCCAGTGTAGTGTGTGGGTAGAGTCCAGTGTAGTGTGGGTAGAGTCCAGTGTAGTGTGTCGGTAGAGTCCAGTGTAGTGTGGGTAGAGTCCAGTGTAGTGTGGGTAGAGTCCAGTGTAGTGTGGGTAGAGTCCAGTGTAGTGTGGGTAGAGTCCAGTGTAGTGTGGGTACAGTCCAGTGTAGTGTGGGTACAGTCCAGTGTAGTGTGTGGGTAGAGTCCAGTGTAGTGTGAGTAGCGTCCAGTGTAGTGTGTGGGTAGAGTCCAGTGTAGTGTGGGTAGAGTCCAGTGTAGTGTGTCGGTAGAGTCCAGTGTAGTGTGGGTAGAGTCCAGTGTAGTGTGGGTAGAGTCCAGTGTAGTGTAGGTAGAGTCCAGTGTAGTGTGAGTAGAGTCCAGTGTAGTGCGGGTAGAGTCCAGTGTAGTGTGGGTAGAGTCCAGTGTAATGTGGGTAGAGTCCAGTGTATTGTGGGTAGAGTCCAGTGTAGTGTGGGTAGAGTCCAGTGTAGTGTGGGTAGAGTCCAGTGTAGTGTGGGTAGAGTCCAGTGTAGTGTGGGTACAGTCCAGTGTAGTGTGTGGGTAGAGTCCAGTGTAGTGTGAGTAGCGTCCAGTGTAGTGTGTGGGTAGAGTCCAGTGTAGTGTGGGTAGAGTCCAGTGTAGTGTGTCGGTAGAGTCCAGTGTAGTGTGGGTAGAGTCCAGTGTAGTGTGGGTAGAGTCCAGTGTAGTGTAGGTAGAGTCCAGTGTAGTGTGAGTAGAGTCCAGTGTAGTGCGGGTAGAGTCCAGTGTAGTGCGAGTAGAGTCCAGTGTAGTGCGGGTAGAGTCCAGTGTAGTGTGGGTAGAGTCCAGTGTAATGTGGGTAGAGTCCAGTGTAGTGTGGGTATAGTCCAGTGTAGTGTGAGTAGAGTCCAGTGTAGTGCGGGTAGAGTCCAGTGTATTGTGGGTAGAGTCCAGTGTAGTGTGGGTAGAGTCCAGTGTAGTGTGAGTAGAGTCCAGTGTAGTGTGAGTAGAGTCCAGTGTAGTGTGTCGGTAGAGTCCAGTGTAGTGTGAGTAGAGTCCAGTGTAGTGTGAGTAGAGTCCAGTGTAGTGTGGGTAGAGTCCAGTGTAGTGTGTGGGTAGAGTCCAGTGTAGTGTGAGTAGCGTCCAGTGTAGTGTGTGGGTAGAGTCCAGTGTAGTGTGGGTAGAGTCCAGTGTAGTGTGTCGGTAGAGTCCAGTGTAGTGTGGGTAGAGTCCAGTGTAGTGTGGGTAGAGTCCAGTGTAGTGTGGGTAGAGTCCAGTGTAGTGTGGGTAGAGTCCAGTGTAGTGTGGGTACAGTCCAGTGTAGTGTGGGTACAGTCCAGTGTAGTGTGTGGGTAGAGTCCAGTGTAGTGTGAGTAGCGTCCAGTGTAGTGTGTGGGTAGAGTCCAGTGTAGTGTGGGTAGAGTCCAGTGTAGTGTGTCGGTAGAGTCCAGTGTAGTGTGGGTAGAGTCCAGTGTAGTGTGGGTAGAGTCCAGTGTAGTGTAGGTAGAGTCCAGTGTAGTGTGAGTAGAGTCCAGTGTAGTGCGGGTAGAGTCCAGTGTAGTGTGGGTAGAGTCCAGTGTAATGTGGGTAGAGTCCAGTGTATTGTGGGTAGAGTCCAGTGTAGTGTGGGTAGAGTCCAGTGTAGTGTGAGTAGAGTCCAGTGTAGTGTGAGTAGAGTCCAGTGTAGTGTGTCGGTAGAGTCCAGTGTAGTGTGAGTAGAGTCCAGTGTAGTGTGGGTAGAGTCCAGTGTAGTGTGGGTAGAGTCCAGTGTAGTGTGAGTAGAGTCCAGTGTAGTGTGTCGGTAGAGTCCAGTGTAGTGTGAGTAGAGTCCAGTGTAGTGTGGGTAGAGTCCAGTGTAGTGTGAGTAGCATCCAGTGTAGTGTGTGGGTAGAGTCCAGTGTAGTGTGGGTACAGTCCAGTGTAGTGTGTCGAAAGAGTCCAGTGTAGTGTGTGGGTAGAGTCCAGTGTAGTGTGTCGAAAGAGTCCAGTGTAGTGTGTGGGTAGAGTCCAGTGTAGTGTGGGTAGAGTCCAGTGTAGTGTAGGTAGAGTCCAGTGTAGTGTGAGTAGAGTCCAGTGTAGTGCGGGTAGAGTCCAGTGTAGTGTGGGTAGAGTCCAGTGTAATGTGGTTAGAGTCCAGTGTAGTGTGGGTAGAGTCCAGTGTAGTGTGGGTAGAGTCCAGTGTAGTGTGTCGGTAGAGTCCAGTGTAGTGTGTCGGTAGAGTCCAGTGTAGTGTGGGTAGAGTCCAGTGTAGTGTGGGTAGAGTCCAGTGTAGTTTAGGTAGAGTCCAGTGTAGTGTGAGTAGAGTCCAGTGTAGTGCGGGTAGAGTCCAGTGTAGTGTGGGTAGAGTCCAGTGTAATGTGGGTAGAGTCCAGTGTAGTGTTGGTAGAGTCCAGTGTAGTGTGAGTAGAGTCCAGTGTAGTGCGGGTAGAGTCCAGTGTAGTGCGGGTAGAGTCCAGTGTAATGTGGGTAGAGTCCAGTGTAGTGTGGGTAGAGTCCAGTGTAGTGTGGGTAGAGTCCAGTGTAGTGTGAGTAGAGTCCAGTGTAGTGTGAGTAGAGTCCAGTGTAGTGTGTCGGTAGAGTCCAGTGTAGTGTGAGTAGAGTCCAGTGTAGTGTGGGTAGAGTCCAGTGTGGTGTGGGTAGAGTCCAGTGTAGTGTGGGTAGAGTCCAGTGTAGTGTGAGTAGAGTCCAGTGTAGTGTGAGTAGAGTCCAGTGTAGTGTGTCGAAAGAGTCCAGTGTAGTCTCTGGGTAGAGTCCAGTGTAATGTGGGTAGAGTCCAGTGTATTGTGGGTAGAGTCCAGTGTAGTGTGGGTAGAGTCCAGTGTAGTGTGGGTAGAGTCCAGTGTAGTGTGAGTAGAGTCCAGTGTAGTGTGAGTAGAGTCCAGTGTAGTGTGTCGGTAGAGTCCAGTGTAGTGTGAGTAGAGTCCAGTGTAGTGTGAGTAGAGTCCAGTGTAGTGTGGGTAGAGTCCAGTGTAGTGTGTGGGTAGAGTCCAGTGTAGTGTGAGTAGCGTCCAGTGTAGTGTGTGGGTAGAGTCCAGTGTAGTGTGGGTAGAGTCCAGTGTAGTGTGTCGGTAGAGTCCAGTGTAGTGTGGGTAGAGTCCAGTGTAGTGTGGGTAGAGTCCAGTGTAGTGTAGGTAGAGTCCAGTGTAGTGTGAGTAGAGTCCAGTGTAGTGCGGGTAGAGTCCAGTGTAGTGCGGGTAGAGTCCAGTGTAATGTGGGTAGAGTCCAGTGTATTGTAGGTAGAGTCCAGTGTAGTGTGGGTAGAGTCCAGTGTAGTGTGAGTAGAGTCCAGTGTAGTGTGAGTAGAGTCCAGTGTAGTGTGTCGGTAGAGTCCAGTGTAGTGTGAGTAGAGTCCAGTGTAGTGTGGGTAGAGTCCAGTGTAGTGTGGGTAGAGTCCAGTGTAGTGTGAGTAGAGTCCAGTGTAGTGTGGGTAGAGTCCAGTGTAGTGTGGGTACAGTCCAGTGTAGTGTGTGGGTAGAGTCCAGTGTAGTGTGAGTAGCATCCAGTGTAGTGTGTGGGTAGAGTCCAGTGTAGTGTGGGTAGAGTCCAGTGTAGTGTGTCGAAAGAGTCCAGTGTAGTGTGTGGGTAGAGTCCAGTGTAGTGTGTCGAAAGAGTCCAGTGTAGTGTGTGGGTAGAGTCCAGTGTAGTGTGGGTAGAGTCCAGTGTAGTGTAGGTAGAGTCCAGTGTAGTGTGAGTAGAGTCCAGTGTAGTGCGGGTAGAGTCCAGTGTAGTGTGGGTAGAGTCCAGTGTAATGTGGGTAGAGTCCAGTGTAGTGTGGGTAGAGTCCAGTGTAGTGTGGGTAGAGTCCAGTGTAGTGTGTCGGTAGAGTCCAGTGTAGTGTGTCGGTAGAGTCCAGTGTAGTGTGGGTAGAGTCCAGTGTAGTGTGGGTAGAGTCCAGTGTAGTTTAGGTAGAGTCCAGTGTAGTGTGAGTAGAGTCCAGTGTAGTGCGGGTAGAGTCCAGTGTAGTGTGGGTAGAGTCCAGTGTAATGTGGGTAGAGTCCAGTGTAGTGTGGGTAGAGTCCAGTGTAGTGTGAGTAGAGTCCAGTGTAGTGCGGGTAGAGTCCAGTGTAGTGTGGGTAGAGTCCAGTGTAATGTGGGTAGAGTCCAGTGTAGTGTGGGTACAGTCCAGTGTAGTGTGTGGGTAGAGTCCAGTGTAGTGTGAGTAGCGTCCAGTGTAGTGTGTGGGTAGAGTCCAGTGTAGTGTGGGTAGAGTCCAGTGTAGTGTGTCGGTAGAGTCCAGTGTAGTGTGGGTAGAGTCCAGTGTAGTGTGGGTAGAGTCCAGTGTAGTGTGGGTAGAGTCCAGTGTAGTGTGGGTAGAGTCCAGTGTAGTGTGGGTACAGTCCAGTGTAGTGTGTGGGTAGAGTCCAGTGTAGTGTGAGTAGCGTCCAGTGTAGTGTGTGGGTAGAGTCCAGTGTAGTGTGGGTAGAGTCCAGTGTAGTGTGTCGGTAGAGTCCAGTGTAGTGTGGGTAGAGTCCAGTGTAGTGTGGGTAGAGTCAAGTGTAGTGTAGGTAGAGTCCAGTGTAGTGTGAGTAGAGTCCAGTGTAGTGCGGGTAGAGTCCAGTGTAGTGTGGGTAGAGTCCAGTGTAATGTGGGTAGAGTCCAGTGTAGTGTGGGTATAGTCCAGTGTAGTGTGAGTAGAGTCCAGTGTAGTGCGGGTAGAGTCCAGTGTAGTGTGGGTAGAGTCCAGTGTAATGTGGGTAGAGTCCAGTGTATTGTGGGTAGAGTCCAGTGTAGTGTGGGTAGAGTCCAGTGTAGTGTGAGTAGAGTCCAGTGTAGTGTGAGTTGAGTCCAGTGTAGTGTGTCGGTAGAGTCCTGTGTAGTGTGAGTAGAGTCCAATGTAGTGTGAGTAGAGTCCAGTGTAGTGTGGGTAGAGTCCAGTGTAGTGTGGGTACAGTCCAGTGTAGTGTGTGGGTAGAGTCCAGTGTAGTGTGAGTAGCATCCAGTGTAGTGTGTGGGTAGAGTCCAGTGTAGTGTGGGTAGAGTCCAGTGTAGTGTGTCGAAAGAGTCCAGTGTAGTGTGTGGGTAGAGTCCAGTGTAGTGTGTCGAAAGAGTCCAGTGTAGTGTGTGGGTAGAGTCCAGTGTAGTGTGGGTAGAGTCCAGTGTAGTGTAGGTAGAGTCCAGTGTAGTGTGAGTAGAGTCCAGTGTAGTGCGGGTAGAGTCCAGTGTAGTGTGGGTAGAGTCCAGTGTAATGTGGGTAGAGTCCAGTGTAGTGTGGGTAGAGTCCAGTGTAGTGTGGGTAGAGTCCAGTGTAGTGTGTCGGTAGAGTCCAGTGTAGTGTGTCGGTAGAGTCCAGTGTAGTGTGGGTAGAGTCCAGTGTAGTGTGGGTAGAGTCCAGTGTAGTTTAGGTAGAGTCCAGTGTAGTGTGAGTAGAGTCCAGTGTAGTGCGGGTAGAGTCCAGTGTAGTGTGGGTAGAGTCCAGTGTAATGTGGGTAGAGTCCAGTGTAGTGTGGGTAGAGTCCAGTGTAGTGTGAGTAGAGTCCAGTGTAGTGCGGGTAGAGTCCAGTGTAGTGTGGGTAGAGTCCAGTGTAATGTGGGTAGAGTCCAGTGTAGTGTGGGTACAGTCCAGTGTAGTGTGTGGGTAGAGTCCAGTGTAGTGTGAGTAGCGTCCAGTGTAGTGTGTGGGTAGAGTCCAGTGTAGTGTGGGTAGAGTCCAGTGTAGTGTGTCGGTAGAGTCCAGTGTAGTGTGGGTAGAGTCCAGTGTAGTGTGGGTAGAGTCCAGTGTAGTGTGGGTAGAGTCCAGTGTAGTGTGGGTAGAGTCCAGTGTAGTGTGGGTACAGTCCAGTGTAGTGTGTGGGTAGAGTCCAGTGTAGTGTGAGTAGCGTCCAGTGTAGTGTGTGGGTAGAGTCCAGTGTAGTGTGGGTAGAGTCCAGTGTAGTGTGTCGGTAGAGTCCAGTGTAGTGTGGGTAGAGTCCAGTGTAGTGTGGGTAGAGTCAAGTGTAGTGTAGGTAGAGTCCAGTGTAGTGTGAGTAGAGTCCAGTGTAGTGCGGGTAGAGTCCAGTGTAGTGTGGGTAGAGTCCAGTGTAATGTGGGTAGAGTCCAGTGTAGTGTGGGTATAGTCCAGTGTAGTGTGAGTAGAGTCCAGTGTAGTGCGGGTAGAGTCCAGTGTAGTGTGGGTAGAGTCCAGTGTAATGTGGGTAGAGTCCAGTGTATTGTGGGTAGAGTCCAGTGTAGTGTGGGTAGAGTCCAGTGTAGTGTGAGTAGAGTCCAGTGTAGTGTGAGTTGAGTCCAGTGTAGTGTGTCGGTAGAGTCCTGTGTAGTGTGAGTAGAGTCCAATGTAGTGTGAGTAGAGTCCAGTGTAGTGTGGGTATAGTCCAGAGTAATTTGTGGGTAGAGTCCAGTGTAGTGTGAGTAGCGTCCAGTGTAGTGTGTGGGTAGAGTCCAGTGTAGTGTGGGTAGAGTCCAGTGTAGTGTGAGTAGAGTCCAATGTAGTGTGAGTAGAGTCCAGTGTAGTGTGGGTATAGTCCAGAGTAATTTGTGGGTAGAGTCCAGTGTAGTGTGAGTAGCGTCCAGTGTAGTGTGTGGGTAGAGTCCAGTGTAGTGTGGGTAGAGTCCAGTGTAGTGTGTCGGTAGAGTCCAGTGTAGTGTGGGTAGAGTCCAGTGTAGTGTGGGTAGAGTCCAGTGTAGTGTGGGTAGAGTCCAGTGTAGTGTGGGTAGAGTCCAGTGTAGTGTGGGTACAGTCCAGTGTAGTGTGTGGGTAGAGTCCAGTGTAGTGTGGGTAGAGTCCAGTGTAGTGTGTGGGTAGAGTCCAGTGTAGTGTGGGTAGAGTCCAGTGTAGTGTGGGTAGAGTCCAGTGTAGTGTAGGTAGAGTCCAGTGTAGTGTGAGTAGAGTCCAGTGTAGTGCGGGTAGAGTCCAGTGTAGTGTAGGTAGAGTCCAGTTTAATGTGGGTAGAGTCCAGTGTATTGTGGGTAGAGTCCAGTGTAGTGTGGGTAGAGTCCAGTGTAGTGTGAGTAGAGTCCAGTGTAGTGTGAGTAGAGTCCAGTGTAGTGTGTCGGTAGAGTCCAGTGTAGTGTGAGTAGAGTCCAGTGTAGTGTGGGTAGAGTCCAGTGTAGTGTGAGTAGAGTCCAGTGTAGTGTGAGTAGAGTCCAGTGTAGTGTGGGTACAGTCCAGTGTAGTGTGTGGGTAGAGTCCAGTGTAGTGTGAGTAGCATCCAGTGTAGTGTGTGGGTAGAGTCCAGTGTAGTGTGGGTAGAGTCCAGTGTAGTGTGTCGAAAGAGTCCAGTGTAGTGTGTGGGTAGAGTCCAGTGTAGTGTGTCGAAAGAGTCCAGTGTAGTGTGTGGGTAGAGTCCAGTGTAGTGTGGGTAGAGTCCAGTGTAGTGTGAGTAGAGTCCAGTGTAGTGCGGGTAGAGTCCAGTGTAGTGTGGGTAGAGTCCAGTGTAATGTGGGTAGAGTCCAGTGTAGTGTGGGTAGAGTCCAGTGTAGTGTGGGTAGAGTCCAGTGTAGTGTGTCGGTAGAGTCCAGTGTAGTGTGTCGGTAGAGTCCAGTGTAGTGTGGGTAGAGTCCAGTGTAGTGTGGGTAGAGTCCAGTGTAGTTTAGGTAGAGTCCAGTGTAGTGTGAGTAGAGTCCAGTGTAGTGCGGGTAGAGTCCAGTGTAGTGTGGGTAGAGTCCAGTGTAATGTGGGTAGAGTCCAGTGTAGTGTGGGTAGAGTCCAGTGTAGTGTGAGTAGAGTCCAGTGTAGTGCGGGTAGAGTCCAGTGTAGTGTGGGTAGAGTCCAGTGTAATGTGGGTAGAGTCCAGTGTAGTGTGGGTAGAGTCCAGTGTAGTGTGTCGGTAGAGTCCAGTGTAGTGTGAGTAGAGTCCAGTGTAGTGTGAGTAGAGTCCAGTGTGGTGTGGGTAGAGTCCAGTGTAGTGTGGGTAGAGTCCAGTGTAGTGCGGGTAGAGTCCAGTGTAGTGTGGGTAGAGTCCAGTGTAATGTGGGTAGAGTCCAGTGTAGTGTGGGTAGAGTCCAGTGTAGTGTGAGTAGAGTCCAGTGTAGTGCGGGTAGAGTCCAGTGTAGTGTGGGTAGAGTCCAGTGTAATGTGGGTAGAGTCCAGTGTAGTGTAGGTAGAGTCCAGTGTAATGTGGGTAGAGTCCAGTGTAGTGTAGGTAGAGTCCAGTGTAGTGCGGGTAGAGTCCAGTGTAGTGTGGGTAGAGTCCAGTGTAATGTGGGTAGAGTCCAGTGTAGTGCGGGTAGAGTCCAGTGTAGTGTAGGTAGAGTCCAGTGTAATGTGGGTAGAGTCCAGTGTAGTGCGGGTAGAGTCCAGTGTAGTGTGGGTAGAGTCCAGTGTAATGTGGGTAGAGTCCAGTGTAGTGCGGGTAGAGTCCAGTGTAGTGTAGGTAGAGTCCAGTGTAGTGTGGGTAGAGTCCAGTGTAATGTGGGTAGAGTCCAGTGTAGTGCGGGTAGAGTCCAGTGTAGTGTGGGTAGAGTCCAGTGTAATGTGGGTAGAGTCCAGTCTAGTGCGGGTAGAGTCCAGTGTAGTGTAGGTAGATTCCAGTGTAATGTGGGTAGAGTCCAGTCTAGTGTAGGTAGAGTCCAGTGTAGTGCGGGTAGAGTCCAGTGTAGTGTGGGTAGAGTCCAGTGTAATGTGGGTAGAGTCCAGTGTAGTGTGGGTAGAGTCCAGTGTAGTGTGAGTAGAGTCCAGTGTAGTGCGGGTAGAGTCCAGTGTAGTGTGGGTAGAGTCCAGTGTAATGTGGGTAGAGTCCAGTGTAGTGTGGGTACAGTCCAGTGTAGTGTGTGGGTAGAGTCCAGTGTAGTGTGAGTAGCGTCCAGTGTAGTGTGTGGGTAGAGTCCAGTGTAGTGTGGGTAGAGTCCAGTGTAGTGTGTCGGTAGAGTCCAGTGTAGTGTGGGTAGAGTCCAGTGTAGTGTGGGTAGAGTCCAGTGTAGTGTGGGTAGAGTCCAGTGTAGTGTGGGTACAGTCCAGTGTAGTGTGTGGGTAGAGTCCAGTGTAGTGTGAGTAGCGTCCAGTGTAGTGTGTGGGTAGAGTCCAGTGTAGTGTGGGTAGAGTCCAGTGTAGTGTGTCGGTAGAGTCCAGTGTAGTGTGGGTAGAGTCCAGTGTAGTGTGGGTAGAGTCAAGTGTAGTGTAGGTAGAGTCCAGTGTAGTGTGAGTAGAGTCCAGTGTAGTGCGGGTAGAGTCCAGTGTAGTGTGGGTAGAGTCCAGTGTAATGTGAGTAGAGTCCAGTGTAGTGTGGGTATAGTCCAGTGTAGTGTGAGTAGAGTCCAGTGTAGTGCGGGTAGAGTCCAGTGTAGTGTGGGTAGAGTCCAGTGTAATGTGGGTAGAGTCCAGTGTATTGTGGGTAGAGTCCAGTGTAGTGTGGGTAGAGTCCAGTGTAGTGTGAGTAGAGTCCAGTGTAGTGTGAGTTGAGTCCAGTGTAGTGTGTCGGTAGAGTCCTGTGTAGTGTGAGTAGAGTCCAATGTAGTGTGAGTAGAGTCCAGTGTAGTGTGGGTATAGTCCAGAGAAATTTGTGGGTAGAGTCCAGTGTAGTGTGAGTAGCGTCCAGTGTAGTGTGTGGGTAGAGTCCAGTGTAGTGTGGGTAGAGTCCAGTGTAGTGTGAGTAGAGTCCAATGTAGTGTGAGTAGAGTCCAGTGTAGTGTGGGTATAGTCCAGAGTAATTTGTGGGTAGAGTCCAGTGTAGTGTGAGTAGCGTCCAGTGTAGTGTGTGGGTAGAGTCCAGTGTAGTGTGGGTAGAGTCCAGTGTAGTGTGTCGGTAGAGTCCAGTGTAGTGTGGGTAGAGTCCAGTGTAGTGTGGGTAGAGTCCAGTGTAGTGTGGGTAGAGTCCAGTGTAGTGTGGGTAGAGTCCAGTGTAGTGTGGGTACAGTCCAGTGTAGTGTGTGGGTAGAGTCCAGTGTAGTGTGGGTAGAGTCCAGTGTAGTGTGTGGGTAGAGTCCAGTGTAGTGTGGGTAGAGTCCAGTGTAGTGTGGGTAGAGTCCAGTGTAGTGTAGGTAGAGTCCAGTGTAGTGTGAGTAGAGTCCAGTGTAGTGCGGGTAGAGTCCAGTGTAGTGTAGGTAGAGTCCAGTTTAATGTGGGTAGAGTCCAGTGTATTGTGGGTAGAGTCCAGTGTAGTGTGGGTAGAGTCCAGTGTAGTGTGAGTAGAGTCCAGTGTAGTGTGAGTAGAGTCCAGTGTAGTGTGTCGGTAGAGTCCAGTGTAGTGTGAGTAGAGTCCAGTGTAGTGTGGGTAGAGTCCAGTGTAGTGTGAGTAGAGTCCAGTGTAGTGTGAGTAGAGTCCAGTGTAGTGTGGGTACAGTCCAGTGTAGTGTGTGGGTAGAGTCCAGTGTAGTGTGAGTAGCATCCAGTGTAGTGTGTGGGTAGAGTCCAGTGTAGTGTGGGTAGAGTCCAGTGTAGTGTGTCGAAAGAGTCCAGTGTAGTGTGTGGGTAGAGTCCAGTGTAGTGTGTCGAAAGAGTCCAGTGTAGTGTGTGGGTAGAGTCCAGTGTAGTGTGGGTAGAGTCCAGTGTAGTGTAGGTAGAGTCCAGTGTAGTGTGAGTAGAGTCCAGTGTAGTGCGGGTAGAGTCCAGTGTAGTGTGGGTAGAGTCCAGTGTAATGTGGGTAGAGTCCAGTGTAGTGTGGGTAGAGTCCAGTGTAGTGTGGGTAGAGTCCAGTGTAGTGTGTCGGTAGAGTCCAGTGTAGTGTGTCGGTAGAGTCCAGTGTAGTGTGGGTAGAGTCCAGTGTAGTGTGGGTAGAGTCCAGTGTAGTTTAGGTAGAGTCCAGTGTAGTGTGAGTAGAGTCCAGTGTAGTGCGGGTAGAGTCCAGTGTAGTGTGGGTAGAGTCCAGTGTAATGTGGGTAGAGTCCAGTGTAGTGTGGGTAGAGTCCAGTGTAGTGTGTCGGTAGAGTCCAGTGTAGTGTGAGTAGAGTCCAGTGTAGTGTGAGTAGAGTCCAGTGTGGTGTGGGTAGAGTCCAGTGTAGTGTGGGTAGAGTCCAGTGTAGTGTGAGTAGAGTCCAGTGTAGTGTGAGTAGAGTCCAATGTAGTGTGAGTAGAGTCCAGTGTAGTGTGGGTATAGTCCAGAGTAATTTGTGGGTAGAGTCCAGTGTAGTGTGAGTAGCGTCCAGTGTAGTGTGTGGGTAGAGTCCAGTGTAGTGTGGGTAGAGTCCAGTGTAGTGTGTCGGTAGAGTCCAGTGTAGTGTGGGTAGAGTCCAGTGTAGTGTGGGTAGAGTCCAGTGTAGTGTGGGTAGAGTCCAGTGTAGTGTGGGTAGAGTCCAGTGTAGTGTGGGTACAGTCCAGTGTAGTGTGTGGGTAGAGTCCAGTGTAGTGTGGGTAGAGTCCAGTGTAGTGTGTGGGTAGAGTCCAGTGTAGTGTGGGTAGAGTCCAGTGTAGTGTGGGTAGAGTCCAGTGTAGTGTAGGTAGAGTCCAGTGTAGTGTGAGTAGAGTCCAGTGTAGTGCGGGTAGAGTCCAGTGTAGTGTAGGTAGAGTCCAGTTTAATGTGGGTAGAGTCCAGTGTATTGTGGGTAGAGTCCAGTGTAGTGTGGGTAGAGTCCAGTGTAGTGTGAGTAGAGTCCAGTGTAGTGTGAGTAGAGTCCAGTGTAGTGTGTCGGTAGAGTCCAGTGTAGTGTGAGTAGAGTCCAGTGTAGTGTGGGTAGAGTCCAGTGTAGTGTGAGTAGAGTCCAGTGTAGTGTGAGTAGAGTCCAGTGTAGTGTGGGTACAGTCCAGTGTAGTGTGTGGGTAGAGTCCAGTGTAGTGTGAGTAGCATCCAGTGTAGTGTGTGGGTAGAGTCCAGTGTAGTGTGGGTAGAGTCCAGTGTAGTGTGTCGAAAGAGTCCAGTGTAGTGTGTGGGTAGAGTCCAGTGTAGTGTGTCGAAAGAGTCCAGTGTAGTGTGTGGGTAGAGTCCAGTGTAGTGTGGGTAGAGTCCAGTGTAGTGTAGGTAGAGTCCAGTGTAGTGTGAGTAGAGTCCAGTGTAGTGCGGGTAGAGTCCAGTGTAGTGTGGGTAGAGTCCAGTGTAATGTGGGTAGAGTCCAGTGTAGTGTGGGTAGAGTCCAGTGTAGTGTGGGTAGAGTCCAGTGTAGTGTGTCGGTAGAGTCCAGTGTAGTGTGTCGGTAGAGTCCAGTGTAGTGTGGGTAGAGTCCAGTGTAGTGTGGGTAGAGTCCAGTGTAGTTTAGGTAGAGTCCAGTGTAGTGTGAGTAGAGTCCAGTGTAGTGCGGGTAGAGTCCAGTGTAGTGTGGGTAGAGTCCAGTGTAATGTGGGTAGAGTCCAGTGTAGTGTGGGTAGAGTCCAGTGTAGTGTGAGTAGAGTCCAGTGTAGTGCGGGTAGAGTCCAGTGTAGTGTGGGTAGAGTCCAGTGTAATGTGGGTAGAGTCCAGTGTAGTGTGGGTAGAGTCCAGTGTAGTGTGGGTAGAGTCCAGTGTAGTGTGAGTAGAGTCCAGTGTAGTGTGAGTAGAGTCCAGTGTAGTGTGTCGGTAGAGTCCAGTGTAGTGTGAGTAGAGTCCAGTGTAGTGTGAGTAGAGTCCAGTGTGGTGTGGGTAGAGTCCAGTGTAGTGTGGGTAGAGTCCAGTGTAGTGTGAGTAGAGTCCAGTGTAGTGTGAGTAGAGTCCAGTGTAGTGTGTCGAAAGAGTCCAGTGTAGTCTCTGGGTAGAGTCCAGTGTAGTGTGGGTAGAGTCCAGTGTAGTGTAGGTAGAGTCCAGTGTAGTGTGAGTAGAGTCCAGTGTAGTGCGGGTAGAGTCCAGTGTAGTGTGGGTAGAGTCCAGTATAGTGTGGGTAGAGTCCGTGTAGTGTGGGTAGAGTCCAGTGTAGTGTGAGTAGAGTCCAGTGTAGTGTGGGTAGAGTCCAGTGTAGTGTGTCGGTAGAGTCCAGTGTAGTGTGAGTAGAGTCCAGTGTAGTGTGGGTAGAGTCCAGTGTAGTGTGGGTACAGTCCAGTGTAGTGTGTGGGTAGAGTCCAGTGTAGTGTGGGTAGAGTCCAGTGTAGTGTGTCGAAAGAGTCCAGTGTAGTGTGTGGGTAGAGTCCAGTGTAGTGTGTCGAAAGAGTCCAGTGTAGTGTGTGGGTAGAGTCCAGTGTAGTGTGTCGGTAGAGTCCAGTCTAGTGTGAGTAGAGTCCAGTGTAGTGTGAGTAGAGTCCAGTGTAGTGTGAGTAGAGTCCAGTGTAGTGTAGGTAGAGTCCAGTGTAGTGTGAGTAGAGTCCAGTGTAGTGCGGGTAGAGTCCAGTGTAGTGTGGGTAGAGTCCAGTGTAATGTGGGTAGAGTCCAGTGTGGTGTGGGTATAGTCCAATGTAGTGTGAGTAGAGTCCAGTGTAGTGCGGGTAGAGTCCAGTGTAGTGTGTGGGTAGAGTCCAGTGTAATGTGGGTAGAGTCCAGTGTATTGTGGGTAGAGTCCAGTGTAGTGTGGGTAGAGTCCAGTGTAGTGTGAGTAGAGTCCAGTGTAGTGTGAGTAGAGTCCAGTGTAGTGTGTCGGTAGAGTCCAGTGTAGTGTGAGTAGAGTCCAGTGTAGTGTGGGTAGAGTCCAGTGTAATGTGGGTAGAGTCCAGTGTAGTGTGAGTAGAGTCCAGTGTAGTGTGTCGGTAGAGTCCAGTGTAGTGTGAGTAGAGTCCAGTGTAGTGTGTGGGTAGAGTCCAGTGTAGTGTGAGTAGCATCCAGTGTAGTGTGTGGGTAGAGTCCAGTGTAGTGTGGGTAGAGTCCAGTGTAGTGTGAGTAGAGTCCAGTGTAGTGCGGGTAGAGTCCAGTGTAGTGTGGGTAGAGTCCAGTGTAATGTGGGTAGAGTCCAGTGTAGTGTGGGTAGAGTCCAGTGTAGTGTGGGTAGAGTCCAGTGTAGTGTGAGTAGAGTCCAGTGTAGTGTGAGTAGAGTCCAGTGTAGTGTGAGTAGAGTCCAGTGTAGTGTGTCGGTAGAGTCCAGTGTAGTGTGAGTAGAGTCCAGTGTAGTGTGAGTAGAGTCCAGTGTGGTGTGGGTAGAGTCCAGTGTAGTGTGGGTAGAGTCCAGTGTAGTGTGAGTAGAGTCCAGTGTAGTGTGAGTAGAGTCCAATGTAGTGTGAGTAGAGTCCAGTGTAGTGTGGGTATAGTCCAGAGTAATTTGTGGGTAGAGTCCAGTGTAGTGTGAGTAGCGTCCAGTGTAGTGTGTGGGTAGAGTCCAGTGTAGTGTGGGTAGAGTCCAGTGTAGTGTGTCGGTAGAGTCCAGTGTAGTGTGGGTAGAGTCCAGTGTAGTGTGGGTAGAGTCCAGTGTAGTGTGGGTAGAGTCCAGTGTAGTGTGGGTAGAGTCCAGTGTAGTGTGGGTACAGTCCAGTGTAGTGTGTGGGTAGAGTCCAGTGTAGTGTGGGTAGAGTCCAGTGTAGTGTGTGGGTAGAGTCCAGTGTAGTGTGGGTAGAGTCCAGTGTAGTGTGGGTAGAGTCCAGTGTAGTGTAGGTAGAGTCCAGTGTAGTGTGAGTAGAGTCCAGTGTAGTGCGGGTAGAGTCCAGTGTAGTGTAGGTAGAGTCCAGTTTAATGTGGGTAGAGTCCAGTGTATTGTGGGTAGAGTCCAGTGTAGTGTGGGTAGAGTCCAGTGTAGTGTGAGTAGAGTCCAGTGTAGTGTGAGTAGAGTCCAGTGTAGTGTGAGTAGAGTCCAGTGTAGTGTGTCGGTAGAGTCCAGTGTAGTGTGAGTAGAGTCCAGTGTAGTGTGAGTAGAGTCCAGTGTGGTGTGGGTAGAGTCCAGTGTAGTGTGGGTAGAGTCCAGTGTAGTGTGAGTAGAGTCCAGTGTAGTGTGAGTAGAGTCCAATGTAGTGTGAGTAGAGTCCAGTGTAGTGTGGGTATAGTCCAGAGTAATTTGTGGGTAGAGTCCAGTGTAGTGTGAGTAGCGTCCAGTGTAGTGTGTGGGTAGAGTCCAGTGTAGTGTGGGTAGAGTCCAGTGTAGTGTGTCGGTAGAGTCCAGTGTAGTGTGGGTAGAGTCCAGTGTAGTGTGGGTAGAGTCCAGTGTAGTGTGGGTAGAGTCCAGTGTAGTGTGGGTAGAGTCCAGTGTAGTGTGGGTACAGTCCAGTGTAGTGTGTGGGTAGAGTCCAGTGTAGTGTGGGTAGAGTCCAGTGTAGTGTGTGGGTAGAGTCCAGTGTAGTGTGGGTAGAGTCCAGTGTAGTGTGGGTAGAGTCCAGTGTAGTGTAGGTAGAGTCCAGTGTAGTGTGAGTAGAGTCCAGTGTAGTGCGGGTAGAGTCCAGTGTAGTGTAGGTAGAGTCCAGTTTAATGTGGGTAGAGTCCAGTGTATTGTGGGTAGAGTCCAGTGTAGTGTGGGTAGAGTCCAGTGTAGTGTGAGTAGAGTCCAGTGTAGTGTGAGTAGAGTCCAGTGTAGTGTGTCGGTAGAGTCCAGTGTAGTGTGAGTAGAGTCCAGTGTAGTGTGGGTAGAGTCCAGTGTAGTGTGAGTAGAGTCCAGTGTAGTGTGAGTAGAGTCCAGTGTAGTGTGGGTACAGTCCAGTGTAGTGTGTGGGTAGAGTCCAGTGTAGTGTGAGTAGCATCCAGTGTAGTGTGTGGGTAGAGTCCAGTGTAGTGTGGGTAGAGTCCAGTGTAGTGTGTCGAAAGAGTCCAGTGTAGTGTGTGGGTAGAGTCCAGTGTAGTGTGTCGAAAGAGTCCAGTGTAGTGTGTGGGTAGAGTCCAGTGTAGTGTGGGTAGAGTCCAGTGTAGTGTAGGTAGAGTCCAGTGTAGTGTGAGTAGAGTCCAGTGTAGTGCGGGTAGAGTCCAGTGTAGTGTGGGTAGAGTCCAGTGTAATGTGGGTAGAGTCCAGTGTAGTGTGGGTAGAGTCCAGTGTAGTGTGGGTAGAGTCCAGTGTAGTGTGTCGGTAGAGTCCAGTGTAGTGTGTCGGTAGAGTCCAGTGTAGTGTGGGTAGAGTCCAGTGTAGTGTGGGTAGAGTCCAGTGTAGTTTAGGTAGAGTCCAGTGTAGTGTGAGTAGAGTCCAGTGTAGTGCGGGTAGAGTCCAGTGTAGTGTGGGTAGAGTCCAGTGTAATGTGGGTAGAGTCCAGTGTAGTGTGGGTAGAGTCCAGTGTAGTGTGAGTAGAGTCCAGTGTAGTGCGGGTAGAGTCCAGTGTAGTGTGGGTAGAGTCCAGTGTAATGTGGGTAGAGTCCAGTGTAGTGTGGGTAGAGTCCAGTGTAGTGTGGGTAGAGTCCAGTGTAGTGTGAGTAGAGTCCAGTGTAGTGTGAGTAGAGTCCAGTGTAGTGTGTCGGTAGAGTCCAGTGTAGTGTGAGTAGAGTCCAGTGTAGTGTGAGTAGAGTCCAGTGTGGTGTGGGTAGAGTCCAGTGTAGTGTGGGTAGAGTCCAGTGTAGTGTGAGTAGAGTCCAGTGTAGTGTGAGTAGAGTCCAGTGTAGTGTGTCGAAAGAGTCCAGTGTAGTCTCTGGGTACAGTCCAGTGTAGTGTGGGTAGAGTCCAGTGTAGTGTAGGTAGAGTCCAGTGTAGTGTGAGTAGAGTCCAGTGTAGTGCGGGTAGAGTCCAGTGTAGTGTGGGTAGAGTCCAGTATAGTGTGGGTAGAGTCCGTGTAGTGTGGGTAGAGTCCAGTGTAGTGTGAGTAGAGTCCAGTGTAGTGTGGGTAGAGTCCAGTGTAGTGTGTCGGTAGAGTCCAGTGTAGTGTGAGTAGAGTCCAGTGTAGTGTGGGTAGAGTCCAGTGTAGTGTGGGTACAGTCCAGTGTAGTGTGTGGGTAGAGTCCAGTGTAGTGTGGGTAGAGTCCAGTGTAGTGTGTCGAAAGAGTCCAGTGTAGTGTGTGGGTAGAGTCCAGTGTAGTGTGTCGAAAGAGTCCAGTGTAGTGTGTGGGTAGAGTCCAGTGTAGTGTGTCGGTAGAGTCAGTCTAGTGTGAGTAGAGTCCAGTGTAGTGTGAGTAGAGTCCAGTGTAGTGTGAGTAGAGTCCAGTGTAGTGTAGGTAGAGTCCAGTGTAGTGTGAGTAGAGTCCAGTGTAGTGCGGGTAGAGTCCAGTGTAGTGTGGGTAGAGTCCAGTGTAATGTGGGTAGAGTCCAGTGTGGTGTGGGTATAGTCCAATGTAGTGTGAGTAGAGTCCAGTGTAGTGCGGGTAGAGTCCAGTGTAGTGTGTGGGTAGAGTCCAGTGTAATGTGGGTAGAGTCCAGTGTATTGTGGGTAGAGTCCAGTGTAGTGTGGGTAGAGTCCAGTGTAGTGTGAGTAGAGTCCAGTGTAGTGTGGGTAGAGTCCAGTGTAGTGTATCGAAAGAGTCCAGTGTAGTGTGTGGGTAGAGTCCAGTGTAGTGTGTCGAAAGAGTCCAGTGTAGTGTGTGGGTAGAGTCCAGTGTAGTGTGGGTAGAGTCCAGTGTAGTGTGGGTAGAGTCCACTGTAGTGTGGGTAGAGTCCAGTGTAGTGTGGGTACAGTCCAGTGTAGTGTGTGGGTAGAGTCCAGTGTAGTGTGAGTAGCGTCCAGTGTAGTGTGTGGGTAGAGTCCAGTGTAGTATGGGTAGAGTCCAGTGTAGTGTGTCGGTAGAGTCCAGTGTAGTGTGGGTAGAGTCCAGTGTAGTGTGGGTAGAGTCCAGTGTAGTGTGGGTAGAGTCCAGTGTAGTGTGGGTAGAGTCCAGTGTAGTGTGGGTACAGTCCAGTGTAGTGTGTGGGTAGAGTCCAGTGTAGTGTGAGTAGTGTCCAGTGTAGTGTGTGGGTAGAGTCCAGTGTAGTGTGGGTAGAGTCCAGTGTAGTGTGGGTAGAGTCCAGTGTAGTGTGTCGGTAGAGTCCAGTGTAGTGTGGGTAGAGTCCAGTGTAGTGTGGGTAGAGTCCAGTGTAGTGTAGGTAGAGTCCAGTGTAGTGCGGGTAGAGTCCAGTGTAGTGTGGGTAGAGTCCAGTGTAATGTGGGTAGAGTCCAGTGTAGTGTGGGTATAGTCCAGTGTAGTGTGAGTAGAGTCCAGTGTAGTGCGGGTAGAGTCCAGTGTAGTGTGGGTAGAGTCCAGTGTAATGTGGGTAGAGTCCAGTGTATTGTGGGTAGAATCCAGTGTAGTGTGGGTAGAGTCCAGTGTAGTGTGAGTAGAGTCCAGTGTAGTGTGAGTAGAGTCCAGTGTAGTGTGTCGGTAGAGTCTAGTGTAGTGTGAGTAGAGTCCAGTGTAGTGTGAGTAGAGTCCAGTGTAGTGTGGGTAGAGTCCAGTGTAGTGTGTGGGTAGAGTCCAGTGTAGTGTGAGTAGCGTCCATTCTAGTGTGTGGTTAGAGTCCAGTGTAGTGTGGGTAGAGTCCAGTGTAGTGTGTCGGTAGAGTCCAGTGTAGTGTGGGTAGAGTCCAGTGTAGTGTGGGTAGAGTCCAGTGTAGTGTGGGTAGAGTCCAGTGTAGTGTGGGTAGAGTCCAGTGTAGTGTGGGTACAGTCCAGTGTAGTGTGTGGGTAGAGTCCAGTGTAGTGTGAGTAGCGTCCAGTGTAGTGTGTGGGTAGAGTCCAGTGTAGTGTGGGTAGAGTCCAGTGTAGTGTGTCGGTAGAGTCCAGTGTAGTGTGGGTAGAGTCCAGTGTAGTGTGGGTAGAGTCCAGTGTAGTGTAGGTAGAGTCCAGTGTAGTGTGAGTAGAGTCCAGTGTAGTGCGGGTAGAGTCCAGTGTAGTGTGGGTAGAGTCCAGTGTAATGTGGGTAGAGTCCAGTGTATTGTGGGTAGAGTCCAGTGTAGTGTGGGTAGAGTCCAGTGTAGTGTGAGTAGAGTCCAGTGTAGTGTGAGTAGAGTCCAGTGTAGTGTGTCGGTAGAGTCCAGTGTAGTGTGAGTAGAGTCCAGTGTAGTGTGAGTAGAGTCCAGTGTAGTGTGGGTAGAGTCCAGTGTAGTGTGGGTAGAGTCCAGTGTAGTGTGAGTAGAGTCCAGTGTAGTGTGGGTACAGTCCAGTGTAGTGTGGGTAGAGTCCATTGTAGTGTGGGTAAAGTCCAGTGTAGTGTGTGGGTAGAGTCCAGTGTAGTGTGAGTAGCGTCCAGTGTAGTGTGTGGGTAGAGTCCAGTGTAGTGTGGGTAGAGTCCAGTGTAGTGTGTCGGTAGAGTCCAGTGTAGTGTGGGTAGAGTCCAGTGTAGTGTGGGTAGAGTCCAGTGTAGTGTAGGTAGAGTCCAGTGTAGTGTGAGTAGAGTCCAGTGTAGTGCGGGTAGAGTCCAGTGTAGTGTGGGTAGAGTCCAGTGTAATGTGGGTAGAGTCCAGTGTATTGTGGGTAGAGTCCAGTGTAGTGTGGGTAGAGTCCAGTGTAGTGTGAGTAGAGTCCAGTGTAGTGTGTCGGTAGAGTCCAGTGTAGTGTGAGTAGAGTCCAGTGTAGTGTGAGTAGAGTCCAGTGTAGTGTGGGTAGAGTCCAGTGTAGTGTGGGTAGAGTCCAGTGTAGTGTGTCGGTAGAGTCCAGTGTAGTGTGAGTAGAGTCCAGTGTAGTGTGGGTAGAGTCCAGTGTAGTGTGGGTACAGTCCAGTGTAGTGTGTGGGTAGAGTCCAGTGTAGTGTGAGTAGCATCCAGTGTAGTGTGTGGGTAGAGTCCAGTGTAGTGTGGGTAGAGTCCAGTGTAGTGTGTCGAAAGAGTCCAGTGTAGTGTGTGGGTAGAGTCTAGTGTAGTGTGTCGAAAGAGTCCAGTGTAGTGTGTGGGTAGAGTCCAGTGTAGTGTGGGTAGAGTCCAGTGTAGTGTGTCGGTAGAGTCCAGTGTAGTGTGGGTAGAGTCCAGTGTAGTGTGGGTAGAGTCCAGTGTACTGTAGGTAGAGTCCAGTGTAGTGTGAGTAGAGTCCAGTGTAGTGCGGGTAGAGTCCAGTGTAGTGTGGGTAGAGTCCAGTGTAATGTGGGTAGAGTCCAGTGTATTGTGGGTAGAGTCCAGTGTAGTGTGGGTAGAGTCCAGTGTAGTGTGGGTAGAGTCCAGTGTAGTGTGAGTAGAGTCCAGTGTAGTGTGGGTACAGTCCAGTGTAGTGTGGGTAGAGTCCAGTGTAGTGTGGGTAGAGTCCAGTGTAGTGTGAGTAGAGTCCAGTGTAGTGTGGGTAAAGTCCAGTGTAGTGTGTGGGTAGAGTCCAGTGTAGTGTGAGTAGCGTCCAGTGTAGTGTGTGGGTAGAGTCCAGTGTAGTGTGGGTAGAGTCCAGTGTAGTGTGTCGGTAGAGTCCAGTGTAGTGTGGGTAGAGTCCAGTGTAGTGTGAGTAGAGTCCAGTGTAGTGTGGGTAGAGTCCAGTGTAGTGTGTGGGTAGAGTCCAGTGTAGTGTGGGTAGAGTCTAGTGTAGTGTTGGTAGAGTCCAGTGTAGTGTAGGTAGAGTCCAGTGTAGTGTGAGTAGAGTCCAGTGTAGTGCGGGTAGAGTCCAGTGTAGTGTAGGTAGAGTCCAGTTTAATGTGGGTAGAGTCCAGTGTATTGTGGGTAGAGTCCAGTGTAGTGTGGGTAGAGTCCAGTGTAGTTTGAGTAGAGTCCAGTGTAGTGTGAGTAGAGTCCAGTGTAGTGTGTCGGTAGAGTCCAGTGTAGTGTGAGTAGAGTCCAGTGTAGTGTGGGTAGAGTCCAGTGTAGTGTGATTAGAGTCCAGTGTAGTGTGAGTAGAGTCCAGTGTAGTGTGGGTACAGTCCAGTGTAGTGTGTGGGTAGAGTCCAGTGTAGTGTGAGTAGCATCCAGTGTAGTGTGTGGGTAGAGTCCAGTGTAGTGTGGGTAGAGTCCAGTGTAGTGTGTCGAAAGAGTCCAGTGTAGTGTGTGGGTAGAGTCCAGTGTAGTGTGTCGAAAGAGTCCAGTGTAGTGTGTGGGTAGAGTCCAGTGTAGTGTGGGTAGAGTCCAGTGTAGTGTAGGTAGAGTCCAGTGTAGTGTGAGTAGAGTCCAGTGTAGTGCGGGTAGAGTCCAGTGTAGTGTGGGTAGAGTCCAGTGTAATGTGGGTAGAGTCCAGTGTAGTGTGGGTAGAGTCCAGTGTAGTGTGGGTAGAGTCCAGTGTAGTGTGTCGGTAGAGTCCAGTGTAGTGTGTCGGTAGAGTCCAGTGTAGTGTGGGTAGAGTCCAGTGTAGTGTGGGTAGAGTCCAGTGTAGTTTAGGTAGAGTCCAGTGTAGTGTGAGTAGAGTCCAGTGTAGTGCGGGTAGAGTCCAGTGTAGTGTGGGTAGAGTCCAGTGTAATGTGGGTAGAGTCCAGTGTAGTGTGGGTAGAGTCCAGTGTAGTGTGAGTAGAGTCCAGTGTAGTGCGGGTAGAGTCCAGTGTAGTGTGGGTAGAGTCCAGTGTAATGTGGGTAGAGTCCAGTGTAGTGTGGGTAGAGTCCAGTGTAGTGTGGGTAGAGTCCAGTGTAGTGTGAGTAGAGTCCAGTGTAGTGTGAGTAGAGTCCAGTGTAGTGTGTCGGTAGAGTCCAGTGTAGTGTGAGTAGAGTCCAGTGTAGTGTGAGTAGAGTCCAGTGTGGTGTGGGTAGAGTCCAGTGTAGTGTGGGTAGAGTCCAGTGTAGTGTGAGTAGAGTCCAGTGTAGTGTGAGTAGAGTCCAGTGTAGTGTGTCGAAAGAGTCCAGTGTAGTCTCTGGGTAGAGTCCAGTGTAGTGTGGGTAGAGTCCAGTGTAGTGTAGGTAGAGTCCAGTGTAGTGTGAGTAGAGTCCAGTGTAGTGCGGGTAGAGTCCAGTGTAGTGTGGGTAGAGTCCAGTATAGTGTGGGTAGAGTCCGTGTAGTGTGGGTAGAGTCCAGTGTAGTGTGAGTAGAGTCCAGTGTAGTGTGGGTAGAGTCCAGTGTAGTGTGTCGGTAGAGTCCAGTGTAGTGTGAGTAGAGTCCAGTGTAGTGTGGGTAGAGTCCAGTGTAGTGTGGGTACAGTCCAGTGTAGTGTGTGGGTAGAGTCCAGTGTAGTGTGGGTAGAGTCCAGTGTAGTGTGTCGAAAGAGTCCAGTGTAGTGTGTGGGTAGAGTCCAGTGTAGTGTGTCGAAAGAGTCCAGTGTAGTGTGTGGGTAGAGTCCAGTGTAGTGTGTCGGTAGAGTCCAGTCTAGTGTGAGTAGAGTCCAGTGTAGTGTGAGTAGAGTCCAGTGTAGTGTGAGTAGAGTCCAGTGTAGTGTAGGTAGAGTCCAGTGTAGTGTGAGTAGAGTCCAGTGTAGTGCGGGTAGAGTCCAGTGTAGTGTGGGTAGAGTCCAGTGTAATGTGGGTAGAGTCCAGTGTGGTGTGGGTATAGTCCAATGTAGTGTGAGTAGAGTACAGTGTAGTGCGGGTAGAGTCCAGTGTAGTGTGTGGGTAGAGTCCAGTGTAATGTGGGTAGAGTCCAGTGTATTGTGGGTAGAGTCCAGTGTAGTGTGGGTAGAGTCCAGTGTAGTGTGAGTAGAGTCCAGTGTAGTGTGAGTAGAGTCCAGTGTAGTGTGTCGGTAGAGTCCAGTGTAGTGTGAGTAGAGTCCAGTGTAGTGTGGGTAGAGTCCAGTGTAATGTGGGTAGAGTCCAGTGTAGTGTGAGTAGAGTCCAGTGTAGTGTGTCGGTAGAGTCCAGTGTAGTGTGAGTAGAGTCCAGTGTAGTGTGTGGGTAGAGTCCAGTGTAGTGTGAGTAGCATCCAGTGTAGTGTGTGGGTAGAGTCCAGTGTAGTGTGGGTAGAGTCCAGTGTAGTGTATCGAAAGAGTCCAGTGTAGTGTGTGGGTAGAGTCCAGTGTAGTGTGTCGAAAGAGTCCAGTGTAGTGTGTGGGTAGAGTCCAGAGTAGTGTGGGTAGAGTCCAGTGTAGTGTGGGTAGAGTCCACTGTAGTGTGGGTAGAGTCCAGTGTAGTGTGGGTACAGTCCAGTGTAGTGTGTGGGTAGAGTCCAGTGTAGTGTGAGTAGCGTCCAGTGTAGTGTGTGGGTAGAGTCCAGTGTAGTATGGGTAGAGTCCAGTGTAGTGTGTCGGTAGAGTCCAGTGTAGTGTGGGTAGAGTCCAGTGTAGTGTGGGTAGAGTCCAGTGTAGTGTGGGTAGAGTCCAGTGTAGTGTGGGTAGAGTCCAGTGTAGTGTGGGTACAGTCCAGTGTAGTGTGTGGGTAGAGTCCAGTGTAGTGTGAGTAGTGTCCAGTGTAGTGTGTGGGTAGAGTCCAGTGTAGTGTGGGTAGAGTCCAGTGTAGTGTGTCGGTAGAGTCCAGTGTAGTGTGGGTAGAGTCCAGTGTAGTGTGGGTAGAGTCCAGTGTAGTGTAGGTAGAGTCCAGTGTAGTGCGGGTAGAGTCCAGTGTAGTGTGGGTAGAGTCCAGTGTAATGTGGGTAGAGTCCAGTGTAGTGTGGGTATAGTCCAGTGTAGTGTGAGTAGAGTCCAGTGTAGTGCGGGTAGAGTCCAGTGTAGTGTGGGTAGAGTCCAGTGTAATGTGGGTAGAGTCCAGTGTATTGTGGGTAGAATCCAGTGTAGTGTGGGTAGAGTCCAGTGTAGTGTGAGTAGAGTCCAGTGTAGTGTGAGTAGAGTCCAGTGTAGTGTGTCGGTAGAGTCTAGTGTAGTGTGAGTAGAGTCCAGTGTAGTGTGAGTAGAGTCCAGTGTAGTGTGGGTAGAGTCCAGTGTAGTGTGTGGGTAGAGTCCAGTGTAGTGTGAGTAGCGTCCATTCTAGTGTGTGGTTAGAGTCCAGTGTAGTGTGGGTAGAGTCCAGTGTAGTGTGTCGGTAGAGTCCAGTGTAGTGTGGGTAGAGTCCAGTGTAGTGTGGGTAGAGTCCAGTGTAGTGTGGGTAGAGTCCAGTGTAGTGTGGGTAGAGTCCAGTGTAGTGTGGGTACAGTCCAGTGTAGTGTGTGGGTAGAGTCCAGTGTAGTGTGAGTAGCGTCCAGTGTAGTGTGTGGGTAGAGTCCAGTGTAGTGTGGGTAGAGTCCAGTGTAGTGTGTCGGTAGAGTCCAGTGTAGTGTGGGTAGAGTCCAGTGTAGTGTGGGTAGAGTCCAGTGTAGTGTAGGTAGAGTCCAGTGTAGTGTGAGTAGAGTCCAGTGTAGTGCGGGTAGAGTCCAGTGTAGTGTGGGTAGAGTCCAGTGTAATGTGGGTAGAGTCCAGTGTAGTGTGGGTAGAGTCCAGTGTAGTGTGGGTAGAGTCCAGTGTAGTGTGAGTAGAGTCCAGTGTAGTGTGAGTAGAGTCCAGTGTAGTGTGTCGGTAGAGTCCAGTGTAGTGTGAGTAGAGTCCAGTGTAGTGTGAGTAGAGTCCAGTGTGGTGTGGGTAGAGTCCAGTGTAGTGTGGGTAGAGTCCAGTGTAGTGTGAGTAGAGTCCAGTGTAGTGTGAGTAGAGTCCAGTGTAGTGTGTCGAAAGAGTCCAGTGTAGTCTCTGGGTAGAGTCCAGTGTAGTGTGGGTAGAGTCCAGTGTAGTGTAGGTAGAGTCCAGTGTAGTGTGAGTAGAGTCCAGTGTAGTGCGGGTAGAGTCCAGTGTAGTGTGGGTAGAGTCCAGTATAGTGTGGGTAGAGTCCGTGTAGTGTGGGTAGAGTCCAGTGTAGTGTGAGTAGAGTCCAGTGTAGTGTGGGTAGAGTCCAGTGTAGTGTGTCGGTAGAGTCCAGTGTAGTGTGAGTAGAGTCCAGTGTAGTGTGGGTAGAGTCCAGTGTAGTGTGGGTACAGTCCAGTGTAGTGTGTGGGTAGAGTCCAGTGTAGTGTGGGTAGAGTCCAGTGTAGTGTGTCGAAAGAGTCCAGTGTAGTGTGTGGGTAGAGTCCAGTGTAGTGTGTCGAAAGAGTCCAGTGTAGTGTGTGGGTAGAGTCCAGTGTAGTGTGTCGGTAGAGTCCAGTCTAGTGTGAGTAGAGTCCAGTGTAGTGTGAGTAGAGTCCAGTGTAGTGTGAGTAGAGTCCAGTGTAGTGTAGGTAGAGTCCAGTGTAGTGTGAGTAGAGTCCAGTGTAGTGCGGGTAGAGTCCAGTGTAGTGTGGGTAGAGTCCAGTGTAATGTGGGTAGAGTCCAGTGTGGTGTGGGTATAGTCCAATGTAGTGTGAGTAGAGTCCAGTGTAGTGCGGGTAGAGTCCAGTGTAGTGTGTGGGTAGAGTCCAGTGTAATGTGGGTAGAGTCCAGTGTATTGTGGGTAGAGTCCAGTGTAGTGTGGGTAGAGTCCAGTGTAGTGTGAGTAGAGTCCAGTGTAGTGTGAGTAGAGTCCAGTGTAGTGTGTCGGTAGAGTCCAGTGTAGTGTGAGTAGAGTCCAGTGTAGTGTGGGTAGAGTCCAGTGTAATGTGGGTAGAGTCCAGTGTAGTGTGAGTAGAGTCCAGTGTAGTGTGTCGGTAGAGTCCAGTGTAGTGTGAGTAGAGTCCAGTGTAGTGTGTGGGTAGAGTCCAGTGTAGTGTGAGTAGCATCCAGTGTAGTGTGTGGGTAGAGTCCAGTGTAGTGTGGGTAGAGTCCAGTGTAGTGTATCGAAAGAGTCCAGTGTAGTGTGTGGGTAGAGTCCAGTGTAGTGTGTCGAAAGAGTCCAGTGTAGTGTGTGGGTAGAGTCCAGTGTAGTGTGGGTAGAGTCCAGTGTAGTGTGGGTAGAGTCCACTGTAGTGTGGGTAGAGTCCAGTGTAGTGTGGGTACAGTCCAGTGTAGTGTGTGGGTAGAGTCCAGTGTAGTGTGAGTAGCGTCCAGTGTAGTGTGTGGGTAGAGTCCAGTGTAGTATGGGTAGAGTCCAGTGTAGTGTGTCGGTAGAGTCCAGTGTAGTGTGGGTAGAGTCCAGTGTAGTGTGGGTAGAGTCCAGTGTAGTGTGGGTAGAGTCCAGTGTAGTGTGGGTAGAGTCCAGTGTAGTGTGGGTACAGTCCAGTGTAGTGTGTGGGTAGAGTCCAGTGTAGTGTGAGTAGTGTCCAGTGTAGTGTGTGGGTAGAGTCCAGTGTAGTGTGGGTAGAGTCCAGTGTAGTGTGTCGGTAGAGTCCAGTGTAGTGTGGGTAGAGTCCAGTGTAGTGTGGGTAGAGTCCAGTGTAGTGTAGGTAGAGTCCAGTGTAGTGCGGGTAGAGTCCAGTGTAGTGTGGGTAGAGTCCAGTGTAATGTGGGTAGAGTCCAGTGTAGTGTGGGTATAGTCCAGTGTAGTGTGAGTAGAGTCCAGTGTAGTGCGGGTAGAGTCCAGTGTAGTGTGGGTAGAGTCCAGTGTAATGTGGGTAGAGTCCAGTGTATTGTGGGTAGAATCCAGTGTAGTGTGGGTAGAGTCCAGTGTAGTGTGAGTAGAGTCCAGTGTAGTGTGAGTAGAGTCCAGTGTAGTGTGTCGGTAGAGTCTAGTGTAGTGTGAGTAGAGTCCAGTGTAGTGTGAGTAGAGTCCAGTGTACTGTGGGTAGAGTCCAGTGTAGTGTGTGGGTAGAGTCCAGTGTAGTGTGAGTAGCGTCCATTCTAGTGTGTGGTTAGAGTCCAGTGTAGTGTGGGTAGAGTCCAGTGTAGTGTGTCGGTAGAGTCCAGTGTAGTGTGGGTAGAGTCCAGTGTAGTGTGGGTAGAGTCCAGTGTAGTGTGGGTAGAGTCCAGTGTAGTGTGGGTAGAGTCCAGTGTAGTGTGGGTACAGTCCAGTGTAGTGTGTGGGTAGAGTCCAGTGTAGTGTGAGTAGCGTCCAGTGTAGTGTGTGGGTAGAGTCCAGTGTAGTGTGGGTAGAATCCAGTGTAGTGTGTCGGTAGAGTCCAGTGTAGTGTGGGTAGAGTCCAGTGTAGTATGGGTAGAGTCCAGTGTAGTGTAGGTAGAGTCCAGTGTAGTGTGAGTAGAGTCCAGTGTAGTGCGGGTAGAGTCCAGTGTAGTGTGGGTAGAGTCCAGTGTAATGTGGGTAGAGTCCAGTGTATTGTGGGTAGAGTCCAGTGTAGTGTGGGTAGAGTCCAGTGTAGTGTGAGTAGAGTCCAGTGTAGTGTGAGTAGAGTCCAGTGTAGTGTGTCGGTAGAGTCCAGTGTAGTGTGAGTAGAGTCCAGTGTAGTGTGAGTAGAGTCCAGTGTAGTGTGGGTAGAGTCCAGTGTAGTATGGGTAGAGTCCAGTGTAGTGTGAGTAGAGTCCAGTGTAGTGTGGGTACAGTCCAGTGTAGTGTGGGTAGAGTCCATTGTAGTGTGTGGGTAGAGTCCAGTGTAGTGTGTCGAAAGAGTCCAGTGTAGTGTGTGGGTAGAGTCCAGTGTAGTGTGGGTAGAGTCCAGTGTAGTGTATCGAAAGAGTCCAGTGTAGTGTGTGGGTAGAGTCCAGTGTAGTGTGTCGAAAGAGTCCAGTGTAGTGTGTGGGTAGAGTCCAGTGTAGTGTGGGTAGAGTCCAGTGTAGTGTGGGTAGAGTCCACTGTAGTGTGGGTAGAGTCCAGTGTAGTGTGGGTACAGTCCAGTGTAGTGTGTGGGTAGAGTCCAGTGTAGTGTGAGTAGCGTCCAGTGTAGTGTGTGGGTAGAGTCCAGTGTAGTATGGGTAGAGTCCAGTGTAGTGTGTCGGTAGAGTCCAGTGTAGTGTGGGTAGAGTCCAGTGTAGTGTGGGTAGAGTCCAGTGTAGTGTGGGTAGAGTCCAGTGTAGTGTGGGTAGAGTCCAGTGTAGTGTGGGTACAGTCCAGTGTAGTGTGTGGGTAGAGTCCAGTGTAGTGTGAGTAGTGTCCAGTGTAGTGTGTGGGTAGAGTCCAGTGTAGTGTGGGTAGAGTCCAGTGTAGTGTGTCGGTAGAGTCCAGTGTAGTGTGGGTAGAGTCCAGTGTAGTGTGGGTAGAGTCCAGTGTAGTGTAGGTAGAGTCCAGTGTAGTGCGGGTAGAGTCCAGTGTAGTGTGGGTAGAGTCCAGTGTAATGTGGGTAGAGTCCAGTGTAGTGTGGGTATAGTCCAGTGTAGTGTGAGTAGAGTCCAGTGTAGTGCGGGTAGAGTCCAGTGTAGTGTGGGTAGAGTCCAGTGTAATGTGGGTAGAGTCCAGTGTATTGTGGGTAGAATCCAGTGTAGTGTGGGTAGAGTCCAGTGTAGTGTGAGTAGAGTCCAGTGTAGTGTGAGTAGAGTCCAGTGTAGTGTGTCGGTAGAGTCTAGTGTAGTGTGAGTAGAGTCCAGTGTAGTGTGAGTAGAGTCCAGTGTACTGTGGGTAGAGTCCAGTGTAGTGTGTGGGTAGAGTCCAGTGTAGTGTGAGTAGCGTCCATTCTAGTGTGTGGTTAGAGTCCAGTGTAGTGTGGGTAGAGTCCAGTGTAGTGTGTCGGTAGAGTCCAGTGTAGTGTGGGTAGAGTCCAGTGTAGTGTGGGTAGAGTCCAGTGTAGTGTGGGTAGAGTCCAGTGTAGTGTGGGTAGAGTCCAGTGTAGTGTGGGTACAGTCCAGTGTAGTGTGTGGGTAGAGTCCAGTGTAGTGTGAGTAGCGTCCAGTGTAGTGTGTGGGTAGAGTCCAGTGTAGTGTGGGTAGAATCCAGTGTAGTGTGTCGGTAGA
Source organism: Salvelinus fontinalis (assembly GCF_029448725.1). NCBI lineage: Eukaryota > Metazoa > Chordata > Actinopteri > Salmoniformes > Salmonidae > Salvelinus > Salvelinus fontinalis. The sequence goes on along the minus strand of NC_074700.1, from coordinate 33,012,083 downwards.
GTCCAGTGTAGTGTGGGTAGAGTCCAGTGTAGTATGGGTAGAGTCCAGTGTAGTGTAGGTAGAGTCCAGTGTAGTGTGAGTAGAGTCCAGTGTAGTGCGGGTAGAGTCCAGTGTAGTGTGGGTAGAGTCCAGTGTAATGTGGGTAGAGTCCAGTGTATTGTGGGTAGAGTCCAGTGTAGTGTGGGTAGAGTCCAGTGTAGTGTGAGTAGAGTCCAGTGTAGTGTGAGTAGAGTCCAGTGTAGTGTGTCGGTAGAGTCCAGTGTAGTGTGAGTAGAGTCCAGTGTAGTGTGAGTAGAGTCCAGTGTAGTGTGGGTAGAGTCCAGTGTAGTGTGGGTAGAGTCCAGTGTAGTGTGAGTAGAGTCCAGTGTAGTGTGGGTACAGTCCAGTGTAGTGTGGGTAGAGTCCATTGTAGTGTGGGTAAAGTTCAGTGTAGTGTGTGTGTTTAGTCCAGTGTAGTGTGAGTAGCGTCCAGTGTAGTGTGTGGGTAGAGTCCAGTGTAGTGTGGGTAGAGTCCAGTGTAGTGTGTCGGTAGAGTCCAGTGTAGTGTGGGTAGAGTCCAGTGTAGTGTGGGTAGAGTCCAGTGTAGTGTAGGTAGAGTCCAGTGTAGTGTGAGTAGAGTCCAGTGTAGTGCGGGTAGAGTCCAGTGTAGTGTGGGTAGAGTCCAGTGTAATGTGGGTAGAGTCCAGTGTATTGTGGGTAGAGTCCAGTGTAGTGTGGGTAGAGTCCAGTGTAGTGTGAGTAGAGTCCAGTGTAGTGTGTCGGTAGAGTCCAGTGTAGTGTGAGTAGAGTCCAGTGTAGTGTGAGTAGAGTCCAGTGTAGTGTGGGTAGAGTCCAGTGTAGTGTGGGTAGAGTCCAGTGTAGTGTGTCGGTAGAGTCCAGTGTAGTGTGAGTAGAGTCCAGTGTAGTGTGGGTAGAGTCCAGTGTAGTGTGGGTACAGTCCAGTGTAGTGTGTGGGTAGAGTCCAGTGTAGTGTGAGTAGCATCCAGTGTAGTGTGTGGGTTGAGTCCAGTGTAGTGTGGGTAGAGTCCAGTGTAGTGTGTTGAAAGAGTCCAGTGTAGTGTGTGGGTAGAGTCTAGTGTAGTGTGTCGAAAGAGTCCAGTGTAGTGTGTGGGTAGAGTCCAGTGTAGTGTGGGTAGAGTCCAGTGTAGTGTGTCGGTAGAGTCCAGTGTAGTGTGGGTAGAGTCCAGTGTAGTGTGGGTAGAGTCCAGTGTAGTGTAGGTAGAGTCCAGTGTAGTGTGAGTAGAGTCCAGTGTAGTGCGGGTAGAGTCCAGTGTAGTGTGGGTAGAGTCCAGTGTAATGTGGGTAGAGTCCAGTGTATTGTGGGTAGAGTCCAGTGTAGTGTGGGTAGAGTCCAGTGTATTGTGGGTAGAGTCCAGTGTAGTGTGAGTAGAGTCCAGTGTAGTGTGGGTACAGTCCAGTGTAGTGTGGGTAGAGTCCAGTGTAGTGTGGGTAGAGTCCAGTGTAGTGTGAGTAGAGTCCAGTGTAGTGTGGGTAAAGTCCAGTGTAGTGTGTGGGTAGAGTCCAGTGTAGTGTGAGTAGCGTCCAGTGTAGTGTGGGGGTAGAGTCCAGTGTAGTGTGGGTAGAGTCCAGTGTAGTGTGTCGGTAGAGTCCAGTGTAGTGTGGGTAGAGTCCAGTGTAGTGTGGGTAGAGTCCAGTGTAGTGTAGGTAGAGTCCAGTGTAGTGTGAGTAGAGTCCAGTGTAGTGCGGGTAGAGTCCAGTGTAGTGTGGGTAGAGTCCAGTGTAATGTGGGTAGAGTCCAGTGTAGTGTGGGTATAGTCCAGTGTAGTGTGAGTAGAGTCCAGTGTAGTGCGGGTAGAGTCCAGTGTAGTGTGGGTAGAGTCCAGTGTAATGTGGGTAGAGTCCAGTGTATTGTGGGTAGAATCCAGTGTAGTGTGGGTAGAGTCCAGTGTAGTGTGAGTAGAGTCCAGTGTAGTGTGAGTAGAGTCCAGTGTAGTGTGTCGGTAGAGTCTAGTGTAGTGTGAGTAGAGTCCAGTGTAGTGTGAGTAGAGTCCAGTGTACTGTGGGTAGAGTCCAGTGTAGTGTGTGGGTAGAGTCCAGTGTAGTGTGAGTAGCGTCCATTCTAGTGTGTGGTTAGAGTCCAGTGTAGTGTGGGTAGAGTCCAGTGTAGTGTGTCGGTAGAGTCCAGTGTAGTGTGGGTAGAGTCCAGTGTAGTGTGGGTAGAGTCCAGTGTAGTGTGGGTAGAGTCCAGTGTAGTGTGGGTAGAGTCCAGTGTAGTGTGGGTACAGTCCAGTGTAGTGTGTGGGTAGAGTCCAGTGTAGTGTGAGTAGCGTCCAGTGTAGTGTGTGGGTAGAGTCCAGTGTAGTGTGGGTAGAATCCAGTGTAGTGTGTCGGTAGAGTCCAGTGTAGTGTGGGTAGAGTCCAGTGTAGTATGGGTAGAGTCCAGTGTAGTGTAGGTAGAGTCCAGTGTAGTGTGAGTAGAGTCCAGTGTAGTGCGGGTAGAGTCCAGTGTAGTGTGGGTAGAGTCCAGTGTAATGTGGGTAGAGTCCAGTGTATTGTGGGTAGAGTCCAGTGTAGTGTGGGTAGAGTCCAGTGTAGTGTGAGTAGAGTCCAGTGTAGTGTGAGTAGAGTCCAGTGTAGTGTGTCGGTAGAGTCCAGTGTAGTGTGAGTAGAGTCCAGTGTAGTGTGAGTAGAGTCCAGTGTAGTGTGGGTAGAGTCCAGTGTAGTGTGGGTAGAGTCCAGTGTAGTGTGAGTAGAGTCCAGTGTAGTGTGGGTACAGTCCAGTGTAGTGTGGGTAGAGTCCATTGTAGTGTGGGTAAAGTTCAGTGTAGTGTGTGTGTTTAGTCCAGTGTAGTGTGAGTAGCGTCCAGTGTAGTGTGTGGGTAGAGTCCAGTGTAGTGTGGGTAGAGTCCAGTGTAGTGTGTCGGTAGAGTCCAGTGTAGTGTGGGTAGAGTCCAGTGTAGTGTGGGTAGAGTCCAGTGTAGTGTAGGTAGAGTCCAGTGTAGTGTGAGTAGAGTCCAGTGTAGTGCGGGTAGAGTCCAGTGTAGTGTGGGTAGAGTCCAGTGTAATGTGGGTAGAGTCCAGTGTATTGTGGGTAGAGTCCAGTGTAGTGTGGGTAGAGTCCAGTGTAGTGTGAGTAGAGTCCAGTGTAGTGTGTCGGTAGAGTCCAGTGTAGTGTGAGTAGAGTCCAGTGTAGTGTGAGTAGAGTCCAGTGTAGTGTGGGTAGAGTCCAGTGTAGTGTGGGTAGAGTCCAGTGTAGTGTGTCGGTAGAGTCCAGTGTAGTGTGAGTAGAGTCCAGTGTAGTGTGGGTAGAGTCCAGTGTAGTGTGGGTACAGTCCAGTGTAGTGTGTGGGTAGAGTCCAGTGTAGTGTGAGTAGCATCCAGTGTAGTGTGTGGGTTGAGTCCAGTGTAGTGTGGGTAGAGTCCAGTGTAGTGTGTTGAAAGAGTCCAGTGTAGTGTGTGGGTAGAGTCTAGTGTAGTGTGTCGAAAGAGTCCAGTGTAGTGTGTGGGTAGAGTCCAGTGTAGTGTGGGTAGAGTCCAGTGTAGTGTGTCGGTAGAGTCCAGTGTAGTGTGGGTAGAGTCCAGTGTAGTGTGGGTAGAGTCCAGTGTAGTGTAGGTAGAGTCCAGTGTAGTGTGAGTAGAGTCCAGTGTAGTGCGGGTAGAGTCCAGTGTAGTGTGGGTAGAGTCCAGTGTAATGTGGGTAGAGTCCAGTGTATTGTGGGTAGAGTCCAGTGTAGTGTGGGTAGAGTCCAGTGTATTGTGGGTAGAGTCCAGTGTAGTGTGAGTAGAGTCCAGTGTAGTGTGGGTACAGTCCAGTGTAGTGTGGGTAGAGTCCAGTGTAGTGTGGGTAGAGTCCAGTGTAGTGTGAGTAGAGTCCAGTGTAGTGTGGGTAAAGTCCAGTGTAGTGTGTGGGTAGAGTCCAGTGTAGTGTGAGTAGCGTCCAGTGTAGTGTGGGGGTAGAGTCCAGTGTAGTGTGGGTAGAGTCCAGTGTAGTGTGTCGGTAGAGTCCAGTGTAGTGTGGGTAGAGTCCAGTGTAGTGTGGGTAGAGTCCAGTGTAGTGTAGGTAGAGTCCAGTGTAGTGTGAGTAGAGTCCAGTGTAGTGCGGGTAGAGTCCAGTGTAGTGTGGGTAGAGTCCAGTGTAATGTGGGTAGAGTCCAGTGTATTGTGGGTAGAGTCCAGTGTAGTGTGGGTAGAGTCCAGTGTAGTGTGAGTAGAGTCCAGTGTAGTGTGTCGGTAGAGTCCAGTGTAGTGTGAGTAGAGTCCAGTGTAGTGTGAGTAGAGTCCAGTGTAGTGTGGGTAGAGTCCAGTGTAGTGTGGGTAGAGTCCAGTGTAGTGTGAGTAGAGTCCAGTGTAGTGTGTCGGTAGAGTCCAGTGTAGTGTGAGTAGAGTCCAGTGTAGTGTGGGTAGAGTCCAGTGTAGTGTGGGTACAGTCCAGTGTAGTGTGTGGGTAGAGTCCAGTGTAGTGTGAGTAGCATCCAGTGTAGTGTGTGGGTAGAGTCCAGTGTAGTGTGGGTAGAGTCCAGTGTAGTGTGTCGAAAGAGTCCAGTGTAGTGTGTGGTAGAGTCTAGTGTAGTGTGTCGAAAGAGTCCAGTGTAGTGTGTGGGTAGAGTCCAGTGTAGTGTGGGTAGAGTCCAGTGTAGTGTAGGTAGAGTCCAGTGTAGTGTGAGTAGAGTCCAGTGTAGTGCGGGTAGAGTCCAGTGTAGTGTGGGTAGAGTCCAGTGTAATGTGGGTAGAGTCCAGTGTAGTGTGGGTAGAGTCCAGTGTAGTGTGGGTAGAGTCCAGTGTAGTGTGTCGGTAGAGTCCAGTGTAGTGTGTCGGTAGAGTCCAGTGTAGTGTGGGTAGAGTCCAGTGTAGTGTGGGTAGAGTCCAGTGTAGTTTAGGTAGAGTCCAGTGTAGTGTGAGTAGAGTCCAGTGTAGTGCGGGTAGAGTCCAGTGTAGTGTGGGTAGAGTCCAGTGTAATGTGGGTAGAGTCCAGTGTAGTGTGGGTAGAGTCCAGTGTAGTGTGAGTAGAGTCTAGTGTAGTGCGGGTAGAGTCCAGTGTAGTGTGGGTAGAGTCCAGTGTAATGTGGGTAGAGTCCAGTGTAGTGTGGGTAGAGTCCAGTGTAGTGTGGGTAGAGTCCAGTGTAGTGTGAGTAGAGTCCAGTGTAGTGTGAGTAGAGTCCAGTGTAGTGTGTCGGTAGAGTCCAGTGTAGTGTGAGTAGAGTCCAGTGTAGTGTGAGTAGAGTCCAGTGTGGTGTGGGTAGAGTCCAGTGTAGTGTGGGTAGAGTCCAGTGTAGTGTGAGTAGAGTCCAGTGTAGTGTGAGTAGAGTCCAGTGTAGTGTGTCGAAAGAGTCCAGTGTAGTCTCTGGGTAGAGTCCAGTGTAGTGTGGGTAGAGTCCAGTGTAGTGTAGGTAGAGTCCAGTGTAGTGTGAGTAGAGTCCAGTGTAGTGCGGGTAGAGTCCAGTGTAGTGTGGGTAGAGTCCAGTATAGTGTGGGTAGAGTCCGTGTAGTGTGGGTAGAGTCCAGTGTAGTGTGAGTAGAGTCCAGTGTAGTGTGGGTAGAGTCCAGTGTAGTGTGTCGGTAGAGTCCAGTGTAGTGTGAGTAGAGTCCAGTGTAGTGTGGGTAGAGTCCAGTGTAGTGTGGGTACAGTCCAGTGTAGTGTGTGGGTAGAGTCCAGTGTAGTGTGAGTAGCATCCAGTGTAGTGTGTGGGTAGAGTCCAGTGTAGTGTGGGTAGAGTCCAGTGTAGTGTGTCGAAAGAGTCCAGTGTAGTGTGTGGGTAGAGTCCAGTGTAGTGTGGGTAGAGTCCAGTGTAGTGTAGGTAGAGTCCAGTGTAGTGCGAGTAGAGTCCAGTGTAGTGCGGGTAGAGTCCAGTGTAGTGCGGGTAGAGTCCAGTGTAATGTGGGTAGAGTCCAGTGTAGTGTGGGTAGAGTCCAGTGTAGTGTGGGTAGAGTCCAGTGTAGTGTGTCGGTAGAGTCCAGTGTAGTGTGTCGGTAGAGTCCAGTGTAGTGTGGGTAGAGTCCAGTGTAGTGTGGGTAGAGTCCAGTGTAGTTTAGGTAGAGTCCAGTGTAGTGTGAGTAGAGTCCAGTGTAGTGCGGGTAGAGTCCAGTGTAGTGTGGGTAGAGTCCAGTGTAATGTGGGTAGAGTCCAGTGTAGTGTGGGTAGAGTCCAGTGTAGTGTGAGTAGAGTCGAGTGTAGTGCGGGTAAAGTCCAGTGTAGTGTGGGTAGAGTCCAGTGTAATGTGGGTAGAGTCCAGTGTAGTGTGGGTAGAGTCCAGTGTAGTGTGGGTAGAGTCCAGTGTAGTGTGAGTAGAGTCCAGTGTAGTGTGAGTAGAGTCCAGTGTAGTGTGTCGGTAGAGTCCAGTGTAGTGTGAGTAGAGTCCAGTGTAGTGTGAGTAGAGTCCAGTGTGGTGTGGGTAGAGTCCAGTGTAGTGTGGGTAGAGTCCAGTGTAGTGTGAGTAGAGTCCAGTGTAGTGTGAGTAGAGTCCAGTGTAGTGTGTCGAAAGAGTCCAGTGTAGTCTCTGGGTAGAGTCCAGTGTAGTGTGGGTAGAGTCCAGTGTAGTGTAGGTAGAGTCCAGTGTAGTGTGAGTAGAGTCCAGTGTAGTGCGGGTAGAGTCCAGTGTAGTGTGGGTAGAGTCCAGTATAGTGTGGGTAGAGTCCGTGTAGTGTGGGTAGAGTCCAGTGTAGTGTGAGTAGAGTCCAGTGTAGTGTGGGTAGAGTCCAGTGTAGTGTGTCGGTAGAGTCCAGTGTAGTGTGAGTAGAGTCCAGTGTAGTGTGGGTAGAGTCCAGTGTAGTGTGGGTACAGTCCAGTGTAGTGTGTGGGTAGAGTCCAGTGTAGTGTGAGTAGCATCCAGTGTAGTGTGTGGGTAGAGTCCAGTGTAGTGTGGGTAGAGTCCAGTGTAGTGTGGGTAGAGTCCAGTGTAGTGTGAGTAGAGTCCAGTGTAGTGTGAGTAGAGTCCAGTGTAGTGTGTCGAAAGAGTCCAGTGTAGTCTCTGGGTAGAGTCCAGTGTAGTGTGGGTAGAGTCCAGTGTAGTGTAGGTAGAGTCCAGTGTAGTGTGAGTAGAGTCCAGTGTAGTGCGGGTAGAGTCCAGTGTAGTGTGGGTAGAGTCCAGTGTAGTTTAGGTAGAGTCCAGTGTAGTGTGAGTAGAGTCCAGTGTAGTGCGGGTAGAGTCCAGTGTAGTGTGGGTAGAGTCCAGTGTAGTGTGGGTAGAGTCCAGTGTAGTGTGGGTAGAGTCCAGTGTAGTGTGAGTAGAGTCCAGTGTAGTGTGAGTAGAGTCCAGTGTAGTGTGTCGGTAGAGTCCAGTGTAGTGTGAGTAGAGTCCAGTGTAGTGTGAGTAGAGTCCAGTGTGGTGTGGGTAGAGTCCAGTGTAGTGTGGGTAGAGTCCAGTGTAGTGTGAGTAGAGTCCAGTGTAGTGTGAGTAGAGTCCAGTGTAGTGTGTCGAAAGAGTCCAGTGTAGTCTCTGGGTAGAGTCCAGTGTAGTGTGGGTAGAGTCCAGTGTAGTGTAGGTAGAGTCCAGTGTAGTGTGAGTAGAGTCCAGTGTAGTGCGGGTAGAGTCCAGTGTAGTGTGGGTAGAGTCCAGTATAGTGTGGGTAGAGTCCGTGTAGTGTGGGTAGAGTCCAGTGTAGTGTGAGTAGAGTCCAGTGTAGTGTGGGTAGAGTCCAGTGTAGTGTGTCGGTAGAGTCCAGTGTAGTGTGAGTAGAGTCCAGTGTAGTGTGGGTAGAGTCCAGTGTAGTGTGGGTACAGTCCAGTGTAGTGTGTGGGTAGAGTCCAGTGTAGTGTGAGTAGCATCCAGTGTAGTGTGTGGGTAGAGTCCAGTGTAGTGTGGGTAGAGTCCAGTGTAGTGTGGGTAGAGTCCAGTGTAGTGTGAGTAGAGTCCAGTGTAGTGTGAGTAGAGTCCAGTGTAGTGTGTCGAAAGAGTCCAGTGTAGTCTCTGGGTAGAGTCCAGTGTAGTGTGGGTAGAGTCCAGTGTAGTGTAGGTAGAGTCCAGTGTAGTGTGAGTAGAGTCCAGTGTAGTGCGGGTAGAGTCCAGTGTAGTGTGGGTAGAGTCCAGTGTAGTTTAGGTAGAGTCCAGTGTAGTGTGAGTAGAGTCCAGTGTAGTGCGGGTAGAGTCCAGTGTAGTGTGGGTAGAGTCCAGTGTAATGTGAGTAGAGTCCAGTGTGGTGTGGGTAGAGTCCAGTGTAGTGTGGGTAGAGTCCAGTGTAGTGTGAGTAGAGTCCAGTGTAGTGTGAGTAGAGTCCAGTGTAGTGTGTCGAAAGAGTCCAGTGTAGTCTCTGGGTAGAGTCCAGTGTAGTGTGGGTAGAGTCCAGTGTAGTGTAGGTAGAGTCCAGTGTAGTGTGAGTAGAGTCCAGTGTAGTGCGGGTAGAGTCCAGTGTAGTGTGGGTAGAGTCCAGTATAGTGTGGGTAGAGTCCGTGTAGTGTGGGTAGAGTCCAGTGTAGTGTGAGTAGAGTCCAGTGTAGTGTGGGTAGAGTCCAGTGTAGTGTGTCGGTAGAGTCCAGTGTAGTGTGAGTAGAGTCCAGTGTAGTGTGGGTAGAGTCCAGTGTAGTGTGGGTACAGTCCAGTGTAGTGTGTGGGTAGAGTCCAGTGTAGTGTGAGTAGCATCCAGTGTAGTGTGTGGGTAGAGTCCAGTGTAGTGTGGGTAGAGTCCAGTGTAGTGTGTCGAAAGAGTCCAGTGTAGTGTGTGGGTAGAGTCCAGTGTAGTGTGGGTAGAGTCCAGTGTAGTGTAGGTAGAGTCCAGTGTAGTGCGAGTAGAGTCCAGTGTAGTGCGGGTAGAGTCCAGTGTAGTGCGGGTAGAGTCCAGTGTAATGTGGGTAGAGTCCAGTGTAGTGTGGGTAGAGTCCAGTGTAGTGTGGGTAGAGTCCAGTGTAGTGTGTCGGTAGAGTCCAGTGTAGTGTGTCGGTAGAGTCCAGTGTAGTGTGGGTAGAGTCCAGTGTAGTGTGGGTAGAGTCCAGTGTAGTTTAGGTAGAGTCCAGTGTAGTGTGAGTAGAGTCCAGTGTAGTGCGGGTAGAGTCCAGTGTAGTGTGGGTAGAGTCCAGTGTAATGTGGGTAGAGTCCAGTGTAGTGTGGGTAGAGTCCAGTGTAGTGTGAGTAGAGTCGAGTGTAGTGCGGGTAAAGTCCAGTGTAGTGTGGGTAGAGTCCAGTGTAATGTGGGTAGAGTCCAGTGTAGTGTGGGTAGAGTCCAGTGTAGTGTGGGTAGAGTCCAGTGTAGTGTGAGTAGAGTCCAGTGTAGTGTGAGTAGAGTCCAGTGTAGTGTGTCGGTAGAGTCCAGTGTAGTGTGAGTAGAGTCCAGTGTAGTGTGAGTAGAGTCCAGTGTGGTGTGGGTAGAGTCCAGTGTAGTGTGGGTAGAGTCCAGTGTAGTGTGAGTAGAGTCCAGTGTAGTGTGAGTAGAGTCCAGTGTAGTGTGTCGAAAGAGTCCAGTGTAGTCTCTGGGTAGAGTCCAGTGTAGTGTGGGTAGAGTCCAGTGTAGTGTAGGTAGAGTCCAGTGTAGTGTGAGTAGAGTCCAGTGTAGTGCGGGTAGAGTCCAGTGTAGTGTGGGTAGAGTCCAGTATAGTGTGGGTAGAGTCCGTGTAGTGTGGGTAGAGTCCAGTGTAGTGTGAGTAGAGTCCAGTGTAGTGTGGGTAGAGTCCAGTGTAGTGTGTCGGTAGAGTCCAGTGTAGTGTGAGTAGAGTCCAGTGTAGTGTGGGTAGAGTCCAGTGTAGTGTGGGTACAGTCCAGTGTAGTGTGTGGGTAGAGTCCAGTGTAGTGTGAGTAGCATCCAGTGTAGTGTGTGGGTAGAGTCCAGTGTAGTGTGGGTAGAGTCCAGTGTAGTGTGGGTAGAGTCCAGTGTAGTGTGAGTAGAGTCCAGTGTAGTGTGAGTAGAGTCCAGTGTAGTGTGTCGAAAGAGTCCAGTGTAGTCTCTGGGTAGAGTCCAGTGTAGTGTGGGTAGAGTCCAGTGTAGTGTAGGTAGAGTCCAGTGTAGTGTGAGTAGAGTCCAGTGTAGTGCGGGTAGAGTCCAGTGTAGTGTGGGTAGAGTCCAGTGTAGTTTAGGTAGAGTCCAGTGTAGTGTGAGTAGAGTCCAGTGTAGTGCGGGTAGAGTCCAGTGTAGTGTGGGTAGAGTCCAGTGTAATGTGGGTAGAGTCCAGTGTAGTGTGGGTAGAGTCCAGTGTAGTGTGAGTAGAGTCGAGTGTAGTGCGGGTAAAGTCCAGTGTAGTGTGGGTAGAGTCCAGTGTAATGTGGGTAGAGTCCAGTGTAGTGTGGGTAGAGTCCAGTGTAGTGTGGGTAGAGTCCAGTGTAGTGTGAGTAGAGTCCAGTGTAGTGTGAGTAGAGTCCAGTGTAGTGTGTCGGTAGAGTCCAGTGTAGTGTGAGTAGAGTCCAGTGTAGTGTGAGTAGAGTCCAGTGTGGTGTGGGTAGAGTCCAGTGTAGTGTGGGTAGAGTCCAGTGTAGTGTGAGTAGAGTCCAGTGTAGTGTGAGTAGAGTCCAGTGTAGTGTGTCGAAAGAGTCCAGTGTAGTCTCTGGGTAGAGTCCAGTGTAGTGTGGGTAGAGTCCAGTGTAGTGTAGGTAGAGTCCAGTGTAGTGTGAGTAGAGTCCAGTGTAGTGCGGGTAGAGTCCAGTGTAGTGTGGGTAGAGTCCAGTATAGTGTGGGTAGAGTCCGTGTAGTGTGGGTAGAGTCCAGTGTAGTGTGAGTAGAGTCCAGTGTAGTGTGGGTAGAGTCCAGTGTAGTGTGTCGGTAGAGTCCAGTGTAGTGTGAGTAGAGTCCAGTGTAGTGTGGGTAGAGTCCAGTGTAGTGTGGGTACAGTCCAGTGTAGTGTGTGGGTAGAGTCCAGTGTAGTGTGAGTAGCATCCAGTGTAGTGTGTGGGTAGAGTCCAGTGTAGTGTGGGTAGAGTCAAGTGTAGTGTGTCGAAAGAGTTCAGTATAGTGTGTGGGTAGAGTCCAGTGTAGTGTGTCGAAAGAGTCCAGTGTAGTGTGTGGGTAGAGTCCAGTGTAGTGTGTTGGTAGAGTCCAGTCTAGTGTGAGTAGAGTCCAGTGTAGTGTGAGTAGAGTCCAGTGTAGTGTGGGTAGAGTCCAGTGTAGTGTGGGTACAGTCCAGTGTAGTGGTAGAGTCCAGTGTAGTGTCGGTAGAGTCCAGTGGAGTGTGTGTAGAGTCCAGTGTAGTGTGTCGGTAGAGTCCAGTGTAGTGTGGGTAGAGTCCAGTGTAGTGTGGGTAGAGTCCAGTGTAGTGTAGGTAGAGTCCAGTGTAGTGTGGGTAGAGTCCAGTGTAGTGTGAGTAGAGTCCAGTGTGGTGCGGGTAGAGTCCAGTGTAGTGTGGGTAGAGTCCAGTGTATTGTGAGTAGAGTCCAGTGTAGTTTGTCGGTAGAGTCCAGTGTAGTGTGAGTAGAGTCCAGTGTAGTGTGAGTAGAGTCCAGTGTATTGTGGGTAGAGTCCAGTGTAGTGTGGGTACAGTCCAGTGTAGTGTGTTGGTAGAGTCCAGTGTAGTGTGAGTAGCGTCCAGTGTAGTGTGTGGGTAGAGTCCAGTGTAGTGTGGGTAGAGTCCAGTGTAGTGTGTCGGTAGAGTCCAGTGTAGTGTGGGTAGAGTCCAGTGTAGTGTGGGTAGAGTCCAGTGTAGTGTAGGTAGAGTCCAGTGTAGTGTGAGTAGAGTCCAGTGTAGTGTGTAGGTAGAGTCCAGTGTAGTGTGTCAAAAGAGTCCAGTGTAGTGTGTGGGTAGAGTCCAGTGTAGTGTGTCAAAAGAGTCCAGTGTAGTGTGTGGGTAGAGTCCAGTGTAGTGTGTCGGTAGTGTCCAGTGTAGTGTGGGTAGAGTCCAGTGTAGTGTGGGTAGAGTCCAGTGTAGTGTGAGTAGAGTCCAGTGTAGTGTGTCGGTAGAGTCCAGTGTAGTGTGAGTAGAGTCCAGTGTAGTGTGAGTAGAGTCCAGTGTAGTGTGTCGAAAGAGTCCAGTGTAGTGTGAGTAGAGTCCAGTGTAGTGTGAGTAGAGTCCAGTGTAGTGTGGGTAGAGTCCAGTGTAGTGTGTCGGTAGAATCCAGTGTAGTGTGAGTAGAGTCCAGTGTAGTGTGAGTAGAGTCCAGTGTAGTGTGGGTAGAGTCCAGTGTAGTGTGGGTACAGTCCAGTGTAGTGTGTGGGTAGAGTCCAGTGTAGTGTGAGTAGCGTCCAGTGTAGTGTGTGGGTAGAGTCCAGTGTAGTGTGGGTAGAGTCCAGTGTAGTGTGTCGGTAGAGTCCAGTGTAGTGTGGGTAGAGTCCAGTGTAGTGTGGGTAGAGTCCAGTGTAGTGTAGGTAGAGTCCAGTGTAGTGTGGGTAGAGTCCAGTGTAATGTGGGTAGAGTCCAGTGTAGTGTGGGTAGAGTCCAGTGTAGTGTGTGGGTAGAGTCCAGTGTGGTGTGGGTAGAGTCCAGTGTAGTGTGGGTAGAGTCCAGTGTAGTGTGAGTAGAGTCCAGTGTAGTGTGTCGAAAGAGTCCAGTGTAGTCTCTGGGTAGAGTCCAGTGTAGTGTGGGTAGAGTCCAGTGTAGTGTAGGTAGAGTCCAGTGTAGTGTGAGTAGAGTACAGTGTAGTGCGGGTAGAGTCCAGTGTAGTGTGGGTAGAGTCCAGTATAGTGTGGGTAGAGTCCGTGTAGTGTGGGTAGAGTCCAGTGTAGTGTGAGTAGAGTCCAGTGTAGTGTGGGTAGAGTCCAGTGTAGTGTGTCGGTAGAGTCCAGTGTAGTGTGAGTAGAGTCCAGTGTAGTGTGGGTAGAGTCCAGTGTAGTGTGGGTACAGTCCAGTGTAGTGTGTGGGTAGAGTCCAGTGTAGTGTGAGTAGCATCCAGTGTAGTGTGTGGGTAGAGTCCAGTGTAGTGTGGGTAGAGTCCAGTGTAGTGTGGGTAGAGTCCAGTGTAGTGTGAGTAGAGTCCAGTGTAGTGTGAGTGGAGTCCAGTGTAGTGTGTCGAAAGAGTCCAGTGTAGTCTCTGGGTAGAGTCCAGTGTAGTGTGGGTAGAGTCAAGTGTAGTGTAGGTAGAGTCCAGTGTAGTGTGAGTAGAGTCCAGTGTAGTGCGGGTAGAGTCCAGTGTAGTGTGGGTAGAGTCCAGTGTAGTTTAGGTAGAGTCCAGTGTAGTGTGAGTAGAGTCCAGTGTAGTGCGGGTAGAGTCCAGTGTAGTGTGGGTAGAGTCCAGTGTAATGTGGGTAGAGTCCAGTGTAGTGTGGGTAGAGTCCAGTGTAGTGTGAGTAGAGTCGAGTGTAGTGCGGGTAAAGTCCAGTGTAGTGTGGGTAGAGTCCAGTGTAATGTGGGTAGAGTCCAGTGTAGTGTGGGTAGAGTCCAGTGTAGTGTGGGTAGAGTCCAGTGTAGTGTGAGTAGAGTCCAGTGTAGTGTGAGTAGAGTCCAGTGTAGTGTGTCGGTAGAGTCCAGTGTAGTGTGAGTAGAGTCCAGTGTAGTGTGAGTAGAGTCCAGTGTGGTGTGGGTAGAGTCCAGTGTAGTGTGGGTAGAGTCCAGTGTAGTGTGAGTAGAGTCCAGTGTAGTGTGAGTAGAGTCCAGTGTAGTGTGTCGAAAGAGTCCAGTGTAGTCTCTGGGTAGAGTCCAGTGTAGTGTAGGTAGAGTCCAGTGTAGTGTGAGTAGAGTCCAGTGTAGTGCGGGTAGAGTCCAGTGTAGTGTGGGTAGAGTCCAGTATAGTGTGGGTAGAGTCCGTGTAGTGTGGGTAGAGTCCAGTGTAGTGTGAGTAGAGTCCAGTGTAGTGTGGGTAGAGTCCAGTGTAGTGTGTCGGTAGAGTCCAGTGTAGTGTGAGTAGAGTCCAGTGTAGTGTGGGTAGAGTCCAGTGTAGTGTGGGTACAGTCCAGTGTAGTGTGTGGGTAGAGTCCAGTGTAGTGTGAGTAGCATCCAGTGTAGTGTGTGGGTAGAGTCCAGTGTAGTGTGGGTAGAGTCAAGTGTAGTGTGTCGAAAGAGTTCAGTGTAGTGTGTGGGTAGAGTCCAGTGTAGTGTGTCGAAAGAGTCCAGTGTAGTGTGTGGGTAGAGTCCAGTGTAGTGTGTCGGTAGAGTCCAGTCTAGTGTGAGTAGAGTCCAGTGTAGTGTGAGTAGAGTCCAGTGTAGTGTGGGTAGAGTCCAGTGTAGTGTGGGTACAGTCCAGTGTAGTGGTAGAGTCCAGTGTAGTGTCGGTAGAGTCCAGTGGAGTGTGTGTAGAGTCCAGTGTAGTGTGTCGGTAGAGTCCAGTGTAGTGTGGGTAGAGTCCAGTGTAGTGTGGGTAGAGTCCAGTGTAGTGTAGGTAGAGTCCAGTGTAGTGTGGGTAGAGTCCAGTGTAGTGTGAGTAGAGTCCAGTGTAGTGCGGGTAGAGTCCAGTGTAGTGTGGGTAGAGTCCAGTGTATTGTGAGTAGAGTCCAGTGTAGTTTGTCGGTAGAGTCCAGTGTAGTGTGAGTAGAGTCCAGTGTAGTGTGAGTAGAGTCCAGTGTATTGTGGGTAGAGTCCAGTGTAGTGTGGGTACAGTCCAGTGTAGTGTGTTGGTAGAGTCCAGTGTAGTGTGAGTAGCGTCCAGTGTAGTGTGTGGGTAGAGTCCAGTGTAGTGTGGGTAGAGTCCAGTGTAGTGTGTCGGTAGAGTCCAGTGTAGTGTGGGTAGAGTCCAGTGTAGTGTGGGTAGAGTCCAGTGTAGTGTAGGTAGAGTCCAGTGTAGTGTGAGTAGAGTCCAGTGTAGTGTGTAGGTAGAGTCCAGTGTAGTGTGTCAAAAGAGTCCAGTGTAGTGTGTGGGTAGAGTCCAGTGTAGTGTGTCAAAAGAGTCCAGTGTAGTGTGTGGGTAGAGTCCAGTGTAGTGTGTCGGTAGTGTCCAGTGTAGTGTGGGTAGAGTCCAGTGTAGTGTGGGTAGAGTCCAGTGTAGTGTGAGTAGAGTCCAGTGTAGTGTGTCGGTAGAGTCCAGTGTAGTGTGAGTAGAGTCCAGTGTAGTGTGAGTAGAGTCCAGTGTAGTGTGTCGAAAGAGTCCAGTGTAGTGTGAGTAGAGTCCAGTGTAGTGTGGGTAGAGTCCAGTGTAGTGTGTCGGTAGAATCCAGTGTAGTGTGAGTAGAGTCCAGTGTAGTGTGAGAAGAGTCCAGTGTAGTGTGGGTAGAGTCCAGTGTAGTGTGGGTACAGTCCAGTGTAGTGTGTGGGTAGAGTCCAGTGTAGTGTGAGTAGCGTCCAGTGTAGTGTGTGGGTAGAGTCCAGTGTAGTGTGGGTAGAGTCCAGTGTAGTGTGTCGGTAGAGTCCAGTGTAGTGTGGGTAGAGTCCAGTGTAGTGTGGGTAGAGTCCAGTGTAGTGTAGGTAGAGTCCAGTGTAGTGTGGGTAGAGTCCAGTGTAATGTGGGTAGAGTCCAGTGTAGTGTGGGTAGAGTCCAGTGTAGTGTGTGGGTAGAGTCCAGTGTAGTGTGAGTAGAGTCCAGTGTAGTGTGAGTAGAGTCCAGTGTGGTGTGGGTAGAGTCCAGTGTAGTGTGGGTAGAGTCCAGTGTAGTGTGAATAGAGTCCAGTGTAGTGTGAGTAGCATCCAGTGTAGTGTGTGGGTAGAGTCCAGTGTAGTGTGGGTAGAGTCCAGTGTAGTGTGTCGAAAGAGTCCAGTGTAGTGTGTGGGTAGAGTCCAGTGTAGTGTGTCGAAAGAGTCCAGTGTAGTCTCTGGGTAGAGTCAAGTGTAGTGTGGGTAGAGTCCAGTGTAGTGTAGGTAGAGTCCAGTGTAGTGTGAGTAGAGTCCAGTGTAGTGCGGGTAGAGTCCAGTGTAGTGTGGGTAGAGTCCAGTGTAATGTGGGTAGAGTCCAGTGTAGTGTGGGTAGAGTCCGTGTAGTGTGGGTAGAGTCCAGTGTAGTGTGAGTAGAGTCCAGTGTAGTGTGAGTAGAGTCCAGTGTAGTGTGTCGGTAGAGTCCAGTGTAGTGTGAGTAGAGTCCAGTGTAGTGTGAGTAGAGTCCAGTGTAGTGTGGGTAGAGTCCAGTGTAGTGTGGGTAGAGTCCAGTGTAGTGTGAGTAGAGTCCAGTGTAGTGTGTCGGTAGAGTCCAGTGTAGTGTGAGTAGAGTCCAGTGTAGTGTGGGTAGAGTCCAGTGTAGTGTGGGTACAGTCCAGTGTAGTGTGTGGGTAGAGTCCAGTGTAGTGTGTCGAAAGAGTCCAGTATAGTGTTTGGGTAGAGTCCAGTGTAGTGTGTCGAAAGAGTCCAGTGTAGTGTGTGGGTAGAGTCCAGTGTAGTGTGTCGGTAGAGTCCAGTCTAGTGTGAGTAGAGTCCAGTGTAGTGTGAGTAGAGTCCAGTGTAGTGTGGGTAGAGTCCAGTGTAGTGTGGGTACAGTCCAGTGTAGTGTTAGAGTCCAGTGTAGTGTCGGTGAGTCCAGTGGAGTGTGTGTAGAGTCCAGTGTAGTGTGTCGGTAGTGTCCAGTGTAGTGTGAGTAGAGTCCAGTGTAGTGTGGGTAGAGTCCAGTGTAGTGTGAGTAGAGTCCAGTGTATTGTGGGTAGAGTCCAGTGTAGTGTGTGGGTAGAGTCCAGTGTAGTGTGAGTAGCGTCCAGTGTAGTGTGTGGGTAGAGTCCAGTGTAGTGTGGGTAGAGTCCAGTGTAGTGTGAGTAGAGTCCAGTGTAGTGTGAGTAGAGTCCAGTGTAGTGTGTCGAAAGAGTCCAGTGTAGTCTCTGGGTAGAGTCCAGTGTAGTGTGGGTAGAGTCCAGTGTAGTGTAGGTAGAGTCCAGTTTAGTGTGAGTAGAGTCCAGTGTAGTGCGTGTAGAGTCCAGTGTAGTGTGGGTAGAGTCCAGTATAGTGTGGGTAGAGTCCGTGTAGTGTGGGTAGAGTCCAGTGTAGTGTGAGTAGAGTCCAGTGTAGTGTGGGTAGAGTCCAGTGTAGTGTGTCGGTAGAGTCCAGTGTAGTGTGAGTAGAGTCCAGTGTAGTGTGGGTAGAGTCCAGTGTAGTCTGGGTACAGTCCAGTGTAGTGTGTGGGTAGAGTCCAGTGTAGTGTGAGTATCATCCAGTGTAGTGTGTGGGTAGAGTCCAGTGTAGTGTGGGTAGAGTCCAGTGTAGTGTGTCGAAAGAGTCCAGTGTAGTGTGTGGGTAGAGTCCAGTGTAGTGTGTCGAAAGAGTCCAGTGTAGTGTGTGGGTAGAGTCCAGTGTAGTGTGTCGGTAGAGTCCAGTCTAGTGTGAGTAGAGTCCAGTGTAGTGTGAGTAGAGTCCAGTGTAGTGTGAGTAGAGTCCAGTGTAGTGTAGGTAGAGTCCAGTGTAGTGTGAGTAGAGTCCAGTGTAGTGCGGGTAGAGTCCAGTGTAGTGTGGGTAGAGTCCAGTGTAATGTGGGTAGAGTCCAGTGTAGTGTGGGTATAGTCCAGTGTAGTGTGAGTAGAGTCCAGTGTAGTGCGGGTAGAGTCCAGTGTAGTGTGGGTAGAGTCCAGTGTAATGTGGGTAGAGTCCAGTGTATTGTGGGTAGAGTCCAGTGTAGTGTGGGTAGAGTCCAGTGTAGTGTGAGTAGAGTCCAGTGTAGTGTGAGCAGAGTCCAGTGTAGTGTGTCGGTAGAGTCCAGTGTAGTGTGAGTAGAGTCCAGTGTAGTGTGAGTAGAGTCCAGTGTAGTGTGGGTAGAGTCCAGTGTAGTGTGGGTAGAGTCCAGTGTAGTGTGAGTAGAGTCCAGTGTAGTGTGGGTAGAGTCCAGTGTAGTGTGGGTACAGTCCAGTGTAGTGTGTGGGTAGAGTCCAGTGTAGTGTGGGTACAGTCCAGTGTAATGTGTGGGTAGAGTCCAGTGTAGTGTGTAGGTAGAGTCCAGTGTAGTGTGTCAAAAGAGTCCAGTGTAGTGTGTGGGTAGAGTCCAGTGTAGTGTGTCAAAAGAGTCCAGTGTAGTGTGTGGGTAGAGTCCAGTGTAGTGTGTCGGTAGTGTCCAGTGTAGTGTGGGTAGAGTCCAGTGTAGTGTGGGTAGAGTCCAGTGTAGTGTGAGTAGAGTCCAGTGTAGTGTGTCGGTAGAGTCCAGTGTAGTGTGAGTAGAGTCCAGTGTAGTGTGAGTAGAGTCCAGTGTAGTGTGTCGAAAGAGTCCAGTGTAGTGTGAGTAGAGTCCAGTGTAGTGTGGGTAGAGTCCAGTGTAGTGTGTCGGTAGAATCCAGTGTAGTGTGAGTAGAGTCCAGTGTAGTGTGAGAAGAGTCCAGTGTAGTGTGGGTAGAGTCCAGTGTAGTGTGGGTACAGTCCAGTGTAGTGTGTGGGTAGAGTCCAGTGTAGTGTGAGTAGCGTCCAGTGTAGTGTGTGGGTAGAGTCCAGTGTAGTGTGGGTAGAGTCCAGTGTAGTGTGTCGGTAGAGTCCAGTGTAGTGTGGGTAGAGTCCAGTGTAGTGTGGGTAGAGTCCAGTGTAGTGTAGGTAGAGTCCAGTGTAGTGTGGGTAGAGTCCAGTGTAATGTGGGTAGAGTCCAGTGTAGTGTGGGTAGAGTCCAGTGTAGTGTGTGGGTAGAGTCCAGTGTAGTGTGAGTAGAGTCCAGTGTAGTGTGAGTAGAGTCCAGTGTGGTGTGGGTAGAGTCCAGTGTAGTGTGGGTAGAGTCCAGTGTAGTGTGAATAGAGTCCAGTGTAGTGTGAGTAGCATCCAGTGTAGTGTGTGGGTAGAGTCCAGTGTAGTGTGGGTAGAGTCCAGTGTAGTGTGTCGAAAGAGTCCAGTGTAGTGTGTGGGTAGAGTCCAGTGTAGTGTGTCGAAAGAGTCCAGTGTAGTCTCTGGGTAGAGTCAAGTGTAGTGTGGGTAGAGTCCAGTGTAGTGTAGGTAGAGTCCAGTGTAGTGTGAGTAGAGTCCAGTGTAGTGCGGGTAGAGTCCAGTGTAGTGTGGGTAGAGTCCAGTGTAATGTGGGTAGAGTCCAGTGTAGTGTGGGTAGAGTCCGTGTAGTGTGGGTAGAGTCCAGTGTAGTGTGAGTAGAGTCCAGTGTAGTGTGAGTAGAGTCCAGTGTAGTGTGTCGGTAGAGTCCAGTGTAGTGTGAGTAGAGTCCAGTGTAGTGTGAGTAGAGTCCAGTGTAGTGTGGGTAGAGTCCAGTGTAGTGTGGGTAGAGTCCAGTGTAGTGTGAGTAGAGTCCAGTGTAGTGTGTCGGTAGAGTCCAGTGTAGTGTGAGTAGAGTCCAGTGTAGTGTGGGTAGAGTCCAGTGTAGTGTGGGTACAGTCCAGTGTAGTGTGTGGGTAGAGTCCAGTGTAGTGTGTCGAAAGAGTCCAGTATAGTGTTTGGGTAGAGTCCAGTGTAGTGTGTCGAAAGAGTCCAGTGTAGTGTGTGGGTAGAGTCCAGTGTAGTGTGTCGGTAGAGTCCAGTCTAGTGTGAGTAGAGTCCAGTGTAGTGTGAGTAGAGTCCAGTGTAGTGTGGGTAGAGTCCAGTGTAGTGTGGGTACAGTCCAGTGTAGTGTTAGAGTCCAGTGTAGTGTCGGTGAGTCCAGTGGAGTGTGTGTAGAGTCCAGTGTAGTGTGTCGGTAGTGTCCAGTGTAGTGTGAGTAGAGTCCAGTGTAGTGTGGGTAGAGTCCAGTGTAGTGTGAGTAGAGTCCAGTGTATTGTGGGTAGAGTCCAGTGTAGTGTGTGGGTAGAGTCCAGTGTAGTGTGAGTAGCGTCCAGTGTAGTGTGTGGGTAGAGTCCAGTGTAGTGTGGGTAGAGTCCAGTGTAGTGTGAGTAGAGTCCAGTGTAGTGTGAGTAGAGTCCAGTGTAGTGTGTCGAAAGAGTCCAGTGTAGTCTCTGGGTAGAGTCCAGTGTAGTGTGGGTAGAGTCCAGTGTAGTGTAGGTAGAGTCCAGTTTAGTGTGAGTAGAGTCCAGTGTAGTGCGTGTAGAGTCCAGTGTAGTGTGGGTAGAGTCCAGTATAGTGTGGGTAGAGTCCGTGTAGTGTGGGTAGAGTCCAGTGTAGTGTGAGTAGAGTCCAGTGTAGTGTGGGTAGAGTCCAGTGTAGTGTGTCGGTAGAGTCCAGTGTAGTGTGAGTAGAGTCCAGTGTAGTGTGGGTAGAGTCCAGTGTAGTCTGGGTACAGTCCAGTGTAGTGTGTGGGTAGAGTCCAGTGTAGTGTGAGTAGCATCCAGTGTAGTGTGTGGGTAGAGTCCAGTGTAGTGTGGGTAGAGTCCAGTGTAGTGTGTCGAAAGAGTCCAGTGTAGTGTGTGGGTAGAGTCCAGTGTAGTGTGTCGAAAGAGTCCAGTGTAGTGTGTGGGTAGAGTCCAGTGTAGTGTGTCGGTAGAGTCCAGTCTAGTGTGAGTAGAGTCCAGTGTAGTGTGAGTAGAGTCCAGTGTAGTGTGAGTAGAGTCCAGTGTAGTGTAGGTAGAGTCCAGTGTAGTGTGAGTAGAGTCCAGTGTAGTGCGGGTAGAGTCCAGTGTAGTGTGGGTAGAGTCCAGTGTAATGTGGGTAGAGTCCAGTGTAGTGTGGGTATAGTCCAGTGTAGTGTGAGTAGAGTCCAGTGTAGTGCGGGTAGAGTCCAGTGTAGTGTGGGTAGAGTCCAGTGTAATGTGGGTAGAGTCCAGTGTATTGTGGGTAGAGTCCAGTGTAGTGTGGGTAGAGTCCAGTGTAGTGTGAGTAGAGTCCAGTGTAGTGTGAGCAGAGTCCAGTGTAGTGTGTCGGTAGAGTCCAGTGTAGTGTGAGTAGAGTCCAGTGTAGTGTGAGTAGAGTCCAGTGTAGTGTGGGTAGAGTCCAGTGTAGTGTGGGTAGAGTCCAGTGTAGTGTGAGTAGAGTCCAGTGTAGTGTGGGTAGAGTCCAGTGTAGTGTGGGTACAGTCCAGTGTAGTGTGTGGGTAGAGTCCAGTGTAGTGTGGGTACAGTCCAGTGTAATGTGTGGGTAGAGTCCAGTGTATTGTGAGTAGCATCCAGTGTAGTGTGTGGGTAGAGTCCAGTGTAGTGTGGGTAGAGTCCAGTGTAGTGTGTCGAAAGAGTCCAGTGTAGTGTGTGGGTAGAGTCCAGTGTAGTGTGTCGAAAGAGTCCAGTGTAGTGTGTGGGTAGAGTCCAGTGTAGTGTGGGTAGAGTCCAGTGTAGTGTGGGTAGAGTCCAGTGTAGTGTGGGTAGAGTCCAGTGTAGTGTGGGTACAGTCCAGTGTAGTGTGTGGGTAGAGTCCAGTGTAGTGTGAGTAGCGTCCAGTGTAGTGTGTGGGTAGAGTCCAGTGTAGTGTGGGTAGAGTCCAGTGTAGTGTGTCGGTAGAGTCCAGTGTAGTGTGGGTAGAGTTCAGTGTAGTGTGTGGGTAGAGTCCAGTTTAGTGTGAGTAGCGTCCAGTGGTTGGAAGGTTAGACAGGTTGATTGTATCTGATCTCTTCTGTAGTAGGGTTGGAAGGTTAGACAGGTTGTATGTATCTGATCTGTAGTAGGGTTGGAAGGTTAGACAGGTTGTATGTATCTGATCTCTACTGTAGTAGGGTTGGAAGGTTAGACAGGTTGTATGTATCTGATCTCTACTGTAGTAGGGTTGGAAGGTTAGACAGGTTGTATGTATCTGATCTGTAGTAGGGTTGGAAGGTTAGACAGGTTGTATGTATCTGATCTCTACTGTAGTAGGGTTGGAAGGTTAGACAGGTTGTATGTATCTGATCTGTAGTAGGGTTGGAAGGTTAGACAGGTTGTATGTATCTGATCACTACTGTAGTAGGGTTGGAAGGTGAGACAGGTTGTATGTATCTGATCTCTACTGTAGTAGGGTTGGAAGGTTAGACAGGTTGTATGTATCTGATCTGTACTGTAGTAGGGCTGGAAGGTTAGACAGGTTGTATGTATCTGATCTGTACTGTAGCAGGGTTGGAAGGTTAGACAGGTTGTATGTATCTGATCTTTACTGTAGTAGGGTTGGAAGGTTAGACAGGTTGTATGTATCTGATCTCTACTGTAGTAGGGTTGGAAGGTTAGACAGGTTGTATCTGATCTCTACTGTAGTAGGGTTGGAAGGTTAGACAGGTTGTATGTATCTGATCTGTAGTAGGGTTGGAAGGTTAGACAGGTTGTATGTATCTGATCTGTAGTAGGGTTGGAAGGTTAGACAGGTTGTATCTGATCTCTACTGTAGTAGGGTTGGAAGGTTAGACAGGTTGTATGTGTCTGATCTGTAGTAGGGTTGGAAGGTTAGACAGGTTGTATCTGATCTCTACTGTAGTAGGGTTGGAAGGTTAGACAGGTTGTATCTGATCTCTACTGTAGTAGGGCTGGAAGGTTAGACAGGTTGTATCTGATCTCTACTGTAGTAGGGTTGGAAGGTTAGACAGGTTGTATCTGATCTCTACTGTAGTAGGGTTGGAAGGTTAGACAGGTTGTATGTATCTGATCTGTAGTAGGGTTGGAAGGTTAGACAGGTTGTATGTATCTGATCTCTACTGTAGTAGGGTTGGAAGGTTAGACAGGTTGTATATATCTGATCTGTAGTAGGGTTGGAAGGTGAGACAGGTTGTATCTGATCTCTACTGTAGTAGGGTTGGAAGGTTAGACAGGTTGTATGTATCTGATCTCTACTGTAGTAGGGTTGGAAGGTTAGACAGGTTGTATGTATCTGATCTCTACTGTAGTAGGGTTGGAAGGTTAGACAGGTTGTATGTATCTGATCTCTACTGTAGTAGGGTTGGAAGGTTAGACAGGTTGTATCTGATCTCTACTGTAGTAGGGTTGGAAGGTTAGACAGGTTGTATGTATCTGATCTCTACTGTAGTAGGGTTGGAAGGTTAGACAGGTTGTATGTATCTGATCTCTACTGTAGTAGGGTTGGAAGGTTAGACAGGTTGATTGTATCTGATCTCTACTGTAGTAGGGTTGGAAGGTTAGACAGGTTGTATGTATCTGATCTGTAGTAGGGTTGGAAGGTTAGACAGGTTGTATGTATCTGATCACTATTGTAGTAGGGTTGGAAGGTTAGACAGGTTGTATCTGATCTCTACTGTAGTAGGGTTGGAAGGTTAGACAGGTTGTATGTATCTGATCTCTACTGTAGTAGTGTTGGAAGGTTAGACAGGTTGTATGTATCTGATCTCTACTGTAGTAGGGTTGGAAGGTTAGACAGGTTGTATGTATCTGATCTGTAGTAGGGTTGGAAGGTTAGACAGGTTGTATGTATCTGATCTCTACTGTAGTAGGGTTGGAAGGTTAGACAGGTTGATTGTATCTGATCTCTACTGTAGTAGGGTTGGAAGGTTAGACAGGTTGTATGTATCTGATCTGTAGTAGGGTTGGAAGGTTAGACAGGTTGTATGTATCTGATCACTATTGTAGTAGGGTTGGAAGGTTAGACAGGTTGTATCTGATCTCTACTGTAGTAGGGTTGGAAGGTTAGACAGGTTGTATGTATCTGATCTCTACTGTAGTAGTGTTGGAAGGTTAGACAGGTTGTATGTATCTGATCTCTACTGTAGTAGGGTTGGAAGGTTAGACAGGTTGTATGTATCTGATCTGTAGTAGGGTTGGAAGGTTAGACAGGTTGTATGTATCTGATCACTACTGTAGTAGGGTTGGAAGGTTAGACAGGTTGTATGTATCTGATCACTACTGTAGTAGGGTTGGAAGGTTAGACAGGTTGTATGTATCTGATCTCTACTGTAGTAGGGTTGGAAGGTTAGACAGGTTGTATCTGATCTCTACTGTAGTAGGGTTGGAAGGTTAGACAGGTTGTATGTATCTGATCTCTACTGTAGTAGGGTTGGAAGGTTAGACAGGTTATATGTATCTGATCACTACTGTAGTAGGGTTGGAAGGTTAGACAGGTTGTATGTATCTGATCTGTAGTAGGGTTGGAAGGTGAGACAGGTTGTATGTATCTGATCTCTACTGTAGTAGGGTTGGAAGGTTAGACAGGTTGTATGTATCTGATCTTTACTGTAGTAGGGTTGGAAGGTTAGACAGGTTGTATGTATCTGATCTCTACTGTAGTTGGGTTGGAAGGTTAGACAGGTTGTATGTATCTGATCTCTACTGTAGTAGGGTTGGAAGGTGAGACAGGTTGTATGTATCTGATCTGTAGTAGGGTTGGAAGGTTAGACAGGTTGTATCTGATCTCTACTGTAGTAGGGTTGGAAGGTTAGACAGGTTGTATGTATCTGATCTCTACTGTAGTAGGGTTGGAAGGTTAGACAGGTTGTATGTATCTGATCTGTAGTAGGGTTGGAAGGTTAGACAGGTTGTATGTATCTGATCACTACTGTAGTAGGGTTGGAAGGTGAGACAGGTTGTATGTATCTGATCTCTACTGTAGTGGGGTTGGAAGGTGAGACAGGTTGTATGTATCTGATCTCTACTGTAGTGGGGTTGGAAGGTTAGACAGGTTGTATGTATCTGATCTCTACTGTAGTAGGGCTGGAAGGTTAGACAGGTTGTATGTATCTGATCTCTACTGTAGTAGGGTTGGAAGGTGAGACAGGTTGTATCTGATCTCTACTGTAGTAGGGTTGGAAGGTTAGACAGGTTGTATGTATCTGATCTGTACTGTAGTAGGGTTGGAAGGTTAGACAGGTTGTATGTATCTGATCTCTACTGTAGTAGGGTTGGAAGGTTAGACAGGTTGTATGTATCTGATCTCTACAGTAGTAGGTTTGGAAGGTGAGACAGGTTGTATGTATCTGATCTCTACTGTAGTAGGGTTGGAAGGTTAGACAGGTTGTATGCATCTGATCTGTAGTAGGGTTGGAAGGTTAGACAGGTTGTATGCATCTGATCTGTAGTAGGGTTGGAAGGTTAGACAGGTTGTATGTATCTGATCTCTACTGTAGTAGGGTTGGAAGGTTAGACAGGTTGTATGTATCTGATCTCTACTGTAGTA
Organism: Salvelinus fontinalis; assembly: GCF_029448725.1. Lineage (NCBI taxonomy): Eukaryota > Metazoa > Chordata > Actinopteri > Salmoniformes > Salmonidae > Salvelinus > Salvelinus fontinalis. The sequence goes on along the minus strand of NC_074700.1, from coordinate 32,987,581 downwards.
GGGTTGGAAGGTTAGACAGGTTGTATGTATCTGATCACTACTGTAGTAGGGTTGGAAGGTTAGACAGGTTGTATGTATCTGATCTCTACTGTAGTAGGGTTGGAAGGTTAGACAGGTTATATGTATCTGATCTCTACTGTAGTAGGGTTGGAAGGTTAGACAGGTTGTATGTATCTGATCTCTACTGTAGTAGGGTTGGAAGGTTAGACAGGTTATATGTATCTGATCTCTACTGTAGTAGGGTTGGAAGGTTAGACAGGTTGTATGTATCTGATCTCTACTGTAGTAGGGTTGGAAGGTTAGACAGGTTGTATCTGATCTCTACTGTAGTAGGGTTGGAAGGTTAGACAGGTTGTATGTATCTGATCTCTACTGTAGTAGTGTTGGAAGGTTAGACAGGTTGTATCTGATCTCTACTGTAGTAGGGCTGGAAGGTTAGACAGGTTGTATGTATCTGATCTCTACTGTAGTAGGGTTGGAAGGTTAGACAGGTTGTATGTATCTGATCTCTACTGTAGTAGGGTTGGAAGGTTAGACAGGTTGTATCTGATCTCTACTGTAGTAGGGTTGGAAGGTTAGACAGGTTGTATGCATCTGATCTCTACTGTAGTAGGGTTGGAAGGTTAGACAGGTTGTATGTATCTGATCTCTACTGTAGTAGGGTTGGAAGGTTAGACAGGTTGTATGTATCTGATCTCTACTGTAGTAGGGTTGGAAGGTTAGACAGGTTGTATCTGATCTCTACTGTAGTAGGGTTGGAAGGTTAGACAGGTTGTATGCATCTGATCTCTACTGTAGTAGGGTTGGAAGGTTAGACAGGTTGTATGTATCTGATCTCTACTGTAGTAGGGTTGGAAGGTTAGACAGGTTGTATCTGATCTCTACTGTAGTAGGGTTGGAAGGTTAGACAGGTTGTATGTATCTGATCTGTAGTAGGGTTGGAAGGTTAGACAGGTTGTATGTATCTGATCACTACTGTAGTAGGGTTGGAAGGTGAGACAGGTTGTATGTATCTGATCTCTACTGTAGTAGGGTTGGAAGGTTAGACAGGTTGTATGTATCTGATCTCTACTGTAGTTGGGTTGGAAGGTTAGACAGGTTGTATGTATCTGATCACCACTGTAGTAGGGTTGGAAGGTTAGACAGGTTGTATGTATCTGATCACTACTGTAGTAGGGTTGGAAGGTTAGACAGGTTGTATGTATCTGATCACTACTGTAGTAGGGTTGGAAGGTTAGACAGGTTGTATCTGATCTCTACTGTAGTAGGGTTGGAAGGTTAGACAGGTTGTATCTGATCTCTACTGTAGCAGGGTTGGAAGGTTAGACAGGTTGTATGTATCTGATCTCTACTGTAGTAGGGTTGGAAGGTTAGACAGGTTGTATCTGATCTCTACTGTAGTAGGGTTGGAAGGTTAGACAGGTTGTATCTGATCTCTACTGTAGTAGGGTTGGAAGGTTAGACAGGTTGTATCTGATCTCTACTGTAGTAGGGTTGGAAGGTTAGACAGGTTGTATCTGATCTCTACTGTAGTAGGGTTGGAAGGTTAGACAGGTTGTATCTGATCTCTACTGTAGTAGGGTTGGAAGGTTAGACAGGTTGTATGTATCTGATCTGTAGTAGGGTTGGAAGGTTAGACAGGTTGTATCTGATCTCTACTGTAGTAGGGTTGGAAGGTTAGACAGGTTGTATATATCTGATCTGTAGTAGGGTTGGAAGGTGAGACAGGTTGTATGTATCTGATCTGTAGTAGGGTTGGAAGGTTAGACAGGTTGTATGTATCTGATCTCTACTGTAGTAGGGTTGGAAGGTTAGACAGGTTGTATGTATCTGATCTCTACTGTAGTAGGGTTGGAAGGTTAGACAGGTTGTATGTATCTGATCTGTAGTAGGGTTGGAAGGTTAGACAGGTTGTATGTATCTGATCTCTACTGTAGTAGGGTTGGAAGGTTAGACAGGTTGTATGTATCTGATCACTACTGTAGTAGGGTTGGAAGGTTAGACAGGTTGTATGTATCTGATCACTATTGTAGTAGGGTTGGAAGGTTAGACAGGTTGTATGTATCTGATAACTATTGTAGTAGGGTTGGAAGGTGAGACAGGTTGTATGTATCTGATCTCTACTGTAGTAGGGTTGGAAGGTTAGACAGGTTGTATCTGATCTCTACTGTAGTAGGGTTGGAAGGTTAGACAGGTTGTATGTATCTGATCTCTACTGTAGTAGGGTTGGAAGGTTAGACAGGTTGTATCTGATCTCTACTGTAGTAGGGTTGGAAGGTTAGACAGGTTGTATCTGATCTCTACTGTAGTAGGGTTGGAAGGTTAGACAGGTTGTATGTATCTGATCTGTAGTAGGGTTGGAAGGTTAGACAGGTTGTATGCATCTGATCTCTACTGTAGTAGGGTTGGAAGGTTAGACAGGTTGTATCTGATCTCTACTGTAGTAGGGTTGGAAGGTTATACAGGTTGTAGGTATCTGATCTCTACTGTAGTAGGGTTGGAAGGTTAGACAGGTTGTATCTGATCTCTACTGTAGTAGGGTTGGAAGGTTAGACAGGTTGTATCTGATCTCTACTGTAGTAGGGTTGGAAGGTTAGACAGGTTGTATGTATCTGATCTGTAGTAGGGCTGGAAGGTTAGACAGGTTGTATGTATCTGATCTCTACTGTAGTAGGGTTGGAAGGTTAGACAGGTTGTATCTGATCTCTACTGTAGTAGGGTTGGAAGGTTAGACAGGTTGTATGTATCTGATCTTTACTGTAGTAGGGTTGGAAGGTTAGACAGGTTGTATGTATCTGATCTCTACTGTAGTAGGGTTGGAAGGTTAGACAGGTTGTATGTATCTGATCACTACTGTAGTAGGGTTGGAAGGTTAGACAGGTTGTATGTATCTGATCTCTACTGTAGTAGGGTTGGAAGGTTAGACAGGTTGTATCTGATCTCTACTGTAGTAGGGCTGGAAGGTTAGACAGGTTGTATGTATCTGATCTCTACTGTAGTAGGGTTGGAAGGTTAGACAGGTTGTATCTGATCTCTACTGTAGTAGGGTTGGAAGGTTAGACAGGTTGTATGTATCTGATCTGTAGTAGGGTTGGAAGGTTAGACAGGTTGTATGTATCTGATCTGTAGTAGGGTTGGAAGGTGAGACAGGTTGTATGTATCTGATCTCTACTGTAGTAGGGTTGGAAGGTTAGACAGGTTGTATGTATCTGATCTCTACTGTAGTAGGGTTGGAAGGTTAGACAGGTTGTATGTATCTGATCTGTAGTAGGGTTGGAAGGTGAGACAGGTTGTATGTATCTGATCTCTACTGTAGTTGGGTTGGAAGGTTAGACAGGTTGTATGTATCTGATCTCTACTGTAGCAGGGTTGGAAGGTTAGACAGGTTGTATGTATCTGATCTCTACTGTAGTAGGGTTGGAAGGTTAGACAGGTTGTATCTGATCTCTACTGTAGTAGGGTTGGAAGGTTAGACAGGTTGTATGTATCTGATCTGTACTGTAGTAGGGTTGGAAGGTTAGACAGGTTGTATGTATCTGATCTGTACTGTAGTAGGGTTGGAAGGTTAGACAGGTTGTATCTGATCTCTACTGTAGTAGGGTTGGAAGGTTAGACAGGTTGTATGTATCTGATCTCTACTGTAGTAGGGTTGGAAGGTTAGACAGGTTGTATCTGATCTCTACTGTAGTAGGGTTGGAAGGTTAGACAGGTTGTATGTATCTGATCTGTAGTAGGGTTGGAAGGTTAGACAGGTTATATGTATCTGATCACTACTGTAGTGGGGTTGGAAGGTTAGACAGGTTATATGTATCTGATCTCTACTGTAGTAGGGTTGGAAGGTTAGACAGGTTGTATCTGATCTCTACTGTAGTAGGGTTGGAAGGTTAGACAGGTTGTATCTGATCTCTACTGTAGTAGGGTTGGAAGGTTAGACAGGTTGTATGTATCTGATCTGTAGTAGGGTTGGAAGGTTAGACAGGTTGTATGTATCTGATCTCTACTGTAGTGGGGTTGGAAGGTTAGACAGGTTGTATGTATCTGATCTCTACTGTAGTAGGGTTGGAAGGTGAGACAGGTTGTATCTGATCTCTACTGTAGTAGGGTTGGAAGGTTAGACAGGTTGTATGTATCTGATCTCTACTGTAGTAGGGTTGGAAGGTTAGACAGGTTATATGTATCTGATCACTACTGTAGTAGGGTTGGAAGGTGAGACAGGTTGTATGTATCTGATCTCTACTGTAGTTGGGTTGGAAGGTTAGACAGGTTGTATGTATCTGATCTCTAGTGTAGTAGGGTTGGAAGGTTAGACAGGTTGTATTTATCTGATCTCTACTGCAGTAGGGTTGGAAGGTTAGACAGGTTGTATCTGATCTCTACAGTAGTAGGGTTGGAAGGTTAGACAGGTTGTATGCATCTGATCTCTACTGTAGTGGGGTTGGAAGGTTAGACAGGTTGTATCTGATCTCTACTGTAGTAGGGTTGGAAGGTTAGACAGGTTGTATGTATCTGATCTCTACTGTAGTAGGGTTGGAAGGTTAGACAGGTTATATCTGATCTCTACTGTAGCAGGGTTGGAAGGTTAGACAGGTTATATCTGATCACTACTGTAGTAGGGTTGGAAGGTTAGACAGGTTGTATGTATCTGATCTCTACTGTAGTAGGGTTGGAAGGTTAGACAGGTTGTATGTATCTGATCTGTAGTAGGGTTGGAAGGTTAGACAGGTTGTATGTATCTGATCTCTACTGTAGTAGGGTTGGAAGGTTAGACAGGTTGTATGTATCTGATCTTTACTGTAGTAGGGTTGGAAGGTTAGACAGGTTGTATGTATCTGATCTGTAGTAGGGTTGGAAGGTTAGACAGGTTGTATGTATCTGATCTCTACTGTAGTAGGGTTGGAAGGTTAGACAGGTTGTATGTATCTGATCTCTACTGTAGTAGGGTTGGAAGGTTAGACAGGTTGTATCTGATCTCTACTGTAGTAGGGTTGGAAGGTTAGACAGGTTGTATGTATCTGATCTGTAGTAGGGTTGGAAGGTGAGACAGGTTGTATGTATCTGATCTCTACTGTAGTAGGGTTGGAAGGTTAGACAGGTTGTATGTATCTGATCTCTACTGTAGTAGGGTTGGAAGGTTAGACAGGTTGTATGTATCTGATCACTACTGTAGTAGGGTTGGAAGGTTAGACAGGTTGTATGTATCTGATCTCTACTGTAGTTGGGTTGGAAGGTTAGACAGGTTGTATCTGATCTCTACTGTAGTAGGGTTGGAAGGTTAGACAGGTTGTATCTGATCACTACTGTAGTAGGGTTGGAAGGTTAGACAGGTTGTATGTATCTGATCTCTACTGTAGTAGGGTTGGAAGGTTAGACAGGTTGTATCTGATCTCTACTGTAGTAGGGTTGGAAGGTTAGACAGGTTGTATCTGATCTCTACTGTAGTAGGGTTGGAAGGTTAGACAGGTTGTATCTGATCTCTACTGTAGTAGGGTTGGAAGGTTAGACAGGTTGTATGTATCTGATCTCTACTGTAGTAGGGTTGGAAGGTTAGACAGGTTGTATCTGATCTCTACTGTAGTAGGGTTGGAAGGTTAGACAGGTTGTATGTATCTGATCTCTACTGTAGTAGGGTTGGAAGGTTAGACAGGTTGTATCTGATCTCTACTGTAGTAGGGTTGGAAGGTTAGACAGGTTGTATCTGATCTCTACTGTAGTAGGGTTGGAAGGTTAGACAGGTTGTATGTATCTGATCACTACTGTAGTAGGGTTGGAAGGTTAGACAGGTTGTATGTATCTGATCTCTACTGTAGTAGGGTTGGAAGGTTAGACAGGTTGTATGTATCTGATCTCTACTGTAGTAGGGTTGGAAGGTCAGACAGGTTGTATGTATCTGATCACTACTGTAGTAGGGTTGGAAGGTTAGACAGGTTGTATGTATCTGATCTCTACTGTAGTAGGGTTGGAAGGTTAGACAGGTTGTATCTGATCTCTACTGTAGTAGGGTTGGAAGGTTAGACAGGTTGTATGTATCTGATCTGTAGTAGGGTTGGAAGGTTAGACAGGTTGTATCTGATCTCTACTGTAGTAGGGTTGGAAGGTTAGACAGGTTGTAGGTATCTGATCTCTACTGTAGTAGGGTTGGAAGGTTAGACAGGTTGTATGTATCTGATCTCTACTGTAGTAGGGTTGGAAGGTTAGACAGGTTGTATGCATCTGATCTCTACTGTAGTAGGGTTGGAAGGTTAGACAGGTTGTATGTATCTGATCTCTACTGTAGTAGGGTTGGAAGGTGTGATATTACTCCTGTGGGTTTCTCTGATCACAATATTGTTACTGTTGATATTCACTTGTCCATGAAGGTTATCACCTTACTGGTATTCTAATGTTAAATTGTGACATGTTGTCATGTTTTGTGAAAGTAATTTTTTGTTTTGTGAAAAATTGAGGGTTACAAAGGGGAATTGTGAGTCCTTGAGGCAATGATGGGAGGTTGGGAAGGCCCAATTACAAATGTTTTGTCAACAGTATACTGCTCTGTCTCGCATTGAAGTTAAAGAGACTATCAGGAACATTGAACAGGACATCAAATCAATTGAATTGAAGCTGCTCACTCAGAACGACCCTGGACTAGTCATGAACTTACAGGACAAGAGACATGAACTGAGGTCGTTTCTTCATGAAAGAGTGAAGTGTACCTTGATTAGGTCTCGTTTTGCTAACCTCAAGGATATGGATGCTCCTAGTGCTTTAAAAAAAAAACTAGGGCAGTCGACATTGCAACACAAACATATGGCCTGCCTTCGTCTCCCTGATGGGAAGGTGACCACGGATGACAGTGAAATGTGCCAACGTGCTGTGGATTTCTACTCTGCCCTCTAAAGCCGGAAGATTGTGATTCTCTGTGTACTGAACGGTTGTTACACGGACTTCCTCAATGTTGCCCTGAGCAGAGAGTTGCTTTGGACTCTGACATTACTCTACAGGAGCTGTCCACAGCAGTTATGCAGCTCTCAACAGGCCCCTGGCATCGATGGTTTACCATCTGAGTTGTCTAAGCACTTTTGGGTGTCTATTGGGGAGTATTTTTAATGAAGTGGTGGTGTGTGAATCTTTTCATGAGGGTTCTCTTCCTGTATCCTGTCAACGTGCTGTGCTTTCATTGTTGCCAAAAAAAGGGGGATTTGGCTCTTGTAAAAAATTGGCGGCCTGTTGCATTGCTGTGCGCAGAATATAAAATTGTATCTAAATGTCTCTCGAACAGGTTGAAAGAATATCTGGGGCTGTTGTTCCACCAGTCTGACTGTGTACCTGACCGCTCTATCGTTGATAACCTGTTTCTAATAAGAGATGTTTTAGACATTTGTAAACTGTCTGATCTGATCTTTTGACTGGTTCTGAAATGTCTTGAGATGTTGCTTCAAAATATCCACATAATTTCCCTCCCTCATGATGCCATCTATTTTGTGAAGTGCACCAGTCCCTCATTATGGCCAAATAGTTATATATTTGTTTCATCAGACCAGAGGACATTTCTCCAAAAAGTACGATCTTTGTCCCCATGTGCAGTTGCAAACCATAGTCTGGCTTTTTTTGTGTGGTTTTGGAGCAGTGGTTTCTTCCTTGCTAAGTGGCCTTTCAGGTTACGTCGATACAGGACAGAATTTACTTGCTTTTGTACCTGTTTCCTCCAGCATCTTCACAAGGTCCTTTTGCTTCTGTTCTGGGATTGATTTGCACTTTTCGTACCAAAGTACGTTCATCTCTAGGAGACAGAACACGTCTCCTTTCTGAGCGGTATGACGGCTGCGTGGTCCCATGGTGTTTATACTTGTGCACTATTGTTTGTACAGATGAACGTGGTACCTTCAGGCGTTTGGAAATTTCTCCCAAGGATGAACCAGACTTGTGGAGGTCTTGTCTCACCCTGACCTTAAAGAGTATTTATATTTCTCTATTTGGTTAGGTCAGGGTGTGATTTGGGTGGGCATTCTAGTTTTTCTATTTCTTTGTTGGCCGGGTTCCCAATCAGGGACAGCAGTCTACCGTTTTCTCTGATTGGGGATCATACTTAGGCAGCCCTTTTTCCCACCTTAGATTGTGGGATCTTGTTTTTGCTTAGTTGCTGTCTAGCCCTGCAGAATTTTACGTTTGTATTTTGTTGTTTAGTCGGAGTTCAGAATTAAAAATGATGAACACTTTTCACTCTGCGCTTTCTCATTCATCTAACGACGGACGTAACAGGTCTACAAATTTTTTCTGAGGTTTTGGCTGATTTATTTTTATTTTCCCATGATGTCAAGCAAAGAGGCACTGAGTTTGAAGGTAGGCCTTGAAATACATTCACAGGTACACCTCCAATTGACTCAAATTATGTAAATTAGCCCATCAGAATCTTCTAAAGCCATGACAATTTTCTTGATTTTTCCAAGCTGTTTAAAGGCACAGTCAACTTAGTGTATGTAAACTTTTGACTTCAACTGTATGTGTGTTGTTGTTTTGTTTTTTTTATTGTTGGAAAAATGAATTGTCATGCACAAAGTAGATGTCCTAACTGACTTGCCAAAACTATAGAAATTTGTGGAGAGGTTGAAAAACTAGTTTTAATGACTCCAACCTAAGTGTATGTAAACTTCCAACTTCAACTGTATGTGTGACTTCCATGTTGAGGCCCTCTTTATGGGAGTGGTGGGCAGGAGGGGCATAGGTCTGATCTGAGGGGGCCTAGATGGGGTGTGGGCATGGTTGACTTGGGGGGGTGTTGATTGGTTGGGGTGGGGTGCATTGGGTGGGCAGGAGGGGCATAGGTCTGATCTGAGGGGGCCTAAATGGGGTGTGGGCATGGTTGACTTGGGGGGGTGTTGATTGGTGTGGTGTTGTGGTCTGGATGTAGGTCCTCTCGGCGTGGGTCCTCTATGTTTAGGTCCAGGAGGGGCATAGGTCTGATCTGAGGGGGCCTAGATGGGGTGTGGGCATGGTTGACTAGGGGGGGTGTTGATTGGTGTGGTGTTGTGGTCTGGATGTAGGTCCTCTCGGCTTGGGTCCTCTATGTGTAGGTCCAGGGGGGGTCTCGCAGGTCTGGGAGAGTTTCGCTAGTTTGGGCGGGGTGTCTATTGATCTGTTGCTCCTGTGTGAAGTGTTGGGGCTGCGTTTGAGAGTGATGTCCTTTAGAGTCCGGGCGAAGGTGGGCACTGCTGCCTTGTATAGGTGGACCTGGTCATAGAGGCTGTTCAAGTCCTGGGTGGAGTGGTGGGCCATGAAAACATTTGGGTTTTGAGGCACAGTCACAGGAAATACTTGTGTTTACCTGCTGTATGGGGTGGAAGTCTTTTCGTGGTAGCAGGGTGGAGATAACCACTTGGGGAAAGTGGAAGAAGCTTTTTCAATCACTCCCTTGAGTGCTGTGGCCAACCTTTCCTGCTGGGCCCTCAGGTAATTTGTGCCTGTGTGTATTATTATTATGTAGCTGGGTGAACCTAGTTTGTCCTCAGACAGAAGGTCTAGGGCGTGCTGGGTGTTTGGACACCAGAGTTCAGACACACTATTTGGGAAAACGTTTACTTTCATATTTCCCGTTTGAGTCCATAAAGGGTACAATCTGTGTCTTGTGTATGTCCTCAGTGGGTGGGTTGTTAGGAGGGCTGACAGGGGGGGGGGGGGGTTGTTAGGAGGGCTATCAGGGTAGCTGACAGGGGGGGTGCTCAGAGGGGGTGAGATCCCCTGGGCTTTGGGTTCTTCATGTATCTGATTTTGACGCTATGGTCAGAGGTGGACTTCTGCTATGGTGTCCAGACTTTTGTCGGGGGCTGAGGTGGGCTGTTCTGATGGCTTCTCTGTGGGGGTGGCCACCTCCCTAGTGGGTTGTTCTCTATCACACACCATCCCCCTCACCCTCTCCTCCAGCTGGCTGACCCTCTCCTCCAGCTGGCTGACCCTCTCCTCCAGCTGGCTGACCCTCTCCTCCAGCTGGCTGACCCTCTCCTCCAGCTGGCTGACCCTCTCCTCCAGCTGGCTGACCCTCTCCTCCAGCTGTCTGATCCTCTCCTCCAGCAGTCTGATCCTCTCCTCTAGTGCTCTGTCCTTCTCCTCTAGTGCTCTGTCCTTCTCCTCTAGTGCTCTGTCCTTCTCCTCTAGTGCTCTGTTCTTCTCCTCTAGTGCTCTGTCCTTCTCCTCTAGTGCTCTGTCCTTCTCCTCTAGTGCTCTGTCCTTCTCCTCTAGTGCTCTGTCCTTCTCCTCTAGTGCTCTGTCCTTCTCCTCTAGTGCTCTGTTCTTCTCCTCTAGTGCTCTGTTCTTCTCCTCTAGTGCTCTGTCCTTCTCCTCTAGTGCTCTGTCCTTCTCCTCTAGTGCTCTGTCCTTCTCCTCTAGTGCTCTGTCCTTCTCCTCTAGTGCTCTTGTCTTCTCCTCTAGTGCTCTGTCCTTCTCTGGCTTTTTCTCCTGTTAAGTTGTCTCACCACAGACCAGAGTGCAGATATGTCTCTCCACCTCCAGGTCTCGTTGAGGGGGTGGTGTTGTGATGGACTGTTGTCTGGTTGAGGGGGTGTTGTTGTGATGGACTGTTGTCTGGTTGAGGGGGTGTTGTTGTGATGGACTGTTGTCTGGTTGAGGGGGTGTTGTTGTGATGGACTGTTGTCTGGTTGAGGGGGTGTTGTTGTGCTGGACTGTTGTCTGGTTGAGGGGGTGTTGTGATGGACTGTTGTCTGGTTGAGGGGGTGTTGTGATGGACTGTTGTCTGGTTGAGGGGGTGGTGTTGTGATGGACTGTTGTCTGGTTGAGGGGGTGGTGTTGTGATGGACTGTTGTCTGGTTGAGGGGGTGGTGTTGTGATGGACTGTTGTCTGGTTGAGGGGGTGGTGTTGTGATGAACTGTTGTCTGGTTGAGGGGGTGTTGTTGTGATGGACTGTTGTCTGGTTGAGGGGGTGGTGTTGTGATGGACTGTTGTCTGGTTGAGGGGGTGGTGTTGTGATGAACTGTTGTCTGGTTGAGGGGGTGTTGTTGTGATGGACTGTTGTCTGGTTGAGGGGGTGGTGTTGTGATGGACTGTTGTCTGGTTGAGGGGGTGTTGTTGTGCTGGACTGTTGTCTGGTTGAGGGGGTGTTGTTGTGCTGGACTGTTGTCTGGTTGAGGGGGTGTTGTGATGGACTGTTGTCTGGTTGAGGGGGTGGTGTTGTGATGGACTGTTGTCTGGTTGAGGGGGTGGTGTTGTGATGGACTGTTGTCTGGTTGAGGGTGTTGTTGTGATGGACTGTTGTCTGGTTGAGGGGGTGGTGTTGTGATGGACTGTTGTCTGGTTGAGGGGGTGGTGTTGTGATGGACTGTTGTCTGGTTGAGGGGGTGGTGTTGTGATGGACTGTTGTCTGGTTGAGGGTGTTGTTGTGATGGACTGTTGTCTGGTTGAGGGGGTGTTGTGATGGACTGTTGTCTGGTTGAGGGGGTGTTGTCTGGTTGAGGGGGTGTTGTGATGGACTGTTGTCTGGTTGAGGGGGTGGTGTTGTGATGGACTGTTGTCTGGTTGAGGGGGTGGTGTTGTGATGGACTGTTGTCTGGTTGAGGGGGTGTTGTTGTGATGGACTGTTGTCTGGTTGAGGGGGTGTTGTTGTGATGGACTGTTGAGGGGGTGTTGTTGTGATGGACTGTTGTCTGGTTGAGGGGGTGTTGTTGTGATGGACTGTTGTCTGGTTGAGGGGGTGTTGTGATGGACTGTTGTCTGGTTGAGGGGGTGTTGTGATGGACTGTTGTATGGTTGAGGGGGTGTTGTGATGGACTGTTGTCTGGTTGAGGGGGTGTTGTGATGGACTGTTGTCTGGTTGAGGGGGTGTTGTTGTGGTGGACTGTTGTCTGGTTGAGGGGGTGGTGTTGTGATGGACTGTTGTCTGGTTGAGGGGGTGTTGTTGTGATGGACTGTTGTCTGGTTGAGGGGGTGTTGTTGTGATGGACTGTTGTCTGGTTGAGGGGGTGTTGTTGTGATGGACTGTTGTCTGGTTGAGGGGGTGTTGTTGTGATGGACTGTTGTCTGGTTGAGGGGGTGTTGTTGTGATGGACTGTTGTCTGGTTGAGGGGGTATTGTTGTGATGGACTGTTGTCTGGTTGAGGGGGTGGTGTTGTGATGGACTGTTGTCTGGTTGAGGGGGTGTTGTTGTGATGGACTGTTGTCTGGTTGAGGGGGTGTGGTTGTGATGGACTGTTGTCTGGTTGAGGGGGTGGTGTTGTGATGGACTGTTGTCTGGTTGAGGGGGTGGTGTTGTGATGGACTGTTGTCTGGTTGAGGGGGTGTGGTTGTGCTGGACTGTTGTCTGGTTGAGGGGGTGTGGTTGTGATGGACTGTTGTCTGGTTGAGGGGGTGGTGTTGTGCTGGACTGTTGTCTGGTTGAGGGGGTGTTGTTGTGGTGGACTGTTGTCTGGTTGAGGGGGTGTTGTTGTGATGGACTGTTGTCTGGTTGAGGGGGTGTTGTTGTGATGGACTGTTGTCTGGTTGAGGGGGTGGTGTTGTGATGGACTGTTGTCTGGTTGAGGGGGTGTTGTGATGGACTGTTGAGGGGGTGTTGTGATGGACTGTTGTCTGGTTGAAGGGGTGGTGTTGTGATGGACTGTTGTCTGGTTGAGGGGGTGTTGTGATGGACTGTTGAGGGGGTGTTGTGATGGACTGTTGTCTGGTTGAGGGGGTGTTGTGATGGATTGTTGTCTGGATGAGGGGGTGTTGTTGTGCTGGACTGTTGTCTGGTTGAGGGGGTGTTGTTGTGATGGACTGTTGCCTGGTTGAGGGGGTGTTGTGATGGACTGTTGTATTGTTGAGGGGGTGTTGTGATGGACTGTTGTATTGTTGAGGGGGTGTTGTTGTGCTGGACTGTTGTATGGTTGAGGGGGTGTTGTGATGGACTGTTGTCTGGTTCAGGGGGTGTTGTTGTGCTGGACTGTTGTCTGGTTGAGGGGGTGTTGTTGTGCTGGACTGTTGTATGTTTGAGGGGGTGTTGTGAGGGACTGTTGTCTGGTTGAGGGGGTGTTGTTGTGCTGGACTGTTGTCTGGTGGAGGGGTTGGTGTTGTGATGGACTGTTGTCTGGTTGAGGGGGTGGTGTTGTGATGGACTGTTGTCTCGTTGAGGGGGTGTAGTTGTGATGGACTGTTGTCTGGTTGAGGGGGTGTTGTGATGGACTGTTGTCTGGTTGAGGGGGTGTTGTGATGGACTGTTGTCTGGTTGAGGGGGTGTTGTGATGGACTGTTGTATGGTTGAGGGGGTGTTGTTGTGCTGGACTGTTGTCTGGTTGAGGGGGTGTTGTGATGGACTGTTGTCTGGTTGAGGGGGTGTTGTGATGGACTGTTGTCTGGTTGAGGGGGTGTTGTTGTGCTGGACTGTTGTGTGGTTGAGGGGGTGTTGTGATGGACTGTTGTCCTGGTTGAGGGGGTGTTGTGATGGACTGTTGTCTGGTTGAGGGGGTGGTGTTGTGATGGACTGTTGTCTGGTTGAGGGGGTGTTGTTGTGATGGACTGTTGTCTGGTTGAGGGGGTGTTGTTGTGCTGGACTGTTGTCTGGTTGAGGGGGTGGTGTTGTGATGGACTGTTGTCTGGTTGAGGGGGTGGTGTTGTGATGGACTGTTGTCTGGTTGAGGGGGTGGTGTTGTGATGGACTGTTGTCTGGTTGAGGGGGTGTTGTTGTGCTGGACTGTTGTCTGGTTGAGGGGGTGGTGTTGTGATGGACTGTTGTCTGGTTGAGGGGGTGGTGTTGTGATGGACTGTTGTCTGGTTGAGGGGGTGTTGTTGTGATGGACTGTTGTCTGGTTGAGGGGGTGTTGTTGTGCTGGACTGTTGTCTGGTTGAGGGGGTGTTGTGATGGACTGTTGTCTGGTTGAGGGGGTGTTGTTGTGATGGACTGTTGTCTGGTTGAGGGGGTGTTGTGATGGACTGTTGTCTGGTTGAGGGGGTGTTGTTGTGATGGACTGTTGTCTGGTTGAGGGGGTGGTGTTGTGATGGACTGTTGTCTGGTTGAGGGGGTGTTGTTGTGATGGACTGTTGTCTGGTTGAGGGGGTGGTGTTGTGATGGACTGTTGTCTGGTTGAGGGGGTGTTGTTGTGATGGACTGTTGTCTGGTTGAGGGGGTGGTGTTGTGATGGACTGTTGTCTGGTTGAGGGGGTGTTGTGATGGACTGTTGAGGGGGTGTTGTGATGGACTGTTGTCTGGTTGAAGGGGTGGTGTTGTGATGGACTGTTGTCTGGTTGAGGGGGTGTTGTGATGGACTGTTGAGGGGGTGTTGTGATGGACTGTTGTCTGGTTGAGGGGGTGTTGTGATGGATTGTTGTCTGGATGAGGGGGTGTTGTTGTGCTGGACTGTTGTCTGGTTGAGGGGGTGTTGTTGTGATGGACTGTTGTCTGGTTGAGGGGGTGTTGTGATGAACTGTTGTCTGGTTGAGGGGGTGTTGTTGTGATGGACTGTTGTCTGGTTGAGGGGGTGTTGTTGTGCTGGACTGTTGTCTGGTTGAGGGGGTGGTGTTGTGATGGACTGTTGTCTGGTTGAGGGGGTGTTGTGATGGACTGTTGTCTGGTTGAGGGGGTGGTGTTGTGATGGACTGTTGTCTGGTTGAGGGGGTGGTGTTGTGATGGACTGTTGTCTGGTTGAGGGGGTGTTGTGATGGACTGTTGTCTGGTTGAGGGGGTGTTGTGATGGACTGTTGTCTGGTTGAGGGGTTGTTGTTGTGCTGGACTGTTGTCTGGTTGAGGGGGTGGTGTTGTGATGGACTGTTGTCTGGTTGAGGGGGTGGTGTTATGATGGACTGTTGTCTGGTTGAGGGGGTGTTGTGATGGACTGTTGTATTGTTGAGGGGGTGTTGTTGTGCTGGACTGTTGTATGGTTGAGGGGGTGTTGTGATGGACTGTTGTCTGGTTGAGGGGGTGTTGTTGTGCTGGACTGTTGTCTGGTTGAGGGGGTGTTGTTGTGCTGGACTGTTGTATGGTTGAGGGGGTGTTGTGATGGACTGTTGTCTGGTTGAGGGGGTGTTGTTGTGCTGGACTGTTGTCTGGTTGAGGGGGTGTAGTTGTGATGGACTGTTGTCTGGTTGAGGGGGTGTTGTGATGGACTGTTGTCTGGTTGAGGGGGTGTTGTGATGGACTGTTGTCTGGTTGAGGGGGTGTTGTGATGGACTGTTGTCTGGTTGAGGGGGTGTTGTGATGGACTGTTGTCTGGTTGAGGGGGTGTTGTGATGGATTGTTGTCTGGTTGAGGGGGTGTTGTGATGGACTGTTGTCTGGTTGAGGGGGTGTTGTTGTGGTGGACTGTTGTCTGGTTGAGGGGGTGTTGTTGTGCTGGACTGTTGTCTGGTTGAGGGGGTGTTGTTGTGATGGACTGTTGTCTGGTTGAGGGGGTGTTGTGATGGACTGTTGTCTGGTTGAGGGGGTGTTGTTGTGATGGACTGTTGTCTGGTTGAGGGGGTGGTGTTGTGATGGACTGTTGTCTGGTTGAGGGGGTGTTGTTGTGATGGACTGTTGTCTGGTTGAGGGGGTGTTGTTGTGATGGACTGTTGTCTGGTTGAGGGGGTGGTGTTGTGATGGACTGTTGTCTGGTTGAGGGGGTGGTGTTGTGATGAACTGTTGTCTGGTTGAGGGGGTGTTGTTGTGATGGACTGTTGTCTGGTTGAGGGGGTGGTGTTGTGATGGACTGTTGTCTGGTTGAGGGGGTGGTGTTGTGATGAACTGTTGTCTGGTTGAGGGGGTGTTGTTGTGATGGACTGTTGTCTAGTTGAGGGGGTGGTGTTGTGATGGACTGTTGTCTGGTTGAGGGGGTGGTGTTGTGATGAACTGTTGTCTGGTTGAGGGGGTGTTGTTGTGATGGACTGTTGTCTGGTTGAGGGGGTGGTGTTGTGATGGACTGTTGTCTGGTTGAGGGGGTGGTGTTGTGATGAACTGTTGTCTGGTTGAGGGGGTGTTGTTGTGATGGACTGTTGTCTGGTTGAGGGGGTGGTGTTGTGATGGACTGTTGTCTGGTTGAGGGGGTGTTGTTGTGCTGGACTGTTGTCTGGTTGAGGTGGTGTTGTGATGGACTGTTGTCTGGTTGAGGGGGTGTTGTTGTGATGGACTGTTGTCTGGTTGAGGGGGTGTTGTGATGGATTGTTGTCTGGTTGAGGGGGTGGTGTTGTGATGGACTGTTGTCTGGTTGAGGGTGTTGTTGTGATGGACTGTTGTCTGGTTGAGGGGGTGGTGTTGTGATGGACTGTTGCCTGGTTGAGGGGGTGTTGTTGTGATGGACTGTTGTCTGGTTGAGGGGGTGTTGTTGTGATGGACTGTTGTCTGGTTGAGGGGGTGTTCTTGTGATGGACTGTTGTCTGGTTGAGGGGGTGTTGTTGTGATGGACTGTTGTCTGGTTGAGGGGGTATTGTGATGGACTGTTGTCTGGTTGAGGGTGTGTTGTTGTCTGGTTGAGGGGGTGTTGTGATGGACTGTTGTCTGGTTGAGGGGGTGTTGTGATGGACTGTTGTCTGGTTGAGGCGGTGTTGTGATGGACTGTTGTATTGTTGAGGGGGTGTTGTTGTGCTGGACTGTTGTATGGTTGAGGGGGTGTTGTGATGGACTGTTGTCTGGTTGAGGGGGTGTTGTTGTGCTGGACTGTTGTCTGGTTGAGGGGGTGTTGTTGTGCTGGACTGTTGTATGGTTGAGGGGGTGTTGTGATGGACTGTTGTCTGGTTGAGGGGGTGTTGTTGTGCTGGACTGTTGTCTGGTTGAGGGGGTGTTGTTGTGCTGGACTGTTGTCTGGTTGAGGGGGTGTAGTTGTGATGGACTGTTGTCTGGTTGAGGGGGTGTTGTGATGGACTGTTGTCTGGTTGAGGGGGTGTTGTGATGGACTGTTGTCTGGTTGAGGGGGTGTTGTGATGGACTGTTGTTTGGTTGAGGGGGTGTTGTTGTGCTGGACTGTTGTCTGGTTGAGGGGGTGTTGTGATGGACTGTTGTCTGGTTGAGGGGGTGTTGTGATGGACTGTTGTCTGGTTGAGGGGGTGTTGTTGTGCTGGACTGTTGTGTGGTTGAGGGGGTGTTGTGATGGACTGTTGTCTGGTTGAGGGGGTGTTGTGATGGATTGTTGTCTGCTTGAGGGGGTGTTGTGATGGACTGTTGTCCGGTTGAGGGGGTGTTGTTGTGATGGACTTTTGTCTGGTTGAGGGGGTGTTGTTGTGATGGACTGTTGTCTGGTTGAGGGGGTGTTGTGATGGACTGTTGTCTGGTTGAGGGGGTGTTGTTGTGATGGACTGTTGTCTGGTTGAGGGGGTGGTGTTGTGATGGACTGTTGTCTGGTTGAGGGGGTGTTGTTGTGATGGACTGTTGTCTGGTTGAGGGGGTGTTGTTGTGATGGACTGTTGTCTGGTTGAGGGGGTGGTGTTGTGATGGACTGTTGTCTGGTTGAGGGGGTGGTGTTGTGATGAACTGTTGTCTGGTTGAGGGGGTGTTGTTGTGATGGACTGTTGTCTGGTTGAGGGGGTGGTGTTGTGATGGACTGTTGTCTGGTTGAGGGGGTGGTGTTGTGATGAACTGTTGTCTGGTTGAGGGGGTGTTGTTGTGATGGACTGTTGTCTGGTTGAGGGGGTGGTGTTGTGATGGACTGTTGTCTGGTTGAGGGGGTGTTGTTGTGATGGACTGTTGTCTGGTTGAGGGGGTGTTGTTGTGATGGACTGTTGTCTTGTTGAGGGGGTGGTGTTGTGATGGACTGTTGTCTGGTTGAGGGGGTGGTGTTGTGATGAACTGTTGTCTGGTTGAGGGGGTGTTGTTGTGATGGACTGTTGTCTGGTTGAGGGGGTGTTGTTGTGATGGACTGTTGTCTGGTTGAGGGGGTGTTGTTGTGATGGACTGTTGTCTGGTTGAGGGGGTGTTGTGATGGATTGTTGTCTGGTTGAGGGGGTGGTGTTGTGATGGACTGTTGTCCGGTTGAGGGTGTTGTTGTGATGGACTGTTGTCTGGTTGAGGGGGTGGTGTTGTGATGGACTGTTGCCTGGTTGAGGGGGTGTTGTTGTGATGGACTGTTGTCTGGTTGAGGGGGTGTTGTTGTGATGGACTGTTGTCTGGTTGATGGGGTGGTGTTGTGATGGACTGTTGTCTGGTTGAGGGGGTGTTGTTGTGATGGACTGTTGTCTGGTTGAGGGGGTGTTGTTGTGATGGACTGTTGTCTGGTTGAGGGGGTGTTCTTGTGATGGACTGTTGTCTGGTTGAGGGGGTGTTGTTGTGATGGACTGTTGTCTGGTTGAGGGGGTATTGTGATGGACTGTTGTCTGGTTGAGGGTGTGTTGTTGTCTGGTTGAGGGGGTGGTGTTGTGATGGACTGTTGCCTGGTTGAGGGGGTGTTGTTGTGATGGACTGTTGTCTGGTTGAGGGGGTGTTGTTGTGATGGACTGTTGTCTGGTTGAGGGGGTGTTGTTGTGATGGACTGTTGTCTGGTTGAGGGGGTGGTGTGATGGACTGTTGTCTGGTTGAGGGGGTGTTGTTGTGGTGGACTGTTGTCTGGTTGAGGGGGTGTTGTTGTGGTGGACTGTTGTCTGGTTGAGGGGGTGGTGTTGTGATGGACTGTTGTCTGGTTGATGGGGTGTTGTTGTGATGGACTGTTGTCTGGTTGAGGGGGTGGTGTTGTGATGGACTGTTGTCTGGTTGAGGGGGTGGTGTTGTGATGGACTGTTGTCTGGTTGAGGGGGTGTTGTTGTGCTGGACTGTTGTCTGTTTGAGGGGGTGGTGTTGTGATGGACTGTTGTCTGGTTGAGGGTGGTGTTGTGATGGACTGTTGTCTGGTTGAGAGGGTGTTGTGATGGACTGTTGTCTGGTTGAGGAGGTGGTGTTGTGATGGACTGTTGTCTGGTTGAGGGGGTGTTGTGATGGACTGTTGTCTGGTTGAGGGGGTGTTGTGATGGACTGTTGTCTGGTTGATGGGGTGGTGTTGTGATGGACTGTTGTCTGGTTGAGGGGGTGTTGTGATGGACTGTTGTCTGGTTGAGGGGGTGTTGTTGTGCTGGACTGTTGTCTGGTTGAGGGGGTGGTGTTGTGATGGACTGTTGTCTGGTTGAGGGGGTGTTGTTGTGATGGACTGTTGTCTGGTTGAGGGGGTGTTGTTGTGCTGGACTGTTGTATGGTTGAGGGGGTGTTGTGATGGACTGTTGTCTGGTTGAGGGGGTGTTGTTGTGCTGGACTGTTGTCTGGTTGAGGGGGTGTAGTTGTGATGGACTGTTGTCTGGTTGAGGGGGTGTTGTGATGGACTGTTGTCTGGTTGAGGGGGTGTTGTGATGGACTGTTGTCTGGTTGAGGGGGTGTTGTGATGGACTGTTGTCTGGTTGAGGGGGTGTTGTGATGGACTGTTGTCTGGTTGAGGGGGTGTTGTGATGGATTGTTGTCTGGTTGAGGGGGTGTTGTGATGGACTGTTGTCTGGTTGAGGGGGTGTTGTTGTGGTGGACTGTTGTCTGGTTGAGGGGGTGTTGTTGTGCTGGACTGTTGTCTGGTTGAGGGGGTGTTGTTGTGATGGACTGTTGTCTGGTTGAGGGGGTGTTGTGATGGACTGTTGTCTGGTTGAGGGGGTGTTGTTGTGATGGACTGTTGTCTGGTTGAGGGGGTGGTGTTGTGATGGACTGTTGTCTGGTTGAGGGGGTGTTGTTGTGATGGACTGTTGTCTGGTTGAGGGGGTGTTGTTGTGATGGACTGTTGTCTGGTTGAGGGGGTGGTGTTGTGATGGACTGTTGTCTGGTTGAGGGGGTGGTGTTGTGATGAACTGTTGTCTGGTTGAGGGGGTGTTGTTGTGATGGACTGTTGTCTGGTTGAGGGGGTGGTGTTGTGATGGACTGTTGTCTGGTTGAGGGGGTGGTGTTGTGATGAACTGTTGTCTGGTTGAGGGGGTGTTGTTGTGATGGACTGTTGTCTAGTTGAGGGGGTGGTGTTGTGATGGACTGTTGTCTGGTTGAGGGGGTGGTGTTGTGATGAACTGTTGTCTGGTTGAGGGGGTGTTGTTGTGATGGACTGTTGTCTGGTTGAGGGGGTGGTGTTGTGATGGACTGTTGTCTGGTTGAGGGGGTGGTGTTGTGATGGACTGTTGTCTGGTTGAGGGGGTGGTGTTGTGATGAACTGTTGTCTGGTTGAGGGGGTGTTGTTGTGATGGACTGTTGTCTGGTTGAGGGGGTGGTGTTGTGATGGACTGTTGTCTGGTTGAGGGGGTGTTGTTGTGCTGGACTGTTGTCTGGTTGAGGTGGTGTTGTGATGGACTGTTGTCTGGTTGAGGGGGTGTTGTTGTGATGGACTGTTGTCTGGTTGAGGGGGTGTTGTGATGGATTGTTGTCTGGTTGAGGGGGTGGTGTTGTGATGGACTGTTGTCTGGTTGAGGGTGTTGTTGTGATGGACTGTTGTCTGGTTGAGGGGGTGGTGTTGTGATGGACTGTTGCCTGGTTGAGGGGGTGTTGTTGTGATGGACTGTTGTCTGGTTGAGGGGGTGTTGTTGTGATGGACTGTTGTCTGGTTGAGGGGGTGTTGTGATGGACTGTTGTCTGGTTGAGGGGGTGTTGTTGTGATGGACTGTTGTCTGGTTGAGGGGGTGTTGTGATGGACTGTTGTCTGGTTGAGGGGGTGTTGTGATGGACTGTTGTCTGGTTGAGGGGGTGTTGTGATGGACTGTTGTTTGGTTGAGGGGGTGTTGTTGTGCTGGACTGTTGTCTGGTTGAGGGGGTGTTGTGATGGACTGTTGTCTGGTTGAGGGGGTGTTGTGATGGACTGTTGTCTGGTTGAGGGGGTGTTGTTGTGCTGGACTGTTGTCTGGTTGAGGGGGTGTTGTTGTGATGGACTGTTGTCTGGTTGAGGGGGTGTTGTTGTGATGGACTGTTGTCTGGTTGAGGGGGTGTTGTGATGGATTGTTGTCTGGTTGAGGGGGTGGTGTTGTGATGGACTGTTGTCTGGTTGAGGGTGTTGTTGTGATGGACTGTTGTCTGGTTGAGGGGGTGGTGTTGTGATGGACTGTTGTCTGGTTGAGGGTGTTGTTGTGATGGACTGTTGTCTGGTTGAGGGGGTGGTGTTGTGATGGACTGTTGCCTGGTTGAGGGGGTGTTGTTGTGATGGACTGTTGTCTGGTTGAGGGGGTGTTGTTGTGATGGACTGTTGTCTGGTTGATGGGGTGGTGTTGTGATGGACTGTTGTCTGGTTGAGGGGGTGTTGTTGTGATGGACTGTTGTCTGGTTGAGGGGGTGTTGTTGTGATGGACTGTTGTCTGGTTGAGGGGGTGTTCTTGTGATGGACTGTTGTCTGGTTGAGGGGGTGTTGTTGTGATGGACTGTTGTCTGGTTGAGGGGGTATTGTGATGGACTGTTGTCTGGTTGAGGGTGTGTTGTTGTCTGGTTGAGGGGGTGGTGTTGTGATGGACTGTTGCCTGGTTGAGGGGGTGTTGTTGTGATGGACTGTTGTCTGGTTGAGGGGGTGTTGTTGTGATGGACTGTTGTCTGGTTGAGGGGGTGTTGTTGTGATGGACTGTTGTCTGGTTGAGGGGGTGGTGTGATGGACTGTTGTCTGGTTGAGGGGGTGTTGTTGTGGTGGACTGTTGTCTGGTTGAGGGGGTGTTGTTGTGGTGGACTGTTGTCTGGTTGAGGGGGTGGTGTTGTGATGGACTGTTGTCTGGTTGATGGGGTGTTGTTGTGATGGACTGTTGTCTGGTTGAGGGGGTGGTGTTGTGATGGACTGTTGTCTGGTTGAGGGGGTGGTGTTGTGATGGACTGTTGTCTGGTTGAGGGGGTGTTGTTGTGCTGGACTGTTGTCTGTTTGAGGGGGTGGTGTTGTGATGGACTGTTGTCTGGTTGAGGGTGGTGTTGTGATGGACTGTTGTCTGGTTGAGAGGGTGTTGTGATGGACTGTTGTCTGGTTGAGGAGGTGGTGTTGTGATGGACTGTTGTCTGGTTGAGGGGGTGTTGTTGTGATGGACTGTTGTCTGGTTGAGGGGGTGTTGTGATGGACTGTTGTCTGGTTGAGGGGGTGTTGTGATGGACTGTTGTCTGGTTGATGGGGTGGTGTTGTGATGGACTGTTGTCTGGTTGAGGGGGTGTTGTGATGGACTGTTGTCTGGTTGAGGGGGTGTTGTTGTGCTGGACTGTTGTCTGGTTGAGGGGGTGGTGTTGTGATGGACTGTTGTCTGGTTGAGGGGGTGGTGTTGTGATGGACTGTTGTCTGGTTGAGGGGGTGTTGTGATGGACTGTTGTATTGTTGAGGGGGTGTTGTTGTGCTGGACTGTTGTCTGGTTGAGGGGGTGTTGTTGTGCTGGACTGTTGTCTGGTTGAGGGGGTGTTGTGATGGACTGTTGTCTGGTTGAGGGGGTGTTGTTGTGATGGACTGTTGTCTGGTTGAGGGGGTGTTGTTGTGCTGGACTGTTGTATGGTTGAGGGGGTGTTGTGATGGACTGTTGTCTGGTTGAGGGGGTGTTGTTGTGCTGGACTGTTGTCTGGTTGAGGGGGTGTAGTTGTGATGGACTGTTGTCTGGTTGAGGGGGTGTTGTGATGGACTGTTGTCTGGTTGAGGGGGTGTTGTGATGGACTGTTGTCTGGTTGAGGGGGTGTTGTGATGGACTGTTGTCTGGTTGAGGGGGTGTTGTGATGGACTGTTGTCTGGTTGAGGGGGTGTTGTGATGGATTGTTGTCTGGTTGAGGGGGTGTTGTGATGGACTGTTGTCTGGTTGAGGGGGTGTTGTTGTGGTGGACTGTTGTCTGGTTGAGGGGGTGTTGTTGTGATGGACTGTTGTCTGGTTGAGGGGGTGTTGTTGTGATGGACTGTTGTCTGGTTGAGGGGGTGTTGTGATGGACTGTTGTCTGGTTGAGGGGGTGTTGTTGTGATGGACTGTTGTCTGGTTGAGGGGGTGGTGTTGTGATGGACTGTTGTCTGGTTGAGGGGGTGTTGTTGTGATGGACTGTTGTCTGGTTGAGGGGGTGTTGTTGTGATGGACTGTTGTCTGGTTGAGGGGGTGGTGTTGTGATGGACTGTTGTCTGGTTGAGGGGGTGTTGTTGTGATGGACTGTTGTCTGGTTGAGGGGGTGGTGTTGTGATGGACTGTTGTCTGGTTGAGGGGGTGGTGTTGTGATGAACTGTTGTCTGGTTGAGGGGGTGTTGTTGTGATGGACTGTTGTCTAGTTGAGGGGGTGGTGTTGTGATGGACTGTTGTCTGGTTGAGGGGGTGGTGTTGTGATGAACTGTTGTCTGGTTGAGGGGGTGTTGTTGTGATGGACTGTTGTCTGGTTGAGGGGGTGGTGTTGTGATGGACTGTTGTCTGGTTGAGGGGGTGGTGTTGTGATGGACTGTTGTCTGGTTGAGGGGGTGGTGTTGTGATGAACTGTTGTCTGGTTGAGGGGGTGTTGTTGTGATGGACTGTTGTCTGGTTGAGGGGGTGGTGTTGTGATGGACTGTTGTCTGGTTGAGGGGGTGTTGTTGTGCTGGACTGTTGTCTGGTTGAGGTGGTGTTGTGATGGACTGTTGTCTGGTTGAGGGGGTGTTGTTGTGATGGACTGTTGTCTGGTTGAGGGGGTGTTGTGATGGATTGTTGTCTGGTTGAGGGGGTGGTGTTGTGATGGACTGTTGTCTGGTTGAGGGTGTTGTTGTGATGGACTGTTGTCTGGTTGAGGGGGTGGTGTTGTGATGGACTGTTGCCTGGTTGAGGGGGTGTTGTTGTGATGGACTGTTGTCTGGTTGAGGGGGTGTTGTTGTGATGGACTGTTGTCTGGTTGAGGGGGTGTTGTGATGGACTGTTGTCTGGTTGAGGGGGTGTTGTTGTGATGGACTGTTGTCTGGTTGAGGGGGTGTTGTGATGGACTGTTGTCTGGTTGAGGGGGTGTTGTGATGGACTGTTGTCTGGTTGAGGGGGTGTTGTGATGGACTGTTGTTTGGTTGAGGGGGTGTTGTTGTGCTGGACTGTTGTCTGGTTGAGGGGGTGTTGTGATGGACTGTTGTCTGGTTGAGGGGGTGTTGTGATGGACTGTTGTCTGGTTGAGGGGGTGTTGTTGTGCTGGACTGTTGTGTGGTTGAGGGGGTGTTGTGATGGACTGTTGTCTGGTTGAGGGGGTGTTGTGATGGATTGTTGTCTGCTTGAGGGGGTGTTGTGATGGACTGTTGTCCGGTTGAGGGGGTGTTGTTGTGATGGACTTTTGTCTGGTTGAGGGGGTGTTGTTGTGATGGACTGTTGTCTGGTTGAGGGGGTGTTGTGATGGACTGTTGTCTGGTTGAGGGGGTGTTGTTGTGATGGACTGTTGTCTGGTTGAGGGGGTGGTGTTGTGATGGACTGTTGTCTGGTTGAGGGGGTGTTGTTGTGATGGACTGTTGTCTGGTTGAGGGGGTGTTGTTGTGATGGACTGTTGTCTGGTTGAGGGGGTGGTGTTGTGATGGACTGTTGTCTGGTTGAGGGGGTGGTGTTGTGATGAACTGTTGTCTGGTTGAGGGGGTGTTGTTGTGATGGACTGTTGTCTGGTTGAGGGGGTGGTGTTGTGATGGACTGTTGTCTGGTTGAGGGGGTGGTGTTGTGATGAACTGTTGTCTGGTTGAGGGGGTGTTGTTGTGATGGACTGTTGTCTGGTTGAGGGGGTGGTGTTGTGATGGACTGTTGTCTGGTTGAGGGGGTGTTGTTGTGATGGACTGTTGTCTGGTTGAGGGGGTGTTGTTGTGATGGACTGTTGTCTTGTTGAGGGGGTGGTGTTGTGATGGACTGTTGTCTGGTTGAGGGGGTGGTGTTGTGATGGACTGTTGCCTGGTTGAGGGGGTGTTGTTGTGATGGACTGTTGTCTGGTTGAGGGGGTGTTGTTGTGATGGACTGTTGTCTGGTTGATGGGGTGGTGTTGTGATGGACTGTTGTCTGGTTGAGGGGGTGTTGTTGTGATGGACTGTTGTCTGGTTGAGGGGGTGTTGTTGTGATGGACTGTTGTCTGGTTGAGGGGGTGTTCTTGTGATGGACTGTTGTCTGGTTGAGGGGGTGTTGTTGTGATGGACTGTTGTCTGGTTGAGGGGGTATTGTGATGGACTGTTGTCTGGTTGAGGGTGTGTTGTTGTCTGGTTGAGGGGGTGTTGTTGTGATGGACTGTTGCCTGGTTGAGGGGGTGTTGTTGTGATGGACTGTTGTCTGGTTGAGGGGGTGTTGTTGTGATGGACTGTTGTCTGGTTGAGGGGGTGTTGTTGTGATGGACTGTTGTCTGGTTGAGGGGGTGGTGTGATGGACTGTTGTCTGGTTGAGGGGGTGTTGTTGTGGTGGACTGTTGTCTGGTTGAGGGGGTGTTGTTGTGGTGGACTGTTGTCTGGTTGAGGGGGTGGTGTTGTGATGGACTGTTGTCTGGTTGATGGGGTGTTGTTGTGATGGACTGTTGTCTGGTTGAGGGGGTGGTGTTGTGATGGACTGTTGTCTGGTTGAGGGGGTGGTGTTGTGATGGACTGTTGTCTGGTTGAGGGGGTGTTGTTGTGCTAGACTGTTGCCTGTTTGAGGGGGTGGTGTTGTGATGGACTGTTGTCTGGTTGAGGGTGGTGTTGTGATGGACTGTTGTCTGGTTGAGGGGGTGGTGTTGTGATGGACTGTTGTCTGGTTGAGGGGGTGTTGTTGTGATGGACTGTTGTCTGGTTGAGGGGGTGTTGTGATGGACTGTTGTCTGGTTGAGGGGGTGTTGTGATGGACTGTTGTCTGGTTGATGGGGTGGTGTTGTGATGGACTGTTGTCTGGTTGAGGGGGTGTTGTGATGGACTGTTGTCTGGTTGAGGGGGTGTTGTTGTGCTGGACTGTTGTCTGGTTGAGGGGGTGGTGTTGTGATGGACTGTTGTCTGGTTGAGGGGGTGGTGTTGTGATGGACTGTTGTCTGGTTGAGGGGGTGTTGTGATGGACTGTTGTATTGTTGAGGGGGTGTTGTTGTGCTGGACTGTTGTATGGTTGAGGGGGTGTTGTGATGGACTGTTGTCTGGTTGAGGGGGTGTTGTTGTGCTGGACTGTTGTCTGGTTGAGGGGGTGTTGTTGTGCTGGACTGTTGTATGGTTGAGGGGGTGTTGTGATGGACTGTTGTCTGGTTGAGGGGGTGTTGTTGTGCTGGACTGTTGTCTGGTTGAGGGGGTGTAGTTGTGATGGACTGTTGTCTGGTTGAGGGGGTGTTGTGATGGACTGTTGTCTGGTTGAGGGGGTGTTGTGATGGACTGTTGTCTGGTTGAGGGGGTGTTGTGATGGACTGTTGTCTGGTTGAGGGGGTGTTGTGATGGACTGTTGTCTGGTTGAGGGGGTGTTGTGATGGATTGTTGTCTGGTTGAGGGGGTGTTGTGATGGACTGTTGTCTGGTTGAGGGGGTGTTGTTGTGGTGGACTGTTGTCTGGTTGAGGGGGTGTTGTTGTGCTGGACTGTTGTCTGGTTGAGGGGGTGTTGTTGTGATGGACTGTTGTCTGGTTGAGGGGGTGTTGTGATGGACTGTTGTCTGGTTGAGGGGGTGTTGTTGTGATGGACTGTTGTCTGGTTGAGGGGGTGGTGTTGTGATGGACTGTTGTCTGGTTGAGGGGGTGTTGTTGTGATGGACTGTTGTCTGGTTGAGGGGGTGTTGTTGTGATGGACTGTTGTCTGGTTGAGGGGGTGGTGTTGTGATGGACTGTTGTCTGGTTGAGGGGGTGGTGTTGTGATGAACTGTTGTCTGGTTGAGGGGGTGTTGTTGTGATGGACTGTTGTCTGGTTGAGGGGGTGGTGTTGTGATGGACTGTTGTCTGGTTGAGGGGGTGGTGTTGTGATGAACTGTTGTCTGGTTGAGGGGGTGTTGTTGTGATGGACTGTTGTCTAGTTGAGGGGGTGGTGTTGTGATGGACTGTTGTCTGGTTGAGGGGGTGGTGTTGTGATGAACTGTTGTCTGGTTGAGGGGGTGTTGTTGTGATGGACTGTTGTCTGGTTGAGGGGGTGGTGTTGTGATGGACTGTTGTCTGGTTGAGGGGGTGGTGTTGTGATGGACTGTTGTCTGGTTGAGGGGGTGGTGTTGTGATGAACTGTTGTCTGGTTGAGGGGGTGTTGTTGTGATGGACTGTTGTCTGGTTGAGGGGGTGGTGTTGTGATGGACTGTTGTCTGGTTGAGGGGGTGTTGTTGTGCTGGACTGTTGTCTGGTTGAGGTGGTGTTGTGATGGACTGTTGTCTGGTTGAGGGGGTGTTGTTGTGATGGACTGTTGTCTGGTTGAGGGGGTGTTGTGATGGATTGTTGTCTGGTTGAGGGGGTGGTGTTGTGATGGACTGTTGTCTGGTTGAGGGTGTTGTTGTGATGGACTGTTGTCTGGTTGAGGGGGTGGTGTTGTGATGGACTGTTGCCTGGTTGAGGGGGTGTTGCTGTGATGGACTGTTGTCTGGTTGAGGGGGTGTTGTTGTGATGGACTGTTGTCTGGTTGAGGGGGTGTTCTTGTGATGGACTGTTGTCTGGTTGAGGGGGTGTTGTTGTGATGGACTGTTGTCTGGTTGAGGGGGTATTGTGATGGACTGTTGTCTGGTTGAGGGTGTGTTGTTGTCTGGTTGAGGGGGTGGTGTTGTGATGGACTGTTGCCTGGTTGAGGGGGTGTTGTTGTGATGGACTGTTGTCTGGTTGAGGGGGTGTTGTTGTGATGGACTGTTGTCTGGTTGAGGGGGTTTGTTGTGATGGACTGTTGTCTGGTTGAGGGGGTGTTGTGATGGACTGTTGTCTGGTTGAGGGGGTGTTGTGATGGACTGTTGTCTGGTTGAGGCGGTGTTGTGATGGACTGTTGTATTGTTGAGGGGGTGTTGTTGTGCTGGACTGTTGTATGGTTGAGGGGGTGTTGTGATGGACTGTTGTCTGGTTGAGGGGGTGTTGTTGTGCTGGACTGTTGTCTGGTTGAGGGGGTGTTGTTGTGCTGGACTGTTGTATGGTTGAGGGGGTGTTGTGATGGACTGTTGTCTGGTTGAGGGGGTGTTGTTGTGCTGGACTGTTGTCTGGTTGAGGGGGTGTTGTTGTGCTGGACTGTTGTCTGGTTGAGGGGGTGTAGTTGTGATGGACTGTTGTCTGGTTGAGGGGGTGTTGTGATGGACTGTTGTCTGGTTGAGGGGGTGTTGTGATGGACTGTTGTCTGGTTGAGGGGGTGTTGTGATGGACTGTTGTTTGGTTGAGGGGGTGTTGTTGTGCTGGACTGTTGTCTGGTTGAGGGGGTGTTGTGATGGACTGTTGTCTGGTTGAGGGGGTGTTGTGATGGACTGTTGTCTGGTTGAGGGGGTGTTGTTGTGCTGGACTGTTGTCTGGTTGAGGGGGTGTTGTGATGGACTGTTGTCTGGTTGAGGGGGTGTTGTGATGGATTGTTGTCTGCTTGAGGGGGTGTTGTGATGGACTGTTGTCCGGTTGAGGGGGTGTTGTTGTGATGGACTTTTGTCTGGTTGAGGGGGTGTTGTTGTGATGGACTGTTGTCTGGTTGAGGGGGTGTTGTGATGGACTGTTGTCTGGTTGAGGGGGTGTTGTTGTGATGGACTGTTGTCTGGTTGAGGGGGTGGTGTTGTGATGGACTGTTGTCTGGTTGAGGGGGTGTTGTTGTGATGGACTGTTGTCTGGTTGAGGGGGTGTTGTTGTGATGGACTGTTGTCTGGTTGAGGGGGTGGTGTTGTGATGGACTGTTGTCTGGTTGAGGGGGTGGTGTTGTGATGAACTGTTGTCTGGTTGAGGGGGTGTTGTTGTGATGGACTGTTGTCTGGTTGAGGGGGTGGTGTTGTGATGGACTGTTGTCTGGTTGAGGGGGTGGTGTTGTGATGAACTGTTGTCTGGTTGAGGGGGTGTTGTTGTGATGGACTGTTGTCTGGTTGAGGGGGTGGTGTTGTGATGGACTGTTGTCTGGTTGAGGGGGTGTTGTTGTGATGGACTGTTGTCTGGTTGAGGGGGTGTTGTTGTGATGGACTGTTGTCTTGTTGAGGGGGTGGTGTTGTGATGGACTGTTGTCTGGTTGAGGGGGTGGTGTTGTGATGAACTGTTGTCTGGTTGAGGGGGTGTTGTTGTGATGGACTGTTGTCTGGTTGAGGGGGTGTTGTTGTGATGGACTGTTGTCTGGTTGAGGGGGTGTTGTTGTGATGGACTGTTGTCTGGTTGAGGAGGTGTTGTGATGGATTGTTGTCTGGTTGAGGGGGTGTTGTTGTGATGGACTGTTGTCTGGTTGAGGGGGTGGTGTTGTGATGGACTGTTGCCTGGTTGAGGGGGTGTTGTTGTGATGGACTGTTGTCTGGTTGAGGGGGTGTTGTTGTGATGGACTGTTGTCTGGTTGATGGGGTGGTGTTGTGATGGACTGTTGTCTGGTTGAGGGGGTGTTGTTGTGATGGACTGTTGTCTGGTTGAGGGGGTGTTGTTGTGATGGACTGTTGTCTGGTTGAGGGGGTGTTCTTGTGATGGACTGTTGTCTGGTTGAGGGGGTGTTGTTGTGATGGACTGTTGTCTGGTTGAGGGGGTATTGTGATGGACTGTTGTCTGGTTGAGGGTGTGTTGTTGTCTGGTTGAGGGGGTGGTGTTGTGATGGACTGTTGCCTGGTTGAGGGGGTGTTGTTGTGATGGACTGTTGTCTGGTTGAGGGGGTGTTGTTGTGATGGACTGTTGTCTGGTTGAGGGGGTGTTGTTGTGATGGACTGTTGTCTGGTTGAGGGGGTGGTGTGATGGACTGTTGTCTGGTTGAGGGGGTGTTGTTGTGGTGGACTGTTGTCTGGTTGAGGGGGTGGTGTTGTGATGAACTGTTGTCTGGTTGAGGGGGTGTTGTTGTGGTGGACTGTTGTCTGGTTGAGGGGGTGGTGTTGTGATGGACTGTTGTCTGGTTGATGGGGTGTTGTTGTGATGGACTGTTGTCTGGTTGAGGGGGTGGTGTTGTGATGGACTGTTGTCTGGTTGAGGGGGTGGTGTTGTGATGGACTGTTGTCTGGTTGAGGGGGTGTTGTTGTGCTGGACTGTTGTCTGTTTGAGGGGGTGGTGTTGTGATGGACTGTTGTCTGGTTGAGGGTGGTGTTGTGATGGACTGTTGTCTGGTTGAGAGGGTGTTGTGATGGACTGTTGTCTGGTTGAGGAGGTGGTGTTGTGATGGACTGTTGTCTGGTTGAGGGGGTGTTGTTGTGATGGACTGTTGTCTGGTTGAGGGGGTGTTGTGATGGACTGTTGTCTGGTTGAGGGGGTGTTGTGATGGACTGTTGTCTGGTTGATGGGGTGGTGTTGTGATGGACTGTTGTCTGGTTGAGGGGGTGTTGTTGTGCTGGACTGTTGTCTGGTTGAGGGGGTGGTGTTGTGATGGACTGTTGCATGGTTGAGGGGGTGTTGTGATGGACTGTTGTCTGGTTGAGGGGGTGTTGTTGTGATGGACTGTTGTCTGGTTGAGGGTGGTGTTGTGATGGACTGTTGCATGGTTGAGGGGGTGTTGTGCTGGACTGTTGTCTGGTTGAGGGGGTGGTGTTGTGATGGACTGTTGTCTGGTTGAGGGGGTGTTGTGATGGACTGTTGTCTGGTTGAGGGGGTGTTGTTGTGATGGACTGTTGTCTGGTTGAGGGGGTGTTGTGATGGACTGTTGTCTGGTTGAGGGGGTGTTGTGATGGACTGTTGTCTGGTTGAGGGGGTGTTATGATGGACTGTTATCTGGTTGAGGGGGTGTTGTGATGGACTGTTGTCTGGTTGAGGGGGTGGTCTTGTGATGGACTGTTGTCTGGTTGAGGGGGTGTTGTTGTGCTGGACTGTTGTCTGGTTGAGGGGGTGTTGTTGTGGTGGACTGTTGTCTGGTTGAGGGGGTGTTGTTGTGATGGACTGTTGTCTGGTTGAGGGGGTGTTGTGATGGACTGTTGTCTGGTTGAGGGGGTGGTGTTGTGATGGACTGTTGTCTGGTTGAGGGGGTGTTGTGATGGACTGTTGTCTGGTTGAGGGGGTGTTGTTGTGCTGGACTGTTGTCTGGTTGAGGGGGTGTTGTTGTGATGGACTGTTGTCTGGTTGAGGGGGTGTTGTGATGGACTGTTGTCTAGTTGAGGGGGTGTTGTGATGGACTGTTGTATTGTTGAGGGGGTGTTGTTGTGCTGGACTGTTGTATTGTTGAGGGGGTGTTGTTGTGCTGGACTGTTGTATGGTTGAGGGGGTGTTGTGATGGACTGTTGTCTGGTTGAGGGGGTGTTGTTGTGCTGGACTGTTGGTTGAGGGGGTGTTGTGATGGACTGTTGTCTGGTTGAGGGGGTGTTGTTGTGATGGACTGTTGTCTGGTTGAGGGGGTGTTGTGATGGACTGTTGTCTGGTTGAGGGGGTGTTGTTGTGCTGGACTGTTGTCTGGTTGAGGGGGTGTTGTTGTGATGGACTGTTGTCTGGTTGAGGGGGTGTTGTGATGGACTGTTGTCTAGTTGAGGGGGTGTTGTGATGGACTGTTGTATTGTTGAGGGGGTGTTGTTGTGTTGGACTGTTGTATTGTTGAGGGGGTGTTGTTGTGCTGGACTGTTGTATGGTTGAGGGGGTGTTGTGATGGACTGTTGTCTGGTTGAGGGGGTGTTGTTGTGCTGGACTGTTGGTTGAGGGGGTGTTGTGATGGACTGTTGTCTGGTTGAGGGGGTGTTGTTGTGATGGACTGTTGTCTGGTTGAGGGGGTGGTGTTGTGCTGGACTGTTGTCTGGTTGAGGGGGTGGTGTTGTGCTGGACTGTTGTCTCGTTGAGGGGGTGTTGTGATGGACTGTTGTCTGGTTGAGGGGGTGTTGTTGTGCTGGACTGTTGTCTGGTTGAGGGGGTGGTGTTGTGATGGACTGTTGTCTGGTTGAGGGGTTGGTGTTGTGATGGACTGTTGTCTGGTTGAGGGGGTGGTGTTGTGATGGACTGTTGTCTGGTTGAGGGGTTGGTGTTGTGATGGACTGTTGTCTGGTTGAGGGGGTGTTGTGATGGACTGTTGTCTGGTTGAGGGGGTGTTGTTGTGCTGGACTATTGTCTGGTTGAGGGGGTGGTCTTGTGATGGACTGTTGTCTGGTTGAGGGGGTGTTGTGATGGACTGTTGTATTGTTGAGGGGGTGTTGTTGTGCTGGACTGTTGTCTGGTTGAGGGGGTGTTGTGATGGACTGTTGTCTGGTTGAGGGGGTGTTGTTGTGCTGGACTGTTGTCTGGTTGAGGGGGTGTTGTGATGGACTGTTGTCTGGTTGAGGGGGTGTTGTGATGGACTGTTGTCTGGTTGAGGGGGTGTTGTTGTGATGGACTGTTGTCTGGTTGAGGGGGTGTTGTTGTGATGGACTGTTGTCTGGTTGAGGGGTGGTGTTGTGATGGACTGTTGTCTGGTTGAGGGGGTGGTGTTGTGATGGACTGTTGTCTGGTTGAGGGGGTGTTGTGATGGACTGTTGTCTGGTTGAGGGGGTGTTGTTGTGCTGGACTGTTGTCTGGTTGAGGGGGTGGTGTTGTAATGGACTGTTGTCTGGTTGAGGGGGTGGTGTTGTGATGGACTGTTGTCTGGTTGAGGGGGTGTTGTTGTGGTGGACTGTTGTCTGGTTGAGGGGGTGTTGTGATGGACTGTTGTCTGGTTGAGGGGGTGTTGTGATGGACTGTTGTCTGGTTGAGGGGGTGTTGTGATGGACTGTTGTCTGGTTGAGGGGGTGTTGTTGTGCTGGACTGTTGTCTGGTTGAGGGGGTGGTGTTGTGATGGACTGTTGTCTGGTTGAGGGAGTGGTGTTGTGATGGACTGTTGTCTGGTTGAGGGGGTGTTGTGATGGACTGTTGTCTGGTTGAGGGGGTGTTGTGATGGACTGTTGTCTGGTTGAGGGGGTGTTGTGATGGACTGTTGTCTGGTTGAGGGGGTGTTGTTGTGATGGACTGTTGTCTGGTTGAGGGGGTGTAGTTGTGATGGACTGTTGTCTGGTTGAGGGGGTGTAGTTGTGATGGACTGTTGTCTGGTTGAGGGGGTGTTGTGATGGACTGTTGTCTGGTTGAGGGGGTGTTGTGATGGACTGTTGTCTGGTTGAGGGGGTGTTGTGATGGACTGTTGTATGGTTGAGGGGGTGTTGTTGTGCTGGACTGTTGTCTGGTTGAGGGGGTGTTGTGATGGACTGTTGTCTGGTTGAGGGGGTGTTGTGATGGACTGTTGTCTGGTTGAGGGGGTGTTGTTGTGCTGGACTGTTGTGTGGTTGAGGGGGTGTTGTGATGGACTGTTGTCTGGTTGAGGGGTAGTTGTGATGGACTGTTGTCTGGTTGAGGGGGTGTTGTTGTGCTGGACTGTTGTCTGGTTGAGGGGGTGTTGTGATGGACTGTTGTCTGGTTGAGGGGGTGTTGTGATGGACTGTTGTCTGGTTGAGGGGGTGTTGTTGTGCTGGACTGTTGTGTGGTTGAGGGGGTGTTGTGATGGACTGTTGTCTGGTTGAGGGGGTGTTGTGATGGATTGTTGTCTGCTTGTGGGGGTGTTGTGATGGACTGTTGTCCGGTTGAGGGGGTGTTGTTGTGATGGACTTTTGTCTGGTTGAGGGGGTGTTGTTGTGATGGACTGTTGTCTGGTTGAGGGGGTGTTGTGATGGACTGTTGTCTGGTTGAGGGGGTGTTGTTGTGATGGACTGTTGTCTGGTTGAGGGGGTGGTGTTGTGATGGACTGTTGTCTGGTTGAGGGGGTGTTGTTGTGATGGACTGTTGTCTGGTTGAGGGGGTGGTGTTGTGATGAACTGTTGTCTGGTTGAGGGGGTGTTGTTGTGATGGACTGTTGTCTGGTTGAGGGGGTGGTGTTGTGATGGACTGTTGTCTGGTTGAGGGGGTGTTGTTGTGATGGACTGTTGTCTGGTTGAGGGGGTGTTGTTGTGATGGACGGTTGTCTGGTTGAGGGGGTGGTGTTTTGATGGACTGTTGTCTGGTTGAGGGGGTGGTGTTGTGATGGACTGTAGTCTGGTTGAGGGGGTGGTGTTGTGATGGACTGTTGTCTGGTTGAGGGGGTGGTGTTGTGATGGACTGTTGTCTGGTTGAGGGGGTGGTGTTGTGATGGACGGTTGTCTGGTTGAGGGGGTGGTGTTGTGATGGACTGTTGTCTGGTTGAGGGTGGTGTTGTGATGGACTGTTGTCTGGTTGAGGGGGTGTTGTTGTGATGGACTGTTGTCTGGTTGAGGGGGTGTTGTTGTGATGGACTGTTGTCTGGTTGAGGGGGTGTTGTTGTGATGGACTGTTGTCTGGTTGAGGGGGTGTTGTGATGGACTGTTGTCTGGTTGAGGGGGTGGTGTTGTGATGGACTGTTGTCTGGTTGAGGGTGTTGTTGTGATGGACTGTTGTCTGGTTGAGGGGGTGGTGTTGTGATGGACTGTTGCCTGGTTGAGGGGGTGTTGTTGTGATGGACTGTTGTCTGGTTGAGGGGGTGTTGTTGTGATGGACTGTTGTCTGGTTGATGGGGTGGTGTTGTGATGGACTGTGTTCTGGTTGAGGGGGTGTTGTTGTGATGGACTGTTGTCTGGTTGAGGGGGTGTTGTTGTGATGGACTGTTGTCTGGTTGAGGGGGTGTAGTTGTGATGGACTGTTGTCTGGTTGAGGGGGTGTAGTTGTGATGGACTGTTGTCTGGTTGAGGGGGTGTTGTGATGGACTGTTGTCTGGTTGAGGGGGTGTTGTGATGGACTGTTGTATGGTTGAGGGGGTGTTGTTGTGCTGGACTGTTGTCTGGTTGAGGGGGTGTTGTGATGGACTGTTGTCTGGTTGAGGGGGTGTTGTGATGGACTGTTGTCTGGTTGAGGGGGTGTTGTTGTGCTGGACTGTTGTGTGGTTGAGGGGGTGTTGTGATGGACTGTTGTCTGGTTGAGGGGGTGTTGTGATGGACTGTTGTCTGGTTGAGGGGGTGTTGTTGTGCTGGACTGTTGTCTGGTTGAGGGGGTGTTGTGATGGACTGTTGTCTGGTTGAGGGGGTGTTGTGATGGACTGTTGTCTGGTTGAGGGGGTGTTGTTGTGCTGGACTGTTGTGTGGTTGAGGGGGTGTTGTGATGGACTGTTGTCTGGTTGAGGGGGTGTTGTGATGGATTGTTGTCTGCTTGTGGGGGTGTTGTGATGGACTGTTGTCCGGTTGAGGGGGTGTTGTTGTGATGGACTTTTGTCTGGTTGAGGGGGTGTTGTTGTGATGGACTGTTGTCTGGTTGAGGGGGTGTTGTGATGGACTATTGTCTGGTTGAGGGGGTGTTGTTGTGATGGACTGTTGTCTGGTTGAGGGGGTGGTGTTGTGATGGACTGTTGTCTGGTTGAGGGGGTGTTGTTGTGATGGACTGTTGTCTGGTTGAGGGGGTGGTGTTGTGATGGACTGTTGTCTGGTTGAGGGGGTGGTGTTGTGATGAACTGTTGTCTGGTTGAGGGGGTGTTGTTGTGATGGACTGTTGTCTGGTTGAGGGGGTGGTGTTGTGATGGACTGTTGTCTGGTTGAGGGGGTGTTGTTGTGATGGACTGTTGTCTGGTTGAGGGGGTGTTGTTGTGATGGACGGTTGTCTGGTTGAGGGGGTGTTGTTGTGCTGGACTGTTGTGTGGTTGAGGGGGTGTTGTGATGGACTGTTGTCTGGTTGAGGGGGTGTTGTGATGGACTGTTGTCTGGTTGAGGGGGTGTTGTTGTGCTGGACTGTTGTCTGGTTGAGGGGGTGTTGTGATGGACTGTTGTCTGGTTGAGGGGGTGTTGTGATGGACTGTTGTCTGGTTGAGGGGGTGTTGTTGTGCTGGACTGTTGTGTGGTTGAGGGGGTGTTGTGATGGACTGTTGTCTGGTTGAGGGGGTGTTGTGATGGATTGTTGTCTGCTTGTGGGGGTGTTGTGATGGACTGTTGTCCGGTTGAGGGGGTGTTGTTGTGATGGACTTTTGTCTGGTTGAGGGGGTGTTGTTGTGATGGACTGTTGTCTGGTTGAGGGGGTGTTGTGATGGACTGTTGTCTGGTTGAGGGGGTGTTGTTGTGATGGACTGTTGTCTGGTTGAGGGGGTGGTGTTGTGATGGACTGTTGTCTGGTTGAGGGGGTGTTGTTGTGATGGACTGTTGTCTGGTTGAGGGGGTGGTGTTGTGATGGACTGTTGTCTGGTTGAGGGGGTGGTGTTGTGATGAACTGTTGTCTGGTTGAGGGGGTGTTGTTGTGATGGACTGTTGTCTGGTTGAGGGGGTGGTGTTGTGATGGACTGTTGTCTGGTTGAGGGGGTGTTGTTGTGATGGACTGTTGTCTGGTTGAGGGGGTGTTGTTGTGATGGACGGTTGTCTGGTTGAGGGGGTGGTGTTGTGATGGACTGTTGTCTGGTTGAGGGGGTGGTGTTGTGATGAACTGTTGTCTGGTTGAGGGGGTGTTGTTGTGATGGACTGTTGTCTGGTTGAGGGGGTGGTGTTGTGATGGACTGTTGTCTGGTTGAGGGGGTGGTGTTTTGATGGACTGTTGTCTGGTTGAGGGGGTGTTGTGATGGACTGTTGTCTGGTTGAGGGGGTGTTGTTGTGGTGGACTGTTGTCTGGTTGAGGGGGTGTTGTGATGGACTGTTGTCTGGTTGAGGGGGTGTTGTGATGGACTGTTGTCTGGTTGAGGGGGTGTTGTGATGGACTGTTGTCTGGTTGAGGGGGTGTTGTTGTGCTGGACTGTTGTCTGGTTGAGGGGGTGGTGTTGTGATGGACTGTTGTCTGGTTGAGGGGGTGTTGTGATGGACTGTTGTCTGGTTGAGGGGGTGTTGTGATGGACTGTTGTCTGGTTGAGGGGGTGTTGTGATGGACTGTTGTCTGGTTGAGGGGGTGTTGTGATGGACTGTTGTCTGGTTGAGGGGGTGTTGTTGTGATGGACTGTTGTCTGGTTGAGGGGGTGTAGTTGTGATGGACTGTTGTCTGGTTGAGGGGGTGTTGTGATGGACTGTTGTCTGGTTGAGGGGGTGTTGTGATGGACTGTTGTCTGGTTGAGGGGGTGTTGTGATGGACTGTTGTATGGTTGAGGGGGTGTTGTTGTGCTGGACTGTTGTCTGGTTGAGGGGGTGTTGTGATGGACTGTTGTCTGGTTGAGGGGGTGTTGTGATGGACTGTTGTCTGGTTGAGGGGGTGTTGTTGTGCTGGACTGTTGTGTGGTTGAGGGGGTGTTGTGATGGACTGTTGTCTGGTTGAGGGGGTGTTGTGATGGACTGTTGTCTGGTTGAGGGGGTGTTGTTGTGCTGGACTGTTGTCTGGTTGAGGGGGTGTTGTGATGGACTGTTGTCTGGTTGAGGGGGTGTTGTGATGGACTGTTGTCTGGTTGAGGGGGTGTTGTTGTGCTGGACTGTTGTGTGGTTGAGGGGGTGTTGTGATGGACTGTTGTCTGGTTGAGGGGGTGTTGTGATGGATTGTTGTCTGCTTGTGGGGGTGTTGTGATGGACTGTTGTCCGGTTGAGGGGGTGTTGTTGTGATGGACTTTTGTCTGGTTGAGGGGGTGTTGTTGTGATGGACTGTTGTCTGGTTGAGGGGGTGTTGTGATGGACTGTTGTCTGGTTGAGGGGGTGTTGTTGTGATGGACTGTTGTCTGGTTGAGGGGGTGGTGTTGTGATGGACTGTTGTCTGGTTGAGGGGGTGTTGTTGTGATGGACTGTTGTCTGGTTGAGGGGGTGGTGTTGTGATGGACTGTTGTCTGGTTGAGGGGGTGGTGTTGTGATGAACTGTTGTCTGGTTGAGGGGGTGTTGTTGTGATGGACTGTTGTCTGGTTGAGGGGGTGGTGTTGTGATGGACTGTTGTCTGGTTGAGGGGGTGTTGTTGTGATGGACTGTTGTCTGGTTGAGGGGGTGTTGTTGTGATGGACGGTTGTCTGGTTGAGGGGGTGGTGTTTTGATGGACTGTTGTCTGGTTGAGGGGGTGGTGTTGTGATGAACTGTTGTCTGGTTGAGGGGGTGTTGTTGTGATGGACTGTTGTCTGGTTGAGGGGGTGTTGTTGTGATGGACTGTTGTCTGGTTGAGGGGGTGTTGTTGTGATGGACTGTTGTCTGGTTGAGGGGGTGTTGTGATGGATTGTTGTCTGGTTGAGGGGGTGGTGTTGTGATGGACTGTTGTCTGGTTGAGGGTGTTGTTGTGATGGACTGTTGTCTGGTTGAGGGGGTGGTGTTGTGATGGACTGTTGCCTGGTTGAGGGGGTGTTGTTGTGATGGACTGTTGTCTGGTTGAGGGGGTGTTGTTGTGATGGACTGTTGTCTGGTTGATGGGGTGGTGTTGTGATGGACTATGTTCTGGTTGAGGGGGTGTTGTTGTGATGGACTGTTGTCTGGTTGAGGGGGTGTTGTTGTGATGGACTGTTGTCTGGTTGAGGGGGTGTTCTTGTGATGGACTGTTGTCTGGTTGAGGGGGTGTTGTTGTGATGGACTGTTGTCTGGTTGAGGGGGTATTGTGATGGACTGTTGTCTGGTTGAGGGTGTGTTGTTGTCTGGTTGAGGGGGTGGTGTTGTGATGGACTGTTGCCTGGTTGAGGGGGTGTTGTTGTGATGGACTGTTGTCTGGTTGAGGGGGTGTTGTTGTGATGGACTGTTGTCTGGTTGAGGGGGTGGTGTGATGGACTGTTGTCTGGTTGAGGGGGTGTTGTTGTGGTGGACTGTTGTCTGGTTGAGGGGGTGTTGTTGTGGTGGACTGTTGTCTGGTTGAGGGGGTGTTGTTGTGATGGACTGTTGTCTGGTTGAGGGGGTGTTGTTGTGATGGACTGTTGTCTGGTTGAGGGGGTGGTGTGATGGACTGTTGTCTGGTTGAGGGGGTGTTGTTGTGGTGGACTGTTGTCTGGTTGAGGGGGTGTTGTTGTGGTGGACTGTTGTCTGGTTGAGGGGGTGGTGTTGTGATGGACTGTTGTCTGGTTGATGGGGTGTTGTTGTGATGGACTGTTGTCTGGTTGAGGGGGTGGTGTTGTGATGGACTGTTGTCTGGTTGAGGGGGTGGTGTTGTGATGGACTGTTGTCTGGTTGAGGGGGTGTTGTTGTGCTGGACTGTTGTCTGTTTGAGGGGGTGGTGTTGTGATGGACTGTTGTCTGGTTGAGGGGGTGTTGTGATGGACTGTTGTCTGGTTGAGGAGGTGGTGTTGTGATGGACTGTTGTCTGGTTGAGGGGGTGTTGTTGTGATGGACTGTTGTCTGGTTGAGGGGGTGTTGTGATGGACTGTTGTCTGGTTGAGGGGGTGTTGTGATGGACTGTTGTCTGGTTGATGGGGTGGTGTTGTGATGGACTGTTGTCTGGTTGAGGGGGTGTTGTTGTGCTGGACTGTTGTCTGGTTGAGGGGGTGGTGTTGTGATGGACTGTTGCATGGTTGAGGGGGTGTTGTGATGGACTGTTGTCTGGTTGAGGGGGTGGTGTTGTGATGGACTGTTGTCTGGTTGAGGGGGTGTTGTTGTGATGGACTGTTGTCTGGTTGAGGGGGTGGTGTTGTGATGGACTGTTGCATGGTTGAGGGGGTGTTGTGCTGGACTGTTGTCTGGTTGAGGGGATGGTGTTGTGATGGACTGTTGTCTGGTTGAGGGGGTGTTGTGATGGACTGTTGTCTGGTTGAGGGGGTGGTGTTGTGATGGACTGTTGTCTGGTTGAGGGGGTGTTGTGATGGACTGTTGTCTGGTTGAGGGGGTGTTGTTGTGCTGGACTGTTGTCTGGTTGAGGGGGTGTTGTTGTGATGGACTGTTGTCTGGTTGAGGGGGTGTTGTGATGGACTGTTGTCTAGTTGAGGGGGTGTTGTGATGGACTGTTGTATTGTTGAGGGGGTGTTGTTGTGCTGGACTGTTGTATTGTTGAGGGGGTGTTGTTGTGCTGGACTGTTGTATGGTTGAGGGGGTGTTGTGATGGACTGTTGTCTGGTTGAGGGGGTGTTGTTGTGCTGGACTGTTGGTTGAGGGGGTGTTGTGATGGACTGTTGTCTGGTTGAGGGGGTGTTGTTGTGATGGACTGTTGTCTGGTTGAGGGGGTGTTGTGATGGACTGTTGTCTGGTTGAGGGGGTGTTGTTGTGCTGGACTGTTGTCTGGTTGAGGGGGTGTTGTGATGGACTGTTGTCTGGTTGAGGGGGTGTTGTGATGGACTGTTGTCTGGTTGAGGGGGTGTTGTTGTGATGGACTGTTGTCTGGTTGAGGGGGTGGTGTTGTGATGGACTGTTGTCTGGTTGAGGGGGTGTTGTTGTGCTGGACTGTTGGTTGAGGGGGTGTTGTGATGGACTGTTGTCTGGTTGAGGGGGTGTTGTTGTGATGGACTGTTGTATGGTTGAGGGGGTGTTGTGATGGACTGTTGTCTGGTTGAGGGGGTGTTGTTGTGATGGACTGTTGTCTGGTTGAGGGGGTGGTGTTGTGGTGGACTGTTGTCTGGTTGAGGGGGTGTTGTGATGGACTGTTGTCTGGTTGAGGGGGTGTTGTTGTGCTGGACTGTTGTCTGGTTGAGGGGGTGGTCTTGTGATGGACTGTTGTCTGGTTGAGGGGGTGTTGTGATGGACTGTTGTATTGTTGAGGGGGTGTTGTTGTGCTGGACTGTTGTCTGGTTGAGGGGGTGTTGTGATGGACTGTTGTCTGGTTGAGGGGGTGTTGTTGTGCTGGACTGTTGTCTGGTTGAGGGGGTGTTGTGATGGACTGTTGTCTGGTTGAGGGGGTGTTGTGATGGACTGTTGTCTGGTTGAGGGGGTGTTGTGATGGACTGTTGTCTGGTTGAGGGGGTGTTGTGATGGACTGTTGTCTGGTTGAGGGGGTGTTGTTGTGCTGGACTGTTGTCTGGTTGAGGGGGTGGTCTTGTGATGGACTGTTGTCTGGTTGAGGGGGTGTTGTGATGGACTGTTGTATTGTTGAGGGGGTGTTGTTGTGCTGGACTGTTGTCTGGTTGAGGGGGTGTTGTGATGGACTGTTGTCTGGTTGAGGGGGTGTTGTTGTGCTGGACTGTTGTCTGGTTGAGGGGGTGTTGTGATGGACTGTTGTCTGGTTGAGGGGGTGTTGTGATGGACTGTTGTCTGGTTGAGGGGGTGTTGTTGTGATGGACTGTTGTCTGGTTGAGGGGGTGGTGTTGTGATGGACTGTTGTCTGGTTGAGGGGGTGGTGTTGTGATGGACTGTTGTGTGGTTGAGGGGGTGTTGTGATGGACTGTTGTCTGGTTGAGGGGGTGTTGTTGTGCTGGACTGTTGTCTGGTTGAGGGGGTGGTGTTGTAATGGACTGTTGTCTGGTTGAGGGGGTGGTGTTGTGATGGACTGTTGTCTGGTTGAGGGGGTGTTGTTGTGGTGGACTGTTGTCTGGTTGAGGGGGTGTTGTGATGGACTGTTGTCTGGTTGAGGGGGTGTTGTGATGGACTGTTGTCTGGTTGAGGGGGTGTTGTTGTGATGGACTGTTGTCTGGTTGATGGGGTGGTGTTGTGATGGACTGTTGTCTGGTTGAGGGGGTGTTGTTGTGCTGGACTGTTGTCTGGTTGAGGGGGTGGTGTTGTGATGGACTGTTGCATGGTTGAGGGGGTGTTGTGATGGACTGTTGTCTGGTTGAGGGGGTGGTGTTGTGATGGACTGTTGTCTGGTTGAGGGGGTGTTGTTGTGATGGACTGTTGTCTGGTTGAGGGGGTGGTGTTGTGATGGACTGTTGCATGGTTGAGGGGGTGTTGTGCTGGACTGTTGTCTGGTTGAGGGGGTGGTGTTGTGATGGACTGTTGTCTGGTTGAGGGGGTGTTGTGATGGACTGTTGTCTGGTTGAGGGGGTGGTGTTGTGATGGACTGTTGTCTGGTTGAGGGGGTGTTGTGATGGACTGTTGTCTGGTTGAGGGGGTGTTGTTGTGCTGGACTGTTGTCTGGTTGAGGGGGTGTTGTTGTGATGGACTGTTGTCTGGTTGAGGGGGTGTTGTGATGGACTGTTGTCTAGTTGAGGGGGTGTTGTGATGGACTGTTGTATTGTTGAGGGGGTGTTGTTGTGCTGGACTGTTGTATTGTTGAGGGGGTGTTGTTGTGCTGGACTGTTGTATGGTTGAGGGGGTGTTGTGATGGACTGTTGTCTGGTTGAGGGGGTGTTGTTGTGCTGGACTGTTGGTTGAGGGGGTGTTGTGATGGACTGTTGTCTGG
Source organism: Salvelinus fontinalis (assembly GCF_029448725.1). Classification (NCBI taxonomy): domain Eukaryota; kingdom Metazoa; phylum Chordata; class Actinopteri; order Salmoniformes; family Salmonidae; genus Salvelinus; species Salvelinus fontinalis. The sequence continues at coordinate 32,945,728 of NC_074700.1, read as the reverse complement.
TTGAGGGGGTGTTGTTGTGATGGACTGTTGTCTGGTTGAGGGGGTGTTGTGATGGACTGTTGTCTGGTTGAGGGGGTGTTGTTGTGCTGGACTGTTGTCTGGTTGAGGGGGTGGTCTTGTGATGGACTGTTGTCTGGTTGAGGGGGTGTTGTGATGGACTGTTGTATTGTTGAGGGGGTGTTGTTGTGCTGGACTGTTGTCTGGTTGAGGGGGTGTTGTGATGGACTGTTGTCTGGTTGAGGGGGTGTTGTTGTGCTGGACTGTTGTCTGGTTGAGGGGGTGTTGTGATGGACTGTTGTCTGGTTGAGGGGGTGTTGTGATGGACTGTTGTCTGGTTGAGGGGGTGTTGTTGTGATGGACTGTTGTCTGGTTGAGGGGGTGGTGTTGTGATGGACTGTTGTCTGGTTGAGGGGGTGTTGTTGTGCTGGACTGTTGGTTGAGGGGGTGTTGTGATGGACTGTTGTCTGGTTGAGGGGGTGTTGTTGTGATGGACTGTTGTATGGTTGAGGGGGTGTTGTGATGGACTGTTGTCTGGTTGAGGGGGTGTTGTTGTGATGGACTGTTGTCTGGTTGAGGGGGTGGTGTTGTGGTGGACTGTTGTCTGGTTGAGGGGGTGTTGTGATGGACTGTTGTCTGGTTGAGGGGGTGTTGTTGTGCTGGACTGTTGTCTGGTTGAGGGGGTGGTCTTGTGATGGACTGTTGTCTGGTTGAGGGGGTGTTGTGATGGACTGTTGTATTGTTGAGGGGGTGTTGTTGTGCTGGACTGTTGTCTGGTTGAGGGGGTGTTGTGATGGACTGTTGTCTGGTTGAGGGGGTGTTGTTGTGCTGGACTGTTGTCTGGTTGAGGGGGTGTTGTGATGGACTGTTGTCTGGTTGAGGGGGTGTTGTGATGGACTGTTGTCTGGTTGAGGGGGTGTTGTGATGGACTGTTGTCTGGTTGAGGGGGTGTTGTGATGGACTGTTGTCTGGTTGAGGGGGTGTTGTTGTGCTGGACTGTTGTCTGGTTGAGGGGGTGGTCTTGTGATGGACTGTTGTCTGGTTGAGGGGGTGTTGTGATGGACTGTTGTATTGTTGAGGGGGTGTTGTTGTGCTGGACTGTTGTCTGGTTGAGGGGGTGTTGTGATGGACTGTTGTCTGGTTGAGGGGGTGTTGTTGTGCTGGACTGTTGTCTGGTTGAGGGGGTGTTGTGATGGACTGTTGTCTGGTTGAGGGGGTGTTGTGATGGACTGTTGTCTGGTTGAGGGGGTGTTGTTGTGATGGACTGTTGTCTGGTTGAGGGGGTGGTGTTGTGATGGACTGTTGTCTGGTTGAGGGGGTGGTGTTGTGATGGACTGTTGTGTGGTTGAGGGGGTGTTGTGATGGACTGTTGTCTGGTTGAGGGGGTGTTGTTGTGCTGGACTGTTGTCTGGTTGAGGGGGTGGTGTTGTAATGGACTGTTGTCTGGTTGAGGGGGTGGTGTTGTGATGGACTGTTGTCTGGTTGAGGGGGTGTTGTTGTGGTGGACTGTTGTCTGGTTGAGGGGGTGTTGTGATGGACTGTTGTCTGGTTGAGGGGGTGTTGTGATGGACTGTTGTCTGGTTGAGGGGGTGTTGTTGTGATGGACTGTTGTGTGGTTGAGGGGGTGTTGTGATGGACTGTTGTCTGGTTGAGGGTGGTGTTGTGATGGACTGTTGTCTGGTTGAGGGGGTGTTGTGATGGACTGTTGTCTGGTTGAGGGGGTGTTGTTGTGCTGGACTGTTGTCTGGTTGAGGGGGTGGTGTTGTGATGGACTGTTGTCTGGTTGAGGGGGTGTTGTGATGGACTGTTGTCTGGTTGAGGGGGTGTTGTGATGGACTGTTGTATTGTTGAGGGGGTGTTGTGATGGACTGTTGTCTGGTTGAGGGGGTATTGTTGTGCTGGACTGTTGTCTGGTTGAGGGGGTGTAGTTGTGATGGACTGTTGTCTGGTTGAGGGGGTGTTGTGATGGACTGTTGTCTGGTTGAGGGGGTGTTGTGATGGACTGTTGTCTGGTTGAGGGGGTGTTGTGATGGACTGTTGTATGGTTGAGGGGGTGTTGTTGTGCTGGACTGTTGTCTGGTTGAGGGGGTGTTGTGATGGACTGTTGTCTGGTTGAGGGGGTGTTGTGATGGACTGTTGTCTGGTTGAGGGGGTGTTGTTGTGCTGGACTGTTGTGTGGTTGAGGGGGTGTTGTGATGGACTGTTGTATTGTTGAGGGGGTGTTGTTGTGCTGGACTGTTGTCTGGTTGAGGGGGTGTTGTGATGGACTGTTGTCTGGTTGAGGGGGTGTTGTTGTGCTGGACTGTTGTCTGGTTGAGGGGGTGTTGTGATGGACTGTTGTCTGGTTGAGGGGGTGTTGTGATGGACTGTTGTCTGGTTGAGGGGGTGTTGTGATGGACTGTTGTCTGGTTGAGGGGGTGTTGTGATGGACTGTTGTCTGGTTGAGGGGGTGTTGTTGTGCTGGACTGTTGTCTGGTTGAGGGGGTGGTCTTGTGATGGACTGTTGTCTGGTTGAGGGGGTGTTGTGATGGACTGTTGTATTGTTGAGGGGGTGTTGTTGTGCTGGACTGTTGTCTGGTTGAGGGGGTGTTGTGATGGACTGTTGTCTGGTTGAGGGGGTGTTGTTGTGCTGGACTGTTGTCTGGTTGAGGGGGTGTTGTGATGGACTGTTGTCTGGTTGAGGGGGTGTTGTGATGGACTGTTGTCTGGTTGAGGGGGTGTTGTTGTGATGGACTGTTGTCTGGTTGAGGGGGTGGTGTTGTGATGGACTGTTGTCTGGTTGAGGGGGTGGTGTTGTGATGGACTGTTGTGTGGTTGAGGGGGTGTTGTGATGGACTGTTGTCTGGTTGAGGGGGTGTTGTTGTGCTGGACTGTTGTCTGGTTGAGGGGGTGGTGTTGTAATGGACTGTTGTCTGGTTGAGGGGGTGGTGTTGTGATGGACTGTTGTCTGGTTGAGGGGGTGTTGTTGTGGTGGACTGTTGTCTGGTTGAGGGGGTGTTGTGATGGACTGTTGTCTGGTTGAGGGGGTGTTGTGATGGACTGTTGTCTGGTTGAGGGGGTGTTGTTGTGATGGACTGTTGTGTGGTTGAGGGGGTGTTGTGATGGACTGTTGTCTGGTTGAGGGTGGTGTTGTGATGGACTGTTGTCTGGTTGAGGGGGTGTTGTGATGGACTGTTGTCTGGTTGAGGGGGTGTTGTTGTGCTGGACTGTTGTCTGGTTGAGGGGGTGGTGTTGTGATGGACTGTTGTCTGGTTGAGGGGGTGTTGTGATGGACTGTTGTCTGGTTGAGGGGGTGTTGTGATGGACTGTTGTATTGTTGAGGGGGTGTTGTGATGGACTGTTGTCTGGTTGAGGGGGTATTGTTGTGCTGGACTGTTGTCTGGTTGAGGGGGTGTAGTTGTGATGGACTGTTGTCTGGTTGAGGGGGTGTTGTGATGGACTGTTGTCTGGTTGAGGGGGTGTTGTGATGGACTGTTGTCTGGTTGAGGGGGTGTTGTGATGGACTGTTGTATGGTTGAGGGGGTGTTGTTGTGCTGGACTGTTGTCTGGTTGAGGGGGTGTTGTGATGGACTGTTGTCTGGTTGAGGGGGTGTTGTGATGGACTGTTGTCTGGTTGAGGGGGTGTTGTTGTGCTGGACTGTTGTGTGGTTGAGGGGGTGTTGTGATGGACTGTTGTCTGGTTGAGGGGGTGTTGTGATGGACTGTTGTCTGGTTGAGGGGGTGTTGTGATGGACTGTTGTATTGTTGTGGGGGTGTTGTGATGGACTGTTGTCTGGTTGAGGGGGTGTTGTTGTGCTGGACTGTTGTCTGGTTGAGGGGGTGTAGTTGTGATGGACTGTTGTCTGGTTGAGGGGGTGTTGTGATGGACTGTTGTCTGGTTGAGGGGGTGTAGTTGTGATGGACTGTTGTCTGGTTGAGGGGGTGTTGTGATGGACTGTTGTCTGGTTGAGGGGGTGTTGTGATGGACTGTTGTCTGGTTGAGGGGGTGTTGTGATGGACTGTTGTTTGGTTGAGGGGGTGTTGTTGTGCTGGACTGTTGTCTGGTTGAGGGGGTGTTGTGATGGACTGTTGTCTGGTTGAGGGGGTGTTGTGATGGACTGTTGTCTGGTTGAGGGGGTGTTGTTGTGCTGGACTGTTGTGTGGTTGAGGGGGTGTTGTGATGGACTGTTGTCTGGTTGAGGGGGTGTTGTGATGGATTGTTGTCTGCTTGTGGGGGTGTTGTGATGGACTGTTGTCCGGTTGAGGGGGTGTTGTTGTGATGGACTTTTGTCTGGTTGAGGGGGTGTTGTTGTGATGGACTGTTGTCTGGTTGAGGGGGTGTTGTGATGGACTGTTGTCTGGTTGAGGGGGTGTTGTTGTGATGGACTGTTGTCTGGTTGAGGGGGTGGTGTTGTGATGGACTGTTGTCTGGTTGAGGGGGTGTTGTTGTGATGGACTGTTGTCTGGTTGAGGGGGTGTTGTTGTGATGGACTGTTGTCTGGTTGAGGGGGTGGTGTTGTGATGGACTGTTGTCTGGTTGAGGGGGTGGTGTTGTGATGAACTGTTGTCTGGTTGAGGGGGTGTTGTTGTGATGGACTGTTGTCTGGTTGAGGGGGTGGTGTTGTGATGGACTGTTGTCTGGTTGAGGGGGTGGTGTTGTGATGAACTGTTGTCTGGTTGAGGGGGTGTTGTTGTGATGGACTGTTGTCTGGTTGAGGGGGTGGTGTTGTGATGGACTGTTGTCTGGTTGAGGGGGTGTTGTTGTGATGGACTGTTGTCTGGTTGAGGGGGTGTTGTTGTGATGGACTGTTGTCTGGTTGAGGGGGTGGTGTTGTGATGGACTGTTGTCTGGTTGAGGGGGTGGTGTTGTGATGGACTGTTGTCTGGTTGAGGTGGTGTTGTTGTGATGGACTGTTGTCTGGAGGAAGGGGTGGTGTTGTGATGGACTGTTGTCTGGTTGAGGTGGTGTTTGTGATGGACTGTTGTCTGGTTGAGGGGGTGTTGTTGTGATGGACTGTTGTCTGGTTGAGGGGGTGTTGTTGTGCTGGACTGTTGTCTGGTTGAGGGGGTGTTGTTGTGATGGACTGTTGTCTGGTTGAGGGGGTGTTGTGATGGACTGTTGTCTAGTTGAGGGGGTGTTGTGATGGACTGTTGTATTGTTGAGGGGGTGTTGTTGTGCTGGACTGTTGTATTGTTGAGGGGGTGTTGTTGTGCTGGACTGTTGTATGGTTGAGGGGGTGTTGTGATGGACTGTTGTCTTGTTGAGGGGGTGTTGTTGTGCTGGACTGTTGGTTGAGGGGGTGTTGTGATGGACTGTTGTCTGGTTGAGGGGGTGTTGTTGTGATGGACTGTTGTCTGGTTGAGGGGGTGTTGTGATGGACTGTTGTCTGGTTGAGGGGGTGTTGTTGTGATGGACTGTTGTCTGGTTGAGGGGGTGGTGTTGTGATGGACTGTAGTCTGGTTGAGGGGGTGTTGTTGTGATGGACTGTTGTCTGGTTGAGGGGGTGTTGTGATGGACTGTTGTCTGGTTGAGGGGGTGTTGTTGTGCTGGACTGTTGTCTGGTTGAGGGGGTGGTCTTGTGATGGACTGTTGTCTGGTTGAGGGGGTGTTGTGATGGACTGTTGTATTGTTGAGGGGGTGTTGTTGTGCTGGACTGTTGTCTGGTTGAGGGGGTGTTGTGATGGACTGTTGTCTGGTTGAGGGGGTGGTGTTGTGATGGACTGTTGTCTGGTTGAGGGGGTGGTGTTGTGATGGACTGTTGTCTGGTTGAGGGGGTGTTGTGATGGACTGTTGTCTGGTTGAGGGGGTGTTGTTGTGCTGGACTGTTGTCTGGTTGAGGGGGTGGTGTTGTAATGGACTGTTGTCTGGTTGAGGGGGTGGTGTTGTGATGGACTGTTGTCTGGTTGAGGGGGTGTTGTTGTGGTGGACTGTTGTCTGGTTGAGGGGGTGTTGTGATGGACTGTTGTCTGGTTGAGGGGGTGTTGTGATGGACTGTTGTCTGGTTGAGGGGGTGTTGTGATGGACTGTTGTCTGGTTGAGGGGGTGTTGTTGTGCTGGACTGTTGTCTGGTTGAGGGGGTGGTGTTGTGATGGACTGTTGTCTGGTTGAGGGGGTGTTGTGATGGACTGTTGTCTGGTTGAGGGGGTGTTGTGATGGACTGTTGTATTGTTGAGGGGGTGTTGTGATGGACTGTTGTCTGGTTGAGGGGGTGTTGTTGTGCTGGACTGTTGTCTGGTTGAGGGGGTGTAGTTGTGATGGACTGTTGTCTGGTTGAGGGGGTGTTGTGATGGACTGTTGTCTGGTTGAGGGGGTGTTGTGATGGACTGTTGTCTGGTTGAGGGGGTGTTGTGATGGACTGTTGTATGGTTGAGGGGGTGTTGTTGTGCTGGACTGTTGTCTGGTTGAGGGGGTGTTGTGATGGACTGTTGTCTGGTTGAGGGGGTGTTGTGATGGACTGTTGTCTGGTTGAGGGGGTGTTGTTGTGCTGGACTGTTGTGTGGTTGAGGGGGTGTTGTGATGGACTGTTGTCTGGTTGAGGGGGTGTTGTTGTGCTGGACTGTTGTCTGGTTGAGGGGGTGGTGTTGTAATGGACTGTTGTCTGGTTGAGGGGGTGGTGTTGTGATGGACTGTTGTCTGGTTGAGGGGGTGTTGTTGTGGTGGACTGTTGTCTGGTTGAGGGGGTGTTGTGATGGACTGTTGTCTGGTTGAGGGGGTGTTGTGATGGACTGTTGTCTGGTTGAGGGGGTGTTGTGATGGACTGTTGTCTGGTTGAGGGGGTGTTGTTGTGCTGGACTGTTGTCTGGTTGAGGGGGTGTTGTGATGGACTGTTGTCTGGTTGAGGGGGTGTTGTGATGGACTGTTGTCTGGTTGAGGGGGTGTTGTGATGGACTGTTGTATGGTTGAGGGGGTGTTGTTGTGCTGGACTGTTGTCTGGTTGAGGGGGTGTTGTGATGGACTGTTGTCTGGTTGAGGGGGTGTTGTGATGGACTGTTGTCTGGTTGAGGGGGTGTTGTTGTGCTGGACTGTTGTGTGGTTGAGGGGGTGTTGTGATGGACTGTTGTCTGGTTGAGGGGGTGTTGTGATGGACTGTTGTCTGGTTGAGGGGGTGTTGTTGTGATGGACTGTTGTCTGGTTGAGGGGGTGGTGTTGTGATGGACTGTTGTCTGGTTGAGGGGGTGGTGTTGTGATGGACTGTTGTCTGGTTGAGGGGGTGTTGTGATGGACTGTTGTATTGTTGAGGGGGTGTTGTGATGGACTGTTGTCTGGTTGAGGGGGTGTTGTTGTGCTGGACTGTTGTCTGGTTGAGGGGGTGTAGTTGTGATGGACTGTTGTCTGGTTGAGGGGGTGTAGTTGTGATGGACTGTTGTCTGGTTGAGGGGGTGTTGTGATGGACTGTTGTCTGGTTGAGGGGGTGTAGTTGTGATGGACTGTTGTCTGGTTGAGGGGGTGTAGTTGTGATGGACTGTTGTCTGGTTGAGGGGGTGTTGTTGTGCTGGACTGTTGTCTGGTTGAGGGGGTGGTGTTGTGATGGACTGTTGTCTGGTTGAGGGGGTGTTGTGATGGACTGTTGTCTGGTTGAGGGGGTGTTGTGATGGACTGTTGTATTGTTGAGGGGGTGTTGTGATGGACTGTTGTATTGTTGAGGGGGTGTTGTTGTGATGGACTGTTGTCTGGTTGAGGGGGTGTAGTTGTGATGGACTGTTGTCTGGTTGAGGGGGTGTTGTGATGGACTGTTGTCTGGTTGAGGGGGTGTTGTGATGGACTGTTGTCTGGTTGAGGGGGTGTTGTGATGGACTGTTGTATGGTTGAGGGGGTGTTGTTGTGCTGGACTGTTGTCTGGTTGAGGGGGTGTTGTGATGGACTGTTGTCTGGTTGAGGGGGTGTTGTGATGGACTGTTGTCTGGTTGAGGGGGTGTTGTGATGGACTGTTGTCTGGTTGAGGGGGTGTTGTTGTGCTGGACTGTTGTGTGGTTGAGGGGGTGTTGTGATGGACTGTTGTCTGGTTGAGGGGGTGTTGTGATGGACTGTTGTCTGGTTGAGGGGGTGTTGTTGTGATGGACTGTTGTCTGGTTGAGGGGGTGTTGTGATGGACTGTTGTCTGGTTGAGGGGGTGTTGTGATGGACTGTTGTATTGTTGAGGGGGTGTTGTGATGGACTGTTGTCTGGTTGAGGGGGTGTTGTGCTGGACTGTTGTCTGGTTGAGGGGGTGTAGTTGTGATGGACTGTTGTCTGGTTGAGGGGGTGTTGTGATGGACTGTTGTCTGGTTGAGGGGGTGTAGTTGTGATGGACTGTTGTCTGGTTGAGGGGGTGTTGTGATGGACTGTTGTCTGGTTGAGGGGGTGTTGTGATGGACTGTTGTCTGGTTGAGGGGGTGTTGTGATGGACTGTTGTTTGGTTGAGGGGGTGTTGTTGTGCTGGACTGTTGTCTGGTTGAGGGGGTGTTGTGATGGACTGTTGTCTGGTTGAGGGGGTGTTGTGATGGACTGTTGTCTGGTTGAGGGGGTGTTGTTGTGATGGACTGTTGTCTGGTTGAGGGGGTGGTGTTGTGATGGACTGTTGTCTGGTTGAGGGGGTGGTGTTGTGATGAACTGTTGTCTGGTTGAGGGGGTGTTGTTGTGATGGACTGTTGTCTGGTTGAGGGGGTGGTGTTGTGATGGACTGTTGTCTGGTTGAGGGGGTGGTGTTGTGATGAACTGTTGTCTGGTTGAGGGGGTGTTGTTGTGATGGACTGTTGTCTGGTTGAGGGGGTGGTGTTGTGATGGACTGTTGTCTGGTTGAGGGGGTGTTGTTGTGATGGACTGTTGTCTGGTTGAGGGGGTGTTGTTGTGATGGACTGTTGTCTGGTTGAGGGGGTGGTGTTGTGATGGACTGTTGTCTGGTTGAGGGGGTGGTGTTGTGATGAACTGTTGTCTGGTTGAGGGGGTGTTGTGATAGACTGTTGTCTGGTTGAGGGGGTGGTGTTTGTGATGGACTGTTGTCTGGTTGAGGGGGTGGTGTTGTGATGGACTGTTGTCTGGTTGAGGGGGTGTTGTTGTGCTGGACTGTTGTCTGGTTGAGGGGGTGTTGTTGTGATGGACTGTTGTCTGGTTGAGGGGGTGTTGTGATGGACTGTTGTCTAGTTGAGGGGGTGTTGTGATGGACTGTTGTATTGTTGAGGGGGTGTTGTTGTGCTGGACTGTTGTATTGTTGAGGGGGTGTTGTTGTGCTGGACTGTTGTATGGTTGAGGGGGTGTTGTGATGGACTGTTGTCTTGTTGAGGGGGTGTTGTTGTGCTGGACTGTTGGTTGAGGGGGTGTTGTGATGGACTGTTGTCTGGTTGAGGGGGTGTTGTTGTGATGGACTGTTGTCTGGTTGAGGGGGTGTTGTGATGGACTGTTGTCTGGTTGAGGGGGTGTTGTTGTGATGGACTGTTGTCTGGTTGAGGGGGTGGTGTTGTGATGGACTGTTGTCTGGTTGAGGGGGTGGTGTTGTGATGGACTGTTGTCTGGTTGAGGGGGTGGTGTTGTGATGGACTGTTGTCTGGTTGAGGGGGTGTTGTTGTGCTGGACTGTTGTCTGGTTGAGGGGGTGTTGTTGTGCTGGACTGTTGTCTGGTTGAGGGGGTGGTCTTGTGATGGACTGTTGTCTGGTTGAGGGGGTGTTGTGATGGACTGTTGTATTGTTGAGGGGGTGTTGTTGTGCTGGACTGTTGTCTGGTTGAGGGGGTGTTGTGATGGACTGTTGTCTGGTTGAGGGGGTGTTGTTGTGCTGGACTGTTGTCTGGTTGAGGGGGTGTTGTGATGGACTGTTGTCTGGTTGAGGGGGTGTTGTGATGGACTGTTGTCTGGTTGAGGGGGTGTTGTTGTGATGGACTGTTGTCTGGTTGAGGGGGTGGTGTTGTGATGGACTGTTGTCTGGTTGAGGGGGTGGTGTTGTGATGGACTGTTGTCTGGTTGAGGGGGTGTTGTGATGGACTGTTGTCTGGTTGAGGGGGTGTTGTTGTGCTGGACTGTTGTCTGGTTGAGGGGGTGGTGTTGTAATGGACTGTTGTCTGGTTGAGGGGGTGGTGTTGTGATGGACTGTTGTCTGGTTGAGGGGGTGTTGTTGTGGTGGACTGTTGTCTGGTTGAGGGGGTGTTGTGATGGACTGTTGTCTGGTTGAGGGGGTGTTGTGATGGACTGTTGTCTGGTTGAGGGGGTGTTGTTGTGATGGACTGTTGTCTGGTTGAGGGGGTGTTGTTGTGCTGGACTGTTGTCTGGTTGAGGGGGTGGTGTTGTGATGGACTGTTGTCTGGTTGAGGGGGTGTTGTGATGGACTGTTGTCTGGTTGAGGGGGTGTTGTGATGGACTGTTGTATTGTTGAGGGGTGTTGTGATGGACTGTTGTCTGGTTGAGGGGGTGTTGTTGTGCTGGACTGTTGTCTGGTTGAGGGGGTGTAGTTGTGATGGACTGTTGTCTGGTTGAGGGGGTGTTGTGATGGACTGTTGTCTGGTTGAGGGGGTGTTGTGATGGACTGTTGTCTGGTTGAGGGGGTGTTGTGATGGACTGTTGTATGGTTGAGGGGGTGTTGTTGTGCTGGACTGTTGTCTGGTTGAGGGGGTGTTGTGATGGACTGTTGTCTGGTTGAGGGGGTGTTGTGATGGACTGTTGTCTGGTTGAGGGGGTGTTGTTGTGCTGGACTGTTGTGTGGTTGAGGGGGTGTTGTGATGGACTGTTGTCTGGTTGAGGGGGTGTTGTGATGGACTGTTGTCTGGTTGAGGGGGTGTTGTTGTGATGGACTGTTGTCTGGTTGAGGGGGTGGTGTTGTGATGGACTGTTGTCTGGTTGAGGGGGTGGTGTTGTGATGGACTGTTGTCTGGTTGAGGGGGTGTTGTGATGGACTGTTGTCTGGTTGAGGGGGTGTTGTTGTGCTGGACTGTTGTCTGGTTGAGGGGGTGTTGTTGTGCTGGACTGTTGTCTGGTTGAGGGGGTGTTGTTGTGGTGGACTGTTGTCTGGTTGAGGGGGTATTGTTGTGGTGGACTGTTGTCTGGTTGAGGGGGTGGTGTTGTGATGGACTGTTGTCTGGTTGAGGGGGTGTTGTTGTGATGGACTGTTGTCTGGTTGAGGGGGTGTTGTTGTGCTGGACTGTTGTCTGGTTGAGGGGGTGTTGTTGTGCTGGACTGTTGTCTGGTTGAGGGGGTGTTGTGATGGACTGTTGTCTGGTTGAGGGGGTGTTGTTGTGATGGACTGTTGTCTGGTTGAGGGGGTGTTGTTGTGATGGACTGTTGTCTGGTTGAGGGGGTGTTTGTGGTGATGGACTGTTGTCTGGTTGAGGGGGTGTTGTTGTGGTGGACTGTTGTCTGGTTGAGGGGGTGTTGTTGTGCTGGACTGTTGTCTGGTTGAGGGGGTGGTGTTGTGATGGACTGTTGTCTGGTTGAGGGGGTGTTGTTGTGCTGGACTGTTGCCTGGTTGAGGGGGTGTTGTGATGGACTGTTGTCTGGTTGAGGGGGTGTTGTTGTGATGGACTGTTGTCTGGATGAGGGGGTGTTGTTGTGCTGGACTGTTGTCTGGTTGAGGGGGTGTTGTTGTGATGGACTGTTGTCTGGTTGAGGGGGTGTTGTGATGGACTGTTGTCTAGTTGAGGGGGTGTTGTGATGGACTGTTGTATTGTTGAGGGGGTGTTGTTGTGCTGGACTGTTGTATTGTTGAGGGGGTGTTGTTGTGCTGGACTGTTGTATGGTTGAGGGGGTGTTGTGATGGACTGTTGTCTAGTTGAGGGGGTGTTGTTGTGCTGGACTGTTGGTTGAGGGGGTGTTGTGATGGACTGTTGTCTGGTTGAGGGGGTGTTGTTGTGATGGACTGTTGTCTGGTTGAGGGGGTGTTGTTGTGATGGACTGTTGTCTGGTTGAGGGGGTGGTGTTGTGGTGGACTGTTGTCTGGTTGAGGGGGTGTTGTTATGGACTGTTGTCTGGTTGAGGGGGTGTTGTTGTGATGGACTGTTGTCTGGTTGAGGGGGTGGTGTTGTGGTGGACTGTTGTCTGGTTGAGGGGGTGGTGTTGTGATGGACTGTTGTCTGGTTGAGGGGGTGGTGTTGTGATGGACTGTTGTCTGGTTGAGGGGGTGGTGTTGTGATGGACTGTTGTCTGGTTGAGGGGGTGGTGTTGTGATGGACTGTTGTCTGGTTGAGGGGTTGGTGTTGTGATGGACTGTTGTCTGGTTGAGGGGGTGTTGTGATGGACTGTTGTCTGGTTGAGGGGGTGTTGTTGTGCTGGACTGTTGTCTGGTTGAGGGGGTGGTCTTGTGATGGACTGTTGTCTGGTTGAGGGGGTGTTGTGATGGACTGTTGTATTGTTGAGGGGGTGTTGTTGTGCTGGACTGTTGTCTGGTTGAGGGGGTGTTGTGATGGACTGTTGTCTGGTTGAGGGGGTGTTGTGATGGACTGTTGTCTGGTTGAGGGGGTGTTGTGATGGACTGTTGTCTGGTTGAGGGGGTGTTGTTGTGATGGACTGTTGTCTGGTTGAGGGGGTGGTGTTGTGATGGACTGTTGTCTGGTTGAGGGGGTGGTGTTGTGATGGACTGTTGTCTGGTTGAGGGGGTGTTGTGATGGACTGTTGTCTGGTTGAGGGGGTGTTGTTGTGCTGGACTGTTGTCTGGTTGAGGGGGTGGTGTTGTAATGGACTGTTGTCTGGTTGAGGGGGTGGTGTTGTGATGGACTGTTGTCTGGTTGAGGGGGTGGTGTTGTGATGGACTGTTGTCTGGTTGAGGGGGTGGTGTTGTGATGGACTGTTGTCTGGTTGAGGGGGTGGTGTTGTGATGGACTGTTGTCTGGTTGAGGGGGTGGTGTTGTGATGGACTGTTGTCTGGTTGAGGGGGTGTTGTTGTGATGGACTGTTGTCTGGTTGAGGGGGTGTTGTGATGGACTGTTGTCTGGTTGAGGGGGTGTTGTTGTGCTGGACTGTTGTCTGGTTGAGGGGGTGGTGTTGTGATGGACTGTTGTCTGGTTGAGGGGGTGGTGTTGTGATGGACTGTTGTCTGGTTGAGGGGGTGTTGTGATGGACTGTTGTATTGTTGAGGGGGTGTTGTGATGGACTGTTGTCTGGTTGAGGGGGTGTTGTTGTGCTGGACTGTTGTCTGGTTGAGGGGGTGTAGTTGTGATGGACTGTTGTCTGGTTGAGGGGGTGTTGTGATGGACTGTTGTCTGGTTGAGGGGGTGTTGTGATGGACTGTTGTCTGGTTGAGGGGGTGTTGTGATGGACTGTTGTATGGTTGAGGGGGTGTTGTTGTGCTGGACTGTTGTCTGGTTGAGGGGGTGTTGTGATGGACTGTTGTCTGGTTGAGGGGGTGTTGTGATGGACTGTTGTCTGGTTGAGGGGGTGTTGTTGTGCTGGACTGTTGTGTGGTTGAGGGGGTGTTGTGATGGACTGTTGTCTGGTTGAGGGGGTGTTGTGATGGACTGTTGTCTGGTTGAGGGGGTGTTGTTGTGCTGGACTGTTGTCTGGTTGAGGGGGTGTTGTTGTGCTGGACTGTTGTCTGGTTGAGGGGGTGTTGTGATGGACTGTTGTCTGGTTGAGGGGGTGTTGTTGTGATGGACTGTTGTCTGGTTGAGGGGGTGTTGTTGTGATGGACTGTTGTCTGGTTGAGGGGGTGTTTGTGGTGATGGACTGTTGTCTGGTTGAGGGGGTGTTGTTGTGGTGGACTGTTGTCTGGTTGAGGGGGTGTTGTTGTGCTGGACTGTTGTCTGGTTGAGGGGGTGGTGTTGTGATGGACTGTTGTCTGGTTGAGGGGGTGTTGTTGTGCTGGACTGTTGCCTGGTTGAGGGGGTGTTGTGATGGACTGTTGTCTGGTTGAGGGGGTGTTGTTGTGATGGACTGTTGTCTGGATGAGGGGGTGTTGTTGTGCTGGACTGTTGTCTGGTTGAGGGGGTGTTGTTGTGATGGACTGTTGTCTGGTTGAGGGGGTGTTGTGATGGACTGTTGTCTAGTTGAGGGGGTGTTGTGATGGACTGTTGTATTGTTGAGGGGGTGTTGTTGTGCTGGACTGTTGTATTGTTGAGGGGGTGTTGTTGTGCTGGACTGTTGTATGGTTGAGGGGGTGTTGTGATGGACTGTTGTCTAGTTGAGGGGGTGTTGTTGTGCTGGACTGTTGGTTGAGGGGGTGTTGTGATGGACTGTTGTCTGGTTGAGGGGGTGTTGTTGTGATGGACTGTTGTCTGGTTGAGGGGGTGTTGTTGTGATGGACTGTTGTCTGGTTGAGGGGGTGGTGTTGTGGTGGACTGTTGTCTGGTTGAGGGGGTGTTGTTATGGACTGTTGTCTGGTTGAGGGGGTGTTGTTGTGATGGACTGTTGTCTGGTTGAGGGGGTGGTGTTGTGGTGGACTGTTGTCTGGTTGAGGGGGTGGTGTTGTGATGGACTGTTGTCTGGTTGAGGGGGTGGTGTTGTGATGGACTGTTGTCTGGTTGAGGGGGTGGTGTTGTGATGGACTGTTGTCTGGTTGAGGGGGTGGTGTTGTGATGGACTGTTGTCTGGTTGAGGGGTTGGTGTTGTGATGGACTGTTGTCTGGTTGAGGGGGTGTTGTGATGGACTGTTGTCTGGTTGAGGGGGTGTTGTTGTGCTGGACTGTTGTCTGGTTGAGGGGGTGGTCTTGTGATGGACTGTTGTCTGGTTGAGGGGGTGTTGTGATGGACTGTTGTATTGTTGAGGGGGTGTTGTTGTGCTGGACTGTTGTCTGGTTGAGGGGGTGTTGTGATGGACTGTTGTCTGGTTGAGGGGGTGTTGTGATGGACTGTTGTCTGGTTGAGGGGGTGTTGTGATGGACTGTTGTCTGGTTGAGGGGGTGTTGTTGTGATGGACTGTTGTCTGGTTGAGGGGGTGGTGTTGTGATGGACTGTTGTCTGGTTGAGGGGGTGGTGTTGTGATGGACTGTTGTCTGGTTGAGGGGGTGTTGTGATGGACTGTTGTCTGGTTGAGGGGGTGTTGTTGTGCTGGACTGTTGTCTGGTTGAGGGGGTGGTGTTGTAATGGACTGTTGTCTGGTTGAGGGGGTGGTGTTGTGATGGACTGTTGTCTGGTTGAGGGGGTGGTGTTGTGATGGACTGTTGTCTGGTTGAGGGGGTGGTGTTGTGATGGACTGTTGTCTGGTTGAGGGGGTGGTGTTGTGATGGACTGTTGTCTGGTTGAGGGGGTGGTGTTGTGATGGACTGTTGTCTGGTTGAGGGGGTGTTGTTGTGATGGACTGTTGTCTGGTTGAGGGGGTGTTGTGATGGACTGTTGTCTGGTTGAGGGGGTGTTGTTGTGCTGGACTGTTGTCTGGTTGAGGGGGTGGTGTTGTGATGGACTGTTGTCTGGTTGAGGGGGTGGTGTTGTGATGGACTGTTGTCTGGTTGAGGGGGTGTTGTGATGGACTGTTGTATTGTTGAGGGGGTGTTGTGATGGACTGTTGTCTGGTTGAGGGGGTGTTGTTGTGCTGGACTGTTGTCTGGTTGAGGGGGTGTAGTTGTGATGGACTGTTGTCTGGTTGAGGGGGTGTTGTGATGGACTGTTGTCTGGTTGAGGGGGTGTTGTGATGGACTGTTGTCTGGTTGAGGGGGTGTTGTGATGGACTGTTGTATGGTTGAGGGGGTGTTGTTGTGCTGGACTGTTGTCTGGTTGAGGGGGTGTTGTGATGGACTGTTGTCTGGTTGAGGGGGTGTTGTGATGGACTGTTGTCTGGTTGAGGGGGTGTTGTTGTGCTGGACTGTTGTGTGGTTGAGGGGGTGTTGTGATGGACTGTTGTCTGGTTGAGGGGGTGTTGTGATGGACTGTTGTCTGGTTGAGGGGGTGTTGTTGTGATGGACTGTTGTCTGGTTGAGGGGGTGGTGTTGTGATGGACTGTTGTCTGGTTGAGGGGGTGGTGTTGTGATGGACTGTTGTCTGGTTGAGGGGGTGTTGTGATGGACTGTTGTCTGGTTGAGGGGGTGTTGTTGTGCTGGACTGTTGTCTGGTTGAGGGGGTGTTGTTGTGCTGGACTGTTGTCTGGTTGAGGGGGTGTTGTTGTGCTGGACTGTTGTCTGGTTGAGGGGGTGTTGTTGTGGTGGACTGTTGTCTGGTTGAGGGGGTATTGTTGTGGTGGACTGTTGTCTGGTTGAGGGGGTGTTGTTGTGATGGACTGTTGTCTGGTTGAGGGGGTGTTGTTGTGCTGGACTGTTGTCTGGTTGAGGGGGTGTTGTTGTGCTGGACTGTTGTCTGGTTGAGGGGGTGTTGTTGTGCTGGACTGTTGTCTGGTTGAGGGGGTGTTGTGATGGACTGTTGTCTGGTTGAGGGGGTGTTGTTGTGATGGACTGTTGTCTGGTTGAGGGGGTGTTGTTGTGATGGACTGTTGTCTGGTTGAGGGGGTGTTGTTGTGATGGACTGTTGTCTGGTTGAGGGGGTGGTGTTGTGATGGACTGTTGTCTGGTTGAGGGGGTGGTGTTGTGATGGACTGTTGTCTGGTTGAGGGGGTGTGGTTGTGATGGACTGTTGTCTGGTTGAGGGGGTGTTGTTGTGCTGGACTGTTGTCTGGTTGAGGGGGTGTTGTGATAGACTGTTGTCTGGTTGAGGGGGTGGTGTTGTGATGGACTGTTGTCTGGTTGAGGGGGTGGTGTTGTGATGGACTGTTGTCTGGTTGAGGGGGTGTTGTTGTGCTGGACTGTTGTCTGGTTGAGGGGGTGTTGTGATGGACTGTTGTCTGGTTGAGGGGGTGTTGTTGTGATGGACTGTTGTCTGGATGAGGGGGTGTTGTTGTGCTGGACTGTTGTCTGGTTGAGGGGGTGTGGTTGTGATGGACTGTTGTCTGGTTGAGGGGGTGGTGTTGTGCTGGACTGTTGTCTGGTTGAGGGGGTGTTGTTGTGGTGGACTGTAGTCTGGTTGAGGGGGTGTTGTTGTGATGGACTGTTGTCTGGTTGAGGGGGTGGTGTTGTGATGGACTGTTGTCTGGTTGAGGGGGTGTTGTTGTGATGGACTGTTGTCTGGTTGAGGGGGTGGTGTTGTGATGGACTGTTGTCTGGTTGAGGGGGTGGTGTTGTGATGGACTGTTGTCTGGTTGAGGGGGTGTTGTTGTGATGGACTGTTGTCTGGTTGAGGGGGTGGTGTTGTGATGGACTGTTGTCTGGTTGAGGGGGTGGTGTGATGGACTGTTGAGGGGGTGTTGTGATGGACTGTTGTCTGGTTGAAGGGGTGGTGTTGTGATGGACTGTTGTCTGGTTGAGGGGGTGTTGTGATGGACTGTTTAGGGGGTGTTGTGATGGACTGTTGTCTGGTTGAGGGGGTGTTGTGATGGACTGTTGTCTGGTTGAGGGGGTGTTGTGATGGACTGTTGTCTGGTTGAGGGGGTGTTGTTGTGCTGGACTGTTGTCTGGTTGAGGGGGTGTTGTTGTGATGGACTGTTGTCTGGTTGAGGGGGTGTTGTGATGGACTGTTGTCTAGTTGAGGGGGTGTTGTGATGGACTGTTGTATTGTTGAGGGGGTGTTGTTGTGCTGGACTGTTGTATTGTTGAGGGGGTGTTGTTGTGCTGGACTGTTGTATGGTTGAGGGGGTGTTGTGATGGACTGTTGTCTGGTTGAGGGGGTGTTGTTGTGCTGGACTGTTGGTTGAGGGGGTGTTGTGATGGACTGTTGTCTGGTTGAGGGGGTGTTGTTGTGATGGACTGTTGTCTGGTTGAGGGGGTGTTGTTGTGATGGACTGTTGTCTGGTTGAGGGGGTGTTGTTGTGATGGACTGTTGTCTGGTTGAGGGGGTGGTGTTGTGGTGGACTGTTGTCTGGTTGAGGGGGTGTTGTTATGGACTGTTGTCTGGTTGAGGGGGTGTTGTTGTGATGGACTGTTGTCTGGTTGAGGGGGTGCTGTTGTGGTGGACTGTTGTCTGGTTGAGGGGGTGGTGTTGTGATGGACTGTTGTCTGGTTGAGGGGGTGGTGTTGTGATGGACTGTTGTCTGGTTGAGGGGGTGGTGTTGTGATGGACTGTTGTCTGGTTGAGGGGGTGGTGTTGTGATGGACTGTAGTCTGGTTGAGGGGTTGGTGTTGTGATGGACTGTTGTCTGGTTGAGGGGGTGTTGTGATGGACTGTTGTCTGGTTGAGGGGGTGTTGTTGTGCTGGACTGTTGTCTGGTTGAGGGGGTGGTCTTGTGATGGACTGTTGTCTGGTTGAGGGGGTGTTGTGATGGACTGTTGTATTGTTGAGGGGGTGTTGTTGTGCTGGACTGTTGTCTGGTTGAGGGGGTGTTGTGATGGACTGTTGTCTGTTTGAGGGGGTGTTGTTGTGCTGGACTGTTGTCTGGTTGAGGGGGTGTTGTGATGGACTGTTGTCTGGTTGAGGGGGTGTTGTGATGGACTGTTGTCTGGTTGAGGGGGTGGTGTTATGATGGACTGTTGTCTGGTTGAGGGGGTGGTGTTGTGATGGACTGTTGTCTGGTTGAGGGGGTGTTGTGATGGACTGTTGTCTGGTTGAGGGGGTGTTGTTGTGCTGGACTGTTGTCTGGTTGAGGGGGTGGTGTTGTAATGGACTGTTGTCTGGTTGAGGGGGTGGTGTTGTGATGGACTGTTGTCTGGTTGAGGGGGTGGTGTTGTGATGGACTGTTGTCTGGTTGAGGGGGTGGTGTTGTGATGGACTGTTGTCTGGTTGAGGGGGTGTTGTTGTGCTGGACTGTTGTCTGGTTGAGGGGGTGGTCTTGTGATGGACTGTTGTCTGGTTGAGGGGGTGTTGTGATGGACTGTTGTCTGGTTGAGGGGGTGGTGTTGTGATGGACTGTTGTCTGGTTGAGGGGGTGTTGTGATGGACTGTTGTCTGGTTGAGGGGGTGTTGTGATGGACTGTTGTATTGTTGAGGGCGTGTTGTGATGGACTGTTGTCTGGTTGAGGGGGTGTTGTTGTGCTGGACTGTTGTCTGGTTGAGGGGGTGTAGTTGTGATGGACTGTTGTCTGGTTGAGGGGGTGTTGTGCTGGACTGTTGTCTGGTTGAGGGGGTGTTGTGATGGACTGTTGTCTGGTTGAGGGGGTGTTGTGATGGACTGTTGTATGGTTGAGGGGGTGTTGTTGTGCTGGACTGTTGTCTGGTTGAGGGGGTGTTGTGATGGACTGTTGTCTGGTTGAGGGGGTGTTGTGATGGACTGTTGTCTGGTTGAGGGGGTGTTGTTGTGCTGGACTGTTGTGTGGTTGAGGGGGTGTTGTGATGGACTGTTGTCTGGTTGAGGGGGTGTTGTGATGGACTGTTGTCTGGTTGAGGGGGTGTTGTTGTGATGGACTGTTGTCTGGTTGAGGGGGTGGTGTTGTGATGGACTGTTGTCTGGTTGAGGGGGTGGTGTTGTGATGGACTGTTGTCTGGTTGAGGGGGTGTTGTGATGGACTGTTGTCTGGTTGAGGGGGTGTTGTTGTGCTGGACTGTTGTCTGGTTGAGGGGGTGTTGTTGTGCTGGACTGTTGTCTGGTTGAGGGGGTGTTGTTGTGGTGGACTGTTGTCTGGTTGAGGGGGTATTGTTGTGGTGGACTGTTGTCTGGTTGAGGGGGTGGTGTTGTGATGGACTGTTGTCTGGTTGAGGGGGTGTTGTTGTGATGGACTGTTGTCTGGTTGAGGGGGTGTTGTTGTGCTGGACTGTTGTCTGGTTGAGGGGGTGTTGTTGTGCTGGACTGTTGTCTGGTTGAGGGGGTGGTGTTGTGATGGACTGTTGTCTGGTTGAGGGGGTGTTGTGATGGACTGTTGTCTGGTTGAGGGGGTGTTGTTGTGCTGGACTGTTGTCTGGTTGAGGGGGTGTTGTTGTGATGGACTGTTGTCTGGTTGAGGGGGTGTTGTGATGGACTGTTGTCTAGTTGAGGGGGTGTTGTGATGGACTGTTGTATTGTTGAGGGGGTGTTGTTGTGCTGGACTGTTGTATTGTTGAGGGGGTGTTGTTGTGCTGGACTGTTGTATGGTTGAGGGGGTGTTGTGATGGACTGTTGTCTGGTTGAGGGGGTGTTGTTGTGCTGGACTGTTGGTTGAGGGGGTGTTGTGATGGACTGTTGTCTGGTTGAGGGGGTGTTGTTGTGATGGACTGTTGTCTGGTTGAGGGGGTGGTGTTGTGGTGGACTGTTGTCTGGTTGAGGGGGTGTTGTTATGGACTGTTGTCTGGTTGAGGGGGTGTTGTTGTGATGGACTGTTGTCTGGTTGAGGGGGTGGTGTTGTGGTGGACTGTTGTCTGGTTGAGGGGGTGGTGTTGTGATGGACTGTTGTCTGGTTGAGGGGGTGGTGTTGTGATGGACTGTTGTCTGGTTGAGGGGGTGGTGTTGTGATGGACTGTTGTCTGGTTGAGGGGGTGGTGTTGTGATGGACTGTAGTCTGGTTGAGGGGTTGGTGTTGTGATGGACTGTTGTCTGGTTGAGGGGGTGTTGTGATGGACTGTTGTCTGGTTGAGGGGGTGTTGTTGTGCTGGACTGTTGTCTGGTTGAGGGGGTGGTCTTGTGATGGACTGTTGTCTGGTTGAGGGGGTGTTGTGATGGACTGTTGTATTGTTGAGGGGGTGTTGTTGTGCTGGACTGTTGTCTGGTTGAGGGGGTGTTGTGATGGACTGTTGTCTGGTTGAGGGGGTGTTGTTGTGCTGGACTGTTGTCTGGTTGAGGGGGTGTTGTGATGGACTGTTGTCTGGTTGAGGGGGTGTTGTGATGGACTGTTGTCTGGTTGAGGGGGTGGTGTTATGATGGACTGTTGTCTGGTTGAGGGGGTGGTGTTGTGATGGACTGTTGTCTGGTTGAGGGGGTGGTGTTGTGATGGACTGTTGTCTGGTTGAGGGGGTGTTGTGATGGACTGTTGTCTGGTTGAGGGGGTGTTGTTGTGCTGGACTGTTGTCTGGTTGAGGGGGTGGTGTTGTAATGGACTGTTGTCTGGTTGAGGGGACGGTGTTGTGATGGACTGTTGTCTGGTTGAGGGGGTGGTGTTGTGATGGATTGTTGTCTGGTTGAGGGGGTGTTGTGATGGACTGTTGTCTGGTTGAGGGGGTGTTGTTGTGCTGGACTGTTGTCTGGTTGAGGGGGTGGTCTTGTGATGGACTGTTGTCTGGTTGAGGGGGTGTTGTGATGGACTGTTGTCTGGTTGAGGGGGTGGTGTTGTGATGGACTGTTGTCTGGTTGAGGGGGTGTTGTGATGGACTGTTGTCTGGTTGAGGGGGTGTTGTGATGGACTGTTGTATTGTTGAGGGCGTGTTGTGATGGACTGTTGTCTGGTTGAGGGGGTGTTGTTGTGCTGGACTGTTGTCTGGTTGAGGGGGTGTAGTTGTGATGGACTGTTGTCTGGTTGAGGGGGTGTTGTGATGGACTGTTGTCTGGTTGAGGGGGTGTTGTGATGGACTGTTGTCTGGTTGAGGGGGTGTTGTGATGGACTGTTGTATGGTTGAGGGGGTGTTGTTGTGCTGGACTGTTGTCTGGTTGAGGGGGTGTTGTGATGGACTGTTGTCTGGTTGAGGGGGTGTTGTGATGGACTGTTGTCTGGTTGAGGGGGTGTTGTTGTGCTGGACTGTTGTGTGGTTGAGGGGGTGTTGTGATGGACTGTTGTCTGGTTGAGGGGGTGTTGTGATGGACTGTTGTCTGGTTGAGGGGGTGTTGTTGTGATGGACTGTTGTCTGGTTGAGGGGGTGGTGTTGTGATGGACTGTTGTCTGGTTGAGGGGGTGGTGTTGTGATGGACTGTTGTCTGGTTGAGGGGGTGTTGTGATGGACTGTTGTCTGGTTGAGGGGGTGTTGTTGTGCTGGACTGTTGTCTGGTTGAGGGGGTGTTGTTGTGCTGGACTGTTGTCTGGTTGAGGGGGTGTTGTTGTGGTGGACTGTTGTCTGGTTGAGGGGATATTGTTGTGGTGGACTGTTGTCTGGTTGAGGGGGTGGTGTTGTGATGGACTGTTGTCTGGTTGAGGGGGTGTTGTTGTGATGGACTGTTGTCTGGTTGAGGGGGTGTTGTTGTGCTGGACTGTTGTCTGGTTGAGGGGGTGTTGTTGTGCTGGACTGTTGTCTGGTTGAGGGGGTGGTGTTGTGATGGACTGTTGTCTGGTTGAGGGGGTGTTGTTGTGATGGACTGTTGTCTGGTTGAGGGGGTGGTGTTGTGATGGACTGTTGTCTGGTTGAGGGGGTGGTGTGATGGACTGTTGAGGGGGTGTTGTGATGGACTGTTGTCTGGTTGAAGGGGTGGTGTTGTGATGGACTGTTGTCTGGTTGAGGGGGTGTTGTGATGGACTGTTGAGGGGGTGTTGTGATGGACTGTTGTCTGGTTGAGGGGGTGTTGTGATGGATTGTTGTCTGGATGAGGGGGTGTTGTTGTGCTGGACTGTTGTCTGGTTGAGGGGGTGTTGTTGTGATGGACTGTTGTCTGGTTGAGGGGGTGTTGTGATGAACTGTTGTCTGGTTGAGGGGGTGTTGTTGTGATGGACTGTTGTCTGGTTGAGGGGGTGTTGTTGTGCTGGACTGTTGTCTGGTTGAGGGGGTGGTGTTGTGATGGACTGTTGTCTGGTTGAGGGGGTGTTGTGATGGACTGTTGTCTGGTTGAGGGGGTGGTGTTGTGATGGACTGTTGTCTGGTTGAGGGGGTGGTGTTGTGATGGACTGTTGTCTGGTTGAGGGGGTGTTGTGATGGACTGTTGTCTGGTTGAGGGGGTGTTGTTGTGCTGGACTGTTGTCTGGTTGAGGGGGTGGTGTTGTGATGGACTGTTGTCTGGTTGAGGGGGTGGTGTTGTGATGGACTGTTGTCTGGTTGAGGGGGTGTTGTGATGGACTGTTGTCTGGTTGAGGGGGTGTTGTGATGGACTGTTGTATTGTTGAGGGGGTGTTGTTGTGCTGGACTGTTGTCTGGTTGAGGGGGTGTTGTTGTGCTGGACTGTTGTCTGGTTGAGGGGGTGTTGTTGTGCTGGACTGTTGTCTGGTTGAGGGGGTGTTGTTGTGCTGGACTGTTGTATGGTTGAGGGGGTGTTGTGATGGACTGTTGTCTGGTTGAGGGGGTGTTGTTGTGCTGGACTGTTGTCTGCTTGAGGGGGTGTTGTTGTGCTGGACTGTTGTCTGGTTGAGGGGGTGTAGTTGTGATGGACTGTTGTCTGGTTGAGGGGGTGTTGTGCTGGACTGTTGTCTGGTTGAGGGGGTGTTGTGATGGACTGTTGTCTGGTTGAGGGGGTGTTGTGATGGACTGTTGTCTGGTTGAGGGGGTGTTGTTGTGCTGGACTGTTGTGTGGTTGAGGGGGTGTTGTGATGGACTGTTGTCTGGTTGAGGGGGTGTTGTGATGGACTGTTGTCTGGTTGAGGGGGTGTTGTTGTGATGGACTGTTGTCTCGTTGAGGGGGTGTTGTGATGGACTGTTGTCTGGTTGAGGGGGTGTTGTTGTGCTGGACTGTTGTCTGGTTGAGGGGGTGTAGTTGTGATGGACTGTTGTCTGGTTGAGGGGGTGTTGTGCTGGACTGTTGTCTGGTTGAGGGGGTGTTGTGATGGACTGTTGTCTGGTTGAGGGGGTGTTGTGATGGACTGTTGTCTGGTTGAGGGGGTGTTGTTGTGCTGGACTGTTGTGTGGTTGAGGGGGTGTTGTGATGGACTGTTGTCTGGTTGAGGGGGTGTTGTGATGGACTGTTGTCTGGTTGAGGGGGTGTTGTTGTGATGGACTGTTGTCTGGTTGAGGGGGTGGTGTTGTGATGGACTGTTGTCTGGTTGAGGGGGTGTTGTTGTGATGGACTGTTGTCTGGTTGAGGGGGTGGTGTTGTGATGGACTGTTGTCTGGTTGAGGGGGTGTGGTTGTGATGGACTGTTGTCTGGTTGAGGGGGTGTTGTTGTGATGGACTGTTGTCTGGTTGAGGGGGTGTTGTTGTGGTGGACTGTTGTCTGGTTGAGGGGGTGGTGTTGTGATGGACTGTTGTCTGGTTGAGGGGGTGGTGTTGTGATGGACTGTTGTCTGGTTGAGGGGGTGTTGTGATGGACTGTTGTCTGGTTGAGGGGGTGTTGTTGTGCTGGACTGTTGTGTGGTTGAGGGGGTGTTGTGATGGACTGTTGTCTGGTTGAGGGGGTGTTGTGATGGACTGTTGTCTGGTTGAGGAGGTGTTGTTGTGATGGACTGTTGTCTCGTTGAGGGGGTGTTGTGATGGACTGTTGTCTGGTTGAGGGGGTGTTGTTGTGCTGGACTGTTGTCTGGTTGAGGGGGTGTTGTGATGGACTGTTGTCTGGTTGAGGGGGTGTTGTTGTGATGGACTGTTGTCTGGTTGAGGGGGTGTTGTGATGGACTGTTGTCTGGTTGAGGGGGTGTTGTTGTGATGGACTGTTGTCTGGTTGAGGGGGTGGTGTTGTGATGGACTGTTGTCTGGTTGAGGGGGTGTTGTTGTGATGGACTGTTGTCTGGTTGAGGGGGTGGTGTTGTGATGGACTGTTGTCTGGTTGAGGGGGTGTGGTTGTGATGGACTGTTGTCTGGTTGAGGGGGTGTTGTTGTGATGGACTGTTGTCTGGTTGAGGGGGTGTTGTTGTGGTGGACTGTTGTCTGGTTGAGGGGGTGGTGTTGTGATGGACTGTTGTCTGGTTGAGGGGGTGGTGTTGTGATGGACTGTTGTCTGGTTGAGGGGGTGTTGTTGTGATGGACTGTTGTCTGGTTGAGGGGGTGGTGTTGTGATGGACTGTTGTCTGGTTGAGGGGGTGGTGTGATGGACTGTTGAGGGGGTGTTGTGATGGACTGTTGTCTGGTTGAAGGGGTGGTGTTGTGATGGACTGTTGTCTGGTTGAGGGGGTGTTGTGATGGACTGTTGAGGGGGTGTTGTGATGGACTGTTGTCTGGTTGAGGGGGTGTTGTGATGGATTGTTGTCTGGATGAGGGGGTGTTGTTGTGCTGGACTGTTGTCTGGTTGAGGGGGTGTTGTTGTGATGGACTGTTGTCTGGTTGAGGGGGTGTTGTGATGAACTGTTGTCTGGTTGAGGGGGTGTTGTTGTGATGGACTGTTGTCTGGTTGAGGGGGTGTTGTTGTGCTGGACTGTTGTCTGGTTGAGGGGGTGGTGTTGTGATGGACTGTTGTCTGGTTGAGGGGGTGTTGTGATGGACTGTTGTCTGGTTGAGGGGGTGGTGTTGTGATGGACTGTTGTCTGGTTGAGGGGGTGGTGTTGTGATGGACTGTTGTCTGGTTGAGGGGGTGTTGTGATGGACTGTTGTCTGGTTGAGGGGGTGTTGTTGTGCTGGACTGTTGTCTGGTTGAGGGGGTGGTGTTGTGATGGACTGTTGTCTGGTTGAGGGGGTGGTGTTGTGATGGACTGTTGTCTGGTTGAGGGGGTGTTGTGATGGACTGTTGTCTGGTTGAGGGGGTGTTGTGATGGACTGTTGTATTGTTGAGGGGGTGTTGTTGTGCTGGACTGTTGTCTGGTTGAGGGGGTGTTGTTGTGCTGGACTGTTGTCTGGTTGAGGGGGTGTTGTTGTGCTGGACTGTTGTATGGTTGAGGGGGTGTTGTGATGGACTGTTGTCTGGTTGAGGGGGTGGTGTTGTGCTGGACTGTTGTCTGGTTGAGGGGGTGTTGTTGTGCTGGACTGTTGTCTGGTTGAGGGGGTGTAGTTGTGATGGACTGTTGTCTGGTTGAGGGGGTGTTGTGCTGGACTGTTGTCTGGTTGAGGGGGTGTTGTGATGGACTGTTGTCTGGTTGAGGGGGTGTTGTGATGGACTGTTGTCTGGTTGAGGGGGTGTTGTTGTGCTGGACTGTTGTGTGGTTGAGGGGGTGTTGTTGTGCTGGACTGTTGTGTGGTTGAGGGGGTGTTGTGATGGACTGTTGTCTGGTTGAGGGGGTGTTGTTGTGATGGACTGTTGTCTGGTTGAGGGGGTGTTGTGATGGACTGTTGTCTCGTTGAGGGGGTGTTGTTGTGGTGGACTGTTGTCTGGTGGAGGGGGTGGTGTTGTGATGGACTGTTGTCTGGTTGAGGGGGTGGTGTTGTGATGGACTGTTGTCTGGTTGAGGGGGTGTTGTTGTGATGGACTGTTGTCTGGTTGAGGGGGTGTTGTGATGGACTGTTGTCTGGTTGAGGGGGTGTTGTTGTGATGGACTGTTGTCTGGTTGAGGGGGTGTTGTGATGGACTGTTGTCTGGTTGAGGGGGTGTTGTTGTGATGGACTGTTGTCTGGTTGAGGGGGTGGTGTTGTGATGGACTGTTGTCTGGTTGAGGGGGTGTTGTTGTGATGGACTGTTGTCTGGTTGAGGGGGTGTTGTTGTGATGGACTGTTGTCTGGTTGAGGGGGTGGTGTTGTGATGGACTGTTGTCTGGTTGAGGGGGTGTGGTTGTGATGGACTGTTGTCTGGTTGAGGGGGTGTTGTGATGGACTGTTGTCTGGTTGAGGGGGTGGTGTTGTGATGGACTGTTGTCTGGTTGAGGGGTTGGTGTTGTGATGGACTGTTGTCTGGATGAGGGGTTGGTGTTGTGATGGACTGTTGTCTGGTTGAGGTGGTGGTGTTGTCATGGACTGTTGTCTGGTTGAGGGGGTGGTGTTGTGATGGACTGTTGTCTGGATGAGGGGTTGGTGTTGTGATGGACTGTTGTCTGGTTGAGGTGGTGGTGTTGTCATGGACTGTTGTCTGGTTGAGGGGGTGGTGTTGTGATGGACTGTTGTCTGGTTGAGGGGGTGGTGTTGTGATGGACTGTTGTCTGGTTGAGGGGGTGTTGTGATGGACTGTTGTCTGGTTGAGGGGGTGTTGTTGTGATGGACTGTTGTCTGGAGGAAGGGGTGGTGTTGTGATGGACTGTTGTCTGGTTGAGGGGGTGTTGTGATGGACTGTTGTCTGGTTGAGGGGGTGGTGTGGTAATGGACTTTTTTCTGGTTGAGGTGGTGTTGTGATGGACTGTTGTCTGGTTGAGGGGGTGTTGTTGTGATGGACTGTTGTCTGGTTGAGGGGGTGTTGTTGTGATGGACTGTTGTCTGGTTGAGGGGGTGTTGTGATGGACTGTTGTCTGGTTGAGGGGGTGTTGTGATGGACTGTTGTCTGGTTGAGGGGGTGTTGTGATGGACTGCTGTCTGTTTGAGGGGGTGATGTTGTGATGGACTGTTGTCTGGTTGAGGGGGTGTTGTGATGGACTGCTGTCTGTTTGAGGGGGTGTTGTTGTGATGGACTGTTGTCTGGTTGAGGGGGTGGTGTTGTGATGGACTGTTGTCTGGTTGAGGGGGTGGTGTTGTGATGGACTGTTGTCTGGTTGAGGGGGTGTTGTTGTGATGGACTGCTGTCTGTTTGAGGGGGTGATGTTGTGATGGACTGTTGTCTGGTTGAGGGGGTGTTGTGATGGACTGTTGTCTGGTTGAGGGGGTGTTGTTGTGATGGACTGTTGTCTGGTTGAGGGAGTGTTGTTGTGATGGACTGTTGAGGGGGTGTTGTTGTGATGGACTGTTGTCTGGGTCCGTGCTCACTTGAGTGTGTTCAACTGCTGTTCCAGCTCCTCCTGCCGTACCTCCAGCTGGGTAAATGTATCCTTCATTTCAGTGAGGGACTCTGTGCTGGGATGTTGACTTTCCGCTTGGGGTTGCTCGTCTCCTGGGTTATATAATGAAGAGGTCTGGTCTGACCGGCTCTGGGTGGGGGTATCTTTCTCAAGGGAGAGCTTCTCCTGCTGGGCTAATTCTTTGAATCTGTGAAAGTCCAGATGAAACTGTTTGGGTTTGTACCATTACTGTTCCAGACTTGTACAGGTTAACATTGGTTTACTCAGTCCTCGTTGTCTAATTTCCTGAATTTCCATCCATTACTAACACATCCCCTCTTAACCGGGAACTCCTCCCACATTGCACTGAAAAGGCAGAGCTCGAAATTCAAAATATGTTTTTGAAAATATTTAACTTTCACACATTAACAAGTCCAATACAGCAAATGAAAGGTACACATCTTGTGAATCCAGCCAACATGTCCAATTTTTAAAATGTTTTACAGCGAAAACAGCACGAATATTTATGTTAGCTCACCACCAAATACAAAAAAGGACAGACATTTTTCATAGCACAGGTAGCATGCACAAAGCCAACCTAACTAACCAAGAACCAACCAAACTAACCAAGAAACAACTTCATCAGATGACAGTCTTATAACATGTTACACAATAAATCTATGTTTTGTTCGAAAAATGTGCATATTTGAGCTATAAATCAGTTTTACATTGCAGCTACCATCACAGCTACCGTCAAAAATAGCACCGACGCAGCCAGAGTAATTATAGAGACCAACGCCAAATACCTAAATACTCATCATAAAACATTTCTGAAAAATACATAGTGTACAGCAAATGAAAGACAGGCATCTTGTGATTCCAGACAATATTTCCGATTTCTTAAGTGTTTTACAGCGAAAACACAATATAGCGTTATATTAGCTTACCACAATAGCCAGAAACACAAGTCATTTCCCAGCAGCAAAAGTGAGCGATCGTAACAAACCAGCAAAAGATATATAATTTTTTACTAACCTTGATAAGCTTCATCAGATGACAGTCCTATAACTTCTTGAGAATACAGGGGGTGCTGTTTCGCATTAGCATAATTGCCTCTACAGATTAAACTGCCTCTTATTCAATTATTGCTGTTACTATATGCATATAACCATATACCATTGGATAGAAAACAAGCTATGGTTTCTAAAACCGTTCCAATTTTGTCTCTAAGTGAAACACAGGTCATTTCACAGCACTTTCCCTGAGCCAGAAGAAGATTGCAAGATGTGTATGCTCGCTTCAACGCTCTGCCTATATATGGTCACGCCACCTATGACCCGAAACACACTTCCTTCTTCTTCCTCTGGGTGTCTGGAAGACGTCAGAGGAGAAATTTTTGGTCTATCTTGTACTGACGTGAAATAAGACCTATTTCTTCCGGCTTCCGGTTTTCTGAGATGCGCGTTTTAGAGAAGCCATTGTCTTTTGTTATGCTGACGTTACGGATGAAAACTATCTCCGTCTCGAAGTTTGTTTGATACATGTGACCATATCACCGTAATGTATGTTTTTTCAATATAGTTTAATCAGATTATTAGAATTTTTTCGGGAGTTTTGCCGTGTTCCGTTCTTTGAGTTTTTTAACTTTGGACAGGGACCGTGCCAGTCGACCAGTACCCAGGCTAAATGAAGAGGGGAAGTTGCCATTGTGAATGGATTGAACGACTCATCAGGACTAAGGACACCTTGATCAACATTCTGATGAAAGACCAGCAATAGTAAGACCCAATTTACGATGTTATTTCATATATCTGTCGTGCATGTGAACTGGTCGGGCGCGTCCAGCTGGTTCTGGCTGGCCTGGTTATGCTAATTTAGCGCTACATTTTGTTTTCGCTATAAAACATTTAAAAAATCTGAAATATTGTTTGGATTCACCAGATGTTGGGCTTTCAATGTCTGTACGCTGTGTATTTTTTCTGAAATGTTTTAAGACAAGTAATTAGTTATATAACGTTGGTCTCTGTAATTGTTCTAGCTGCATCAGCACTATATCAGATTGCAGCTGCAATGTAGAACTGTGATTTATACCTGAAAAATGCACATTTAAAAAAAAAAAACTATGCTATACCATAAATATGTTATCAGACTGTCATCTTATGAATTTGTTTGTTGGTTTGTGGCTATCAATATCTTAGTTTAGCCGAATTGGTGATAGCACCTGATGGAGTAAGAAACTGTTGGAGTAAGAAAATGGTGTCATTTTGCTAACGTGTTTAGCTAATAGATTTACATATTGTGTCTTCCCTGTAAAACATTTAAAAAATCTGAAATGGTGGTTTTATTCACAAGATCTGTGTCTTTCATTGGGTGTCTTGGACTTGTGATTTAATGATATTTAGATGCTACTATTTAATTGTGACGCTATGCTAGCGATGCTAATCAGTGTGGGGGGTGTGGGGGGTGCTCCCGGATCCGGGTTAGGTACTCTGTAGAGGATAACATCAGGTTATACATACACTTATGTTTTGTTCGAAAATGTGCATATTTAGAGCTGAAATCAGTGGTTATACATTGTGCTAACGTAGCAGCTTTTTCCCACAACGTCCAGATATTTTTCTGACACTCACAAATTCTGACCAAATAACTATTCATAAACATTACTAAAAAATACATGTTGTATGGGAAATTTCGCTGTAAAACATTTTAAAAATCGGACATGTTGGCTGGATTCAAAAGATGTTTATCTTTCATTTGCTGTATTGGACTTGTTAATGTGTGGAAGTTAAATATTTCAAAAAAATATTTTTTTAATTTCGCGCTCTGGCTTTTCAGTGGAATGCGAAGGCAGCGGAATGTTGTGGGTGTTCCGCTAGCTGTTAACTGACTTAAATAAAGGTAAAATAAAAATAAATCTAGTGGACAAAATGTTATGTGCCTGACACACCCCTCAACCAGACCCAGACAACAGTCAACAAAGATGAAGAAAAACAAAACAAAAATGCATGTTTTTTTCTTTGTATTACATTTTACCAGATCTAATGTGTTATATTAATTTCACAAACTGCAAAGTGTTTCCTTTCAAATGGTATCAAGAATATCAATTTCCTTGATTCAGGTTTTAAGCTAAAAAAAAAAATATTGCCTTTCCATCTCTCTCCCCATCTCCAGCAGTCCCAGTGTTGTCCATATCTCTACCAAGGCTGCTGTGTAGTCTGCTGGTGGGGTCTCCCTACCTGCTGGTGACCATCATACTGCTGGTGAAATGCTGCAGGATCAGGGCTCAAGGTGAGAACCTGTTTATACAGGATCACCTCATTCCAACAGAATACCTGTTGTAAATCAGAATTATATCACAATGACAATACTGGAGTAGCTCTGACTGAGTCATGTTGTAATATGTTGATAACGAGTATATATACAGGAGGCACCGGTACCGAGTCAGTGTGGAGGCTATATACAGGGGGAACCGGCACAATTGGTTGGGAAAGTGTAAAACGTCAGCCATGTTCGTCGGCATCATGTTTATTGATAACTGTGTCTCTGATTGAACCATGTTGATAACTGTAGCTCTGATTGAACCATGTTGTAAAGTGTTGATAACTGTATCTCTGATTGAACCATGTTGATAACTGTAGCTCTGATTGAACCATGTTGTAAAGTGTTGATAACTGTATCTCTGATTGAACCATGTTGTAAAGTGTTGATAACTGTATCTCTGATTGAACCATGTTGTAAAGTGTTGATAACTGTAGCTCTGATTGAACCATGTTGTAAAGTGTTGATAACTGTATCTCTGATTGAACCATGTTGTAAAGTGTTGATAACTGTATCTCTGATTGAACCATGTTGTAAAGTGTTGATAACTGTATCTCTGATTGAACCATGTTGTAAAGTGTTGATAACTGTATCTCTGATTGAACCATGTTGTAAAGTGTTGATAACTGTATCGCTGATTGAACCATGTTGTAAAGTGTTGATAACTGTATCTCTGATTGAACCATGTTGTAAAGTGTTGATAACTGTATCTCTGATTGAACCATGTTGTAAAGTGTTGATAACTGTATCGCTGATTGAACCATGTTGTAAAGTGTTGATAACTGTATCTCTGATTGAACCATGTTGTAAAGTGTTGATAACTGTATCTCTGATTGAACCATGTTGTAAAGTGTTGATAACTGTATCTCTGAACCATGTTGTAAAGTGTTGATAACTGTATCTCTGATTGAACCCTGTTGTAAAGTGTTGATAACTGTATCTCTGATTGAACCATGTTGATAACTGTATCTCTGATTGAACCATGTTGATAACTGTATCTCTGATTGAACCATGTTGTAAAGTGTTGATAACTGTATCTCTGATTGAACCATGTTGTAAAGTGTTGATAACTGTATCTCTGATTGAACCATGTTGTAAAGTGTTGATAACTGTATCTCTGATTGAACCATGTTGTAAAGTGTTGATAACTGTAGCTCTGATTGAACCATGTTGTAAAGTGTTGATAACTGTATCTCTGATTGAACCATGTTGTAAAGTGTTGATAACTGTATCTCTGATTGAACCATGTTGTAAAGTGTTGATATCTGTATCTCTGATTGAACCATGTTGTAAAGTGGTGATAACTGTAGCTCTGATTGAACCATGTTGTAAAGTGGTGATAACTGTAGCTCTGATTGAACCATGTTGTAAAGTGTTGATAACTGTATCTCTGATTGAACCATGTTGTAAAGTGTTGATAACTGTATCTCTGATTGAACCATGTTGTAAAGTGTTGATAACTGTATCTCTGATTGAACCATGTTGTAAAGTGTTGATAACTGTATCTCTGATTGAACCATGTTGTAAAGTGTTGATAACTGTATCTCTGATTGAACCATGTTGTAAAGTGTTGATAACTGTAGCTCTGATAGAACCATGTTGTAAAGTGTTGATAACTGTAGCTCTGATTGAACCATGTTGATAACTGTAGCTCTGATTGAACCATGTTGATAACTGTATCTCTGATTGAACCGTGTTGTAAAGTGTTGATAACTGTATCTCTGATTGAACCATGTTGTAAAGTGTTGATAACTGTATCTCTGATTGAACCATGTTGTAAAGTGTTGATAACTGTATCTCTGATTGAACCATGTTGTAAAGTGTTGATAACTGTATCTCTGATTGAACCATGTTGTAAAGTGTTGATAACTGTAGCTCTGATTGAACCATGTTGTAAAGTGTTGATAACTGTATCTCTGATTGAACCATGTTGTAAAGTGTTGATAACTGTATCTCTGATTGAACCATGTTGTAAAGTGTTGATAACTGTATCTCTGATTGAACCATGTTGTAAAGTGTTGATAACTGTATCTCTGAACCATGTTGTAAAGTGTTGATAACTGTATCTCTGATTGAACCATGTTGTAAAGTGTTGATAACTGTAGCTCTGATTGAACCATGTTGTAAAGTGTTGATAACTGGCTCTGATTGAACCATGTTGTAAAGTGTTGATAACTGTATCTCTGATTGAACCATGTTGTAAAGTGTTGATAACTGTAGCTCTGATTGAACCATGTTGTAAAGTGTTGATAACTGGCTCTGATTGAACCATGTTGTAAAGTGTTGATAACTGTATCTCTGATTGAACCATGTTGTAAAGTGTTGATAACTGTAGCTCTGATTGAACCATGTTGTAAAGTGTTGATAACTGGCTCTGATTGAACCATGTTGTAAAGTGTTGATAACTGTATCTCTGATTGAACCATGTTGTAAAGTTTTGATAACTGTAGCTCTGATTGAACCATGTTGTAAAGTGTTGATAACTGTATCTCTGAACCATGTTGTAAAGTGTTGATAACTGTATCTCTGAACCATGTTGTAAAGTGTTGATAACTGTATCTCTGATTGAACCATGTTGTAAAGTGTTGATAACTGTAGCTCTGATTGAACCATGTTTAAAGTGTTGATAACTGTATCTCTGATTGAACCATGTTGTAAAGTGTTGATAACTGTATCTCTGATTGAACCATGTTGTAAAGTGTTGATAACTGTATCTCTGATTGAACCATGTTGTAAAGTGTTGATAACTGTATCTCTGATTGAACCATGTTGTAAAGTGTTGATAACTGTATCTCTGATTGAACCGTGTTGTAAAGTGTTGATAACTGTATCTCTGATTGAACCATGTTGTAAAGTGGTGATAACTGTATCTCTGATTGAACCATGTTGTAAAGTGGTGATAACTGTAGCTCTGATTGAACCATGTTGTAAAGTGTTGATAACTGTAGCTCTGATTGAACCATGTTGTAAAGTGTTGATAACTGTATCTCTGATTGAACCATGTTGTAAAGTGTTGATAACTGTATCTCTGATTGAACCATGTTGTAAAGTGTTGATAACTGTATCTCTGATTGAACCATGTTTAAAGTGTTGATAACTGTATCTCTGATTGAACCATGTTGTAAAGTGTTGATAACTGTATCTCTGATTGAACCATGTTGTAAAGTGTTGATAACTGTATCTCTGATTGAACCATGTTGATAACTGTATCTCTGATTGAACCATGTTGTAAAGTGTTGATAACTGTATCTCTGATTGAACCATGTTGATAACTGTATCTCTGATTGAACCATGATGTAAAGTGTTGATAACTGTAGCTCTGATTGAACCATGTTGTAAAGTGTTGATAACTGTATCTCTGATTGAACCATGTTGTAAAGTGTTGATAACTGTATCTCTGATTGAACCATGTTGTAAAGTGTTGATAACTGTAGCTCTGATTGAACCATGTTGTAAAGTGTTGATAACTGTATCTCTGATTGAACCATGTTGTAAAGTGTTGATAACTGTATCTCTGATTGAACCATGTTGTAAAGTGTTGATAACTGTATCTCTGATTGAACCATGTTGTAAAGTGTTGATAACTGTATCTCTGATTGAACCATGTTGTAAAGTGTTGATAACTGTAGCTCTGATAGAACCATGTTGTAAAGTGTTGATAACTGTAGCTCTGATTGAATAGCCCAGGTATTGATATGGAGTAAATAGCCTGGGTATTGATGAGGAGTAAATAGCCCGGGTATTGATGAGGAGTAAATAGACCTGGTATTGATGAGGAGTAAATATACCTATTATTGAGGAGGAGTAAATAGCCCAGGTATTGAGGAGGAGTAAATAGCCTGGGTATTGATGAGGAGTAAATAGCCCTGGTATTGATGAGGAGTAAATAGCCTGGGTATTGATGAGTAAATAGCCCAGGTATTGATGAGGAGTAAATAGCCCAGGTATTGATGAGGAGTAAATAGCCCTGGTATTGATGAGGAGTAAATAGCCTGGGTATTGATGAGGAGTAAATAGCCCAGGTATTGATGAGGAGTAAATAGCCCGGGTATTGATGAGGAGTAAATAGCCCGGGTATTGATGAGGAGTAAATAGCCCAGGTATTGATGAGGAGTAAATAGCCCAGGTATTGATGAGGAGTAAATAGCCCTGGTATTGATGAGGAGTAAATAGCCCGGGTATTGATGAGGAGTAAATAGCCCAGGTATTGATGAGGAGTAAATAGCCCTGGTATTGATGAGGAGTAAATAGCCCGGGTATTGATGAGGAGTAAATAGCCCTGGTATTGATGAGGAGTAAATAGCCCGGGTATTGATGAGGAGTAAATAGCCCGGCTATTGATGAGGAGTAAATGGCCCAGGTATTGATGAGGAGTAAATAGCCCTGGTATTGATGAGGAGTAAATAGCCCGGGTATTGATGAGGAGTAAATAGCCTGGGTATTGATAAGGAGTAAATATTGGTGGTACTGGTACTGTAGCACAGTATTGACTAGTAAATCATCTGCTATGATTTACATTTCTAAGTGGTTCTGTATTGGATAAGTAAATACATGGCCACACTGATGAACTACTTCTGTGTTGAACAGGTGATCATGTTGAAGAAGAGTGAGGCTGAGGTCACCTGATCACCATAACAACCATCAGAATGGAACTCATGGAATTCTAATATAGAACTGTGAGTCACAATGCTGTATGTTGTTACAATGTAGCTCCACCTGCTGGAACAATAGTGGCATTTGATCAAATGTGATCTATTAACTGATACATGTATTATTCTGATTGGAATGTGTTTTAATATAATGTGTGTTGTATTATTCATTCAGCAGCTTTAACATCAGTCATATACTGGTCATATACTGTATAGCATTATGGTTGATACATTGAAAATGCCTTCACTTTTCATGTCTATACAGATCAACTGATAGGTGTTGACGTTCAGGCATTATTGTTACAGGTTCAGTATAATGTTATACCGTTACATGTTACAGAGATAGAAAACATACAGGAGAGGAGAATTCAATTATTACAATTATTTACTTTATTTTTCCATTTTGGTCTCTATAGTAGTACATCATTATTTTATTTGAACATTAAACTAATGTAGTACTATAGTTTTATTGTGGTTATTTTGTGCAAAATGATAATTCTTCCTTTAATCATCCTTGAGGAGTGCAAAACCATTATTTTTCAATGAATCATCAAGATATTGCTTGTGACTTTGAAGAATATAGAATGAAATAAATTATTTTCCTCAATCATGTAGCCTGTTTTTAATCTGTTCTGAATGACATCACAACCACTCTGTTTTTAATCTGTTCTGAATGACATCACAACCACTCTGTTTTTAATCTGTTCTGAATGACATCACAACCACTCTGTTTTTAATCTGTTCTGAATGACATCACAACCACTCTGTTTTTAATCTGTTCTGAATGACATCACAACCACTCTGTTTTTAAACCCCCTACAGCCCCCAGGGCCTTGAGTATCTTCTAAATACTCCATTCCAGGTTCCCCCTACAGCCCCCAGGGCCTTGAGTATCTTCTAAATAATCCATTCCAGGTTTCCCCTACAGCCCCCAGGGCCTTGAATATCTTCTAAATGCTCCATTCCAGGTTTCCCCTACAGCCCCCAGGGCCTTGAGTATCTTCTAAATGCTCCATTCCAGGTTTCCCCTACAGCCCCCAGGGCCTTGAGTATCTTCTAAATCACAGGTGTCAAACTCATTCCACGGAGGGCCGAGTGTCTGCGGGTTTTCGTTCCTCCCTTGTACTTGATTGATGAATTAACATCACTAATTAGTTAGGAACTCCCCACACCTGGTTGTCTAGGGCTTTATTGAAAGGAAAAACCAAAAACCTGCAGACACAAGGCCCTCCGTGGAATGAGTTTGACACCCCTGTTCTAAATAATCCATTCCAGGTTTCCCCTACAGCCCCCAGGGCCTTGAATATCTTCTAAATGCTCCATTCCAGGTTTCCCCTACAGCCCCCAGGGCCTTGAGTATCTTCTAAATGCTCCATTCCAGGTTTCCCCTACAGCCCCCAGGGCCTTGAGTATCTTCTAAATGCTCCATTCCAGGTTTCCCCTACAGCCCCCAGGGCCTTGAGTATCTTCTAAATGCTCCATTCCAGGTTTCCCCTACAGCCCCCAGGGCCTTGAGTATCTTCTAATGCTCCATTCCAGGTTCCCCCTACAGCCCCCAGGGCCTTGAGTATCTTCTAAATGCTCCATTCCAGGTTTCCCCTACAGCCCCCAGGGCCTTGAGTATCTTCTAAATACTCCATTCCAGGTTTCCCCTACAGCCCCCAGGGCCTTGAGTATCTTCTAAATGCTCCATTCCAGGTTTCCCCTACAGCCCCCAGGGCCTTGAGTATCTTCTAAATGCTCCATTCCAGGTTTCCCCTACAGCCCCCATGGCCTTGAGTATCTTCTAAATGCTCCATTCCAGGTTTCCCCTACAGCCCCCATGGCCTTGAGTATCTTCTAAATACTCCATTCCAGGTTTCCCCTACAGCCCCCATGGCCTTGAGTATCTTCTAAATACTCCATTCCAGGTTTCCCCTACAGCCCCCATGGCCTTGAGTATCTTCTAAATGCTCCATTCCAGGTTTCCCCTACAGCCCCCAGGGCCTTGAGTATCTTCTAAATGCTCCATTCCAGGTTTCCCCTACAGCCCCCAGGGCCTTGAGTATCTTCTAAATGCTCCATTCCAGGTTTCCCCTACAGCCCCCAGGGCCTTGAGTATCTTCTAAATGCAATCATACAATCAGGCTCTTGAGTATACAGTGCATTCATTTTTCTACATTTTGTTATGTTACAGCCTTATTCTAAAATGGATTAAATACTTTTTTTCAACCTACACACAATACCCCATAATGACAAAAGGAATAAAGGTTTGCAAATGTATTAAAAATAACAAACAGAAATACCTAATTTACATAAGTATTGGAACCCTTTGCTATTAGACTGGAAAGTGTCCAGGTGCATCCTGTTTCCATTCATCAGCCTTTTTACGACTTGATTGGAGTCCACCTGTGGTAAATTCAATTGATTGGACAGGATTTGGAAAGGCACACACCTGTCTATACAAAATCCCACTGTTGACAGTGCATGTCAGAGCAAAAACCAAGCCATGAGGTCGAAGGCATTGTCCGTAGAGCTCTGAGACAGGATTGTATAGAGGTACCAAAAATTGTCTGCAGCATTGAAGGTCCCCAAGAACACAGTGGCCTCCATCATTCTTAAATGGAAGAAGTTTGGAACCGCTAAGAATCTGCTTTGTGTTAAATGCTCTACAACAAAGCTTTCTTAGTGTCCAACCAGCTTTCTCTACCCTTAACCTTGTTCTGAACACCTCCAAAACAAAGGCTGGTTTGATAAGAAGAATGCCCCTCTCCCCACAGGGGTGATTACTACCTCTGAGGGTTTGGAGCTTGAGGTAGTCACCTCATACAAGTACTTGGGAGTATGGCTAGACAGTACACTGTCCTTCTCTCAGCACATATCAAATCTGCAGGCTAAATTTAAATCTAGACTTGGTTTCCTCTATCGTAATCGCTCCTCTTTCACCCCAGCTGCCAAACTAACCCTGATTCAGATGACCATCCTACCCATGTTAGACTACGGAGACGTGATTTATAGATCGGCTCTCAAGCGGCTAGCTGTTCTTTATCATTCGGCGATCAGATTTTCCACCAATGCTCCTTATAGGACACATCACTGCACTCTATTCTCCTCTGTAAACCCCTCTCAATATCCTTATTTATAAAACCCTCTTAGGCCTCACTCCCCCCTATCTGAGATATCTACTGCAGCCCTCATCCTCAACATTCAATCAAGATCTCAGCGATCACTGCCTCATTGCCTGTATCCGCTACGGGTCCGCGGTCAAACGACCACCCCTCATCACTGTCAAACGCTCCCTAAAACACTTCTGCGAGCAGGCCTTTCTAATCGACCTGGCCCAGGTACCCTGGATGGATATTGACCTCATCCCGTCAGTTGAGGATGCCTGGTCATTCTTTAAAAGTAACTTCCTCACCATCTTAGATAAGCATGCCCCGTTCAAAAAACGCAGAACTAAGAATAGATATAGCCCTTGGTTCACTCCAGACCTGATTGCCCTCGACCAGCACAAAAACATCCTGTGGCGGACTGCAATAGCATCGAATAGTCCCCGTGATATGCAACTGTTCAGGGAAGTCAGGAACCAATACACGCAGTCAGGAAAGCAAAGGCTAGCTTTTTCAGGCAGAAATTTGCATCCTGTAGCTCTAACTCCCCAAAAGTTCTGGGACACTGTAAAGTCCATGGAGAACAAGAGCACCTCCTCCCAGCTGCCCACTGCACTGAGGCTAGGTAACACGGTCACCACCGATAAATCCATGATAATCGAAAACTTCAACAAGCATTTCTCAACGGCTGGCAATGCCTTCCACCTGGCTACTACAACCTCGGCCAACAGCTCCGCCCCCCCCCCCCCCCCCCCCCCCGCTGCTACTCGCCCAAGCCTCCCCACTTCTCCTTCACCCAAATCCAGATAGCAGATGTTCTGAAAGAGCTGCAAAACCTGGACCCATACAAATCAGCTGGGCTTGACAATCTAGACCTTCTATTTCTGAAACTATCCACCGCCATTGTCGCAAACCCCTATTACTAGCCTGTTCAACCTCTCTTTCATATCGTCTGAGATTCCCAAAGATTGGAAAGCTGCCGCGGTCATCCCCCTCTTCAAACGGGGAGACACCCTGGACCCAAACTGTTACAGACCTATATCCATCCTGCCCTGCCTATCTAAGGTCTTCGAAAGCCAAGTTAATAAACAGATCACTGACCATCTCGAATCCCACCGTACCTTCTCCACTGTGCAATCTGGTTTCCGAGCTGGTCACGGGTGCACCTCAGCCACGCTCAAGGTACTAAACGATATCATAACCGCCATCGATAAAAGACAGTACTGTGCAGCCGTCTTCATCGACCTGGCCAAGGCTTTCGACTCTGTCAATCACCATATTCTTATCGGCAGACTCAGTAGCCTCGGTTTTTCTAATGACTGCCTTGCCTGGTTCACCAACTACTTTGCAGACAGAGTTCAGTGTGTCAAATCGGAGGGCATGTTGTCCGGTCCTCTG
Organism: Salvelinus fontinalis; assembly: GCF_029448725.1. NCBI lineage: Eukaryota > Metazoa > Chordata > Actinopteri > Salmoniformes > Salmonidae > Salvelinus > Salvelinus fontinalis. The sequence goes on along the minus strand of NC_074700.1, from coordinate 32,905,977 downwards.
GCAGTCTCTATGGGGGTACCACAGGGTTCAATTCTCAGGCCGCCAAACTCACCCTAGTAAAACTGACTATCCTACCGATCCTCGACTTCGGTGATGTCATTTACAAAATAGCTTCCAATACTCTACTCAGAAAACTAGATGCAGTTTATCATAGTGCCATCCGTTTTGTTACTAAAGCCCCATATACTACCCACCACTGTGACCTGTACGCTCTCGTTGGCTGGCCCTCGCTTCATACTCGTCGCCAGACCCACTGGCTTCAGGTCATCTACAAGACCCTGCTAGGTAATGTCCCCCCTTATCTCAGCTCGCTGGTCACCATAGCAGCACCCACCTGTAACACGCGCTCCAGCAGGTAAATCTCTCTGGTCACCCCCAAAACCAATTCTTCCTTTGGCCGCCTCTCCTTCCAGTTCTCTGCTGCCAATGACTGGAACGAACTACAAAAATCTCTGAAACTGGAAACACTTATCTCCCTCACTAGCTTTAAGCACCAGCTGTCAGAGCAGCTCACAGATTACTGCACCTGTACATAGCCCATCTATAATTTAGCCCAAACAACTACCTCTTCCCCTACTGTATTTATTTTGCTCCTTTGCACCCCATTATTTATATCTCTACTTTGCACATTCTTCCACTGCAAATCTACCATTCCAGTGTTTTACTTGCTATATTGTATTTACTTTGCCACCATGGCCTTTTTTTTGCCTTTACCTCCCTTATCTCACCTCACATTGTATATAGACTTATTTTTCTACTGTATTATTGACTGTATGTTTGTTTTACTCCATGTGTAACTCTGTGTTGTTGTATGTGTCGAACTGCTTTGCTTTATCTTGGCCAGGTCACGGTTGTAAATGAGAACTTGTTCTCAACTAGCTGTTAAATAAAGGTGATATAAATAGTAGGTGTTCTAAAACTTTGAACGGTAGTAGTAGTGTGTGTATATATATATAGGGAAACAGGTGGTGTTCAACCCACCTGCCCTGAATGACTAGTCACCACTGTTGTCACATTTATTTCACATTAGTTCTCTTATGTGTTTTAGGACATTTGACACAAAGTTAATGTCCATATCAGAACACTAGATGGAGCTAGATATCGCGAGATGACATGAAGTTAACGTCCATATCAGAACACTAGATGGAGCTAGATATCGCGAGATGACATGAAGTTAACGTCCATATCAGAACACTAGATGGAGCTAGATATCGCGAGATGATATTCAACTAGAAGTACTGTAAGTGAAAGTGAAAGTAAAGTGTGAAACTCCACCACCTTTTTCTCCGTTATTTCTGGAACAGACGTCGTGTTACATTCTGTTCGTTGCTAAATTAGCCTTTCGACTGTTTTGGTTTATTTTTCTAAAATCCAAATAGTTTTATTTACCAGTTACAAACAGCTTTACCTTGGAGTCAGACTAGTTTTGTTAGTGAAATGAAGACTGGTGTTTTGGGATTCTGTTCATCAGTGTTTCATTGATAACGACAGGTAGGCCACAACATTATTTCTTCATTATTTAGCCTGTAGGCTATTTTATTATCTGTACATAATATTAATAAGGAAGAAAACGGGGAGAATTCAAGTGCAGGCTCAAAACCGACTACGAGGTGCTGTAAGGTGGTGCTGTAGGGTGGTGGTGCTGTAGGGTGGTGGTGCTATAGGGTGGTGGTGCTGTAGGGTGGTGGTGCTGTAGGGTGGTGGTGCTATAGGGTGGTGGTGCTGTAGGGTGGTGGTGCTGTAGGGTGGTGCTGTAGGGTGGTGGTGCTGCTGTAGGGTGGTGGTGCTGCTGTAGGGTGGTGGTGTTATAGGGTGGTGGTGCTGTAGGGTGGTGGTGCTGTAGGGTGGTGGTGTTATAGGGTGGTGGTGCTGTAGGGTGGTGGTGCTGTAGGGTGGTGGTGTTATAGAGTGGTGGTGCTATAGGGTGGTGGTGCTATAGGGTGGTGGTGCTGTAGGGTGGTGGTGCTGTAGGGTGGTGGTGCTATAGGGTGGTGGTGCTGTAGGGTGGTGCTGTAGGGTGGTGGTGTTATAGGGTGGTGGTGCTGTAGGGTGGTGGTGCTGTAGGGTGGTGGTGCTGTAGGGTGGTGCTGTAGGGTGGTGGTGTTATAGGGTGGTGGTGCTGTAGGGTGGTGGTGCTGTAGGGTGGTGGATCCCCCGAGCTGACAAGGTAAACATCTGTCGTTCTGCCCCTGAACCCAGTGTTCCTAGGCCGTCATTGAAAATAAGAATGTGTTCTTAACTGACTTGCCTAGTTAAATAAAGGTATATAAAAATAATGTAAAAAAATATATATATAAAAATCGGCAAATCGGCGCCCAAAATTACCGATTTCCGATTGTTATTAAAACTTGAAATCGGACCTAATTAATCGGCCATTCCGATTAATCGGTCGACCTCTAGTCTGGACATGTCCTTGTTACTCCAAGTCCTTTTTATCAGGATAAAAGATAGAAAGAACGAGTCTCTTGTAGAAAGTTAAAGTCTGCATTAAACCGTTTGCAGTACAGGAAAATAGCCTTTGAGGTAATTACGAATACTCCTGTCATTAATTTAACAAAGAGATAAAGACATACACTTCAACCAACAACCTTGTTATGCTAATTTAGGCTTTTCCTAAGGATATGTAACTCAAAAGGATTTCCATCCCATTATTAACCTCTCCATCAAAAAAAACAATACTGGTCATAAAGTTACCAAAGTATTCTTACTCCCACAAGGGGGAGACATTGTGTAGATTTTACAATAAGCAGTTACTCACTTATAGTTAGTGTTTAGTTTACCAGTTCTCAGGCCTCATTCAAGTGTTTATGTACATTTTTATAATAAAAGGCTGCTTTTCACGTGGTAATCCGTTTTTTGGCCTGACAGTTCTGTCCGAGTTAGACTCTGCCCAGGACCAAGAGACATGGAGAGGCAGCCTTTTAACTATCCCAAAGCCCAGGACCAAGAGGCATGGAGAGGCAGCCTGTTAACTATCCCAAAGCCCAGGACCAAGAGGCATGGAGAGGCAGCCTGTTAACTATCCCAAAGCCTAGGACCAAGAGGCATGGAGAGGCAGCCTGTTAACTATCCCAAAGCCTAGGACCAAGAGGCATGGAGAGGCAGCCTTTTAACTATCCCAAAGCCTAGGACCAAGAGGCATGGAGAGGCAGCCTTTTACCTATCCCAAAGCCTAGGACCAAGAGGCATGGAGAGGCAGCCTTTTAACTATCCCAAAGCCCAGGACCAAGAGGCATGGAGAGGCAGCCTTTTACCTATCCCAAAGCCTAGGACCAAGAGGCATGGAGAGGCAGCCTTTTAACTATCCCAAAGCCTAGGACCAAGAGGCATGGAGAGGCAGCCTTTTAACTATCCCAAAGCCTAGGACCAAGAGGCATGGAGAGGAAGCCTTTTAACTATCCCAAAGCCCAGGACCAAGAGGCATGGAGAGGCAGCCTTTTAACTATCCCAAAGCCCAGGACCAAGAGGCATGGAGAGGCAGCCTTTTAACTATCCCAAAGCCTAGGACCAAGAGGCATGGAGAGGCAGCCTTTTAACTATCCCAAGCCCAGGACCAAGAGGCATGGAGAGGCAGCCTTTTAACTATCCCAAAGCCCAGGACCAAGAGGCATGGAGAGGCAGCCTGTTAACTATCCCAAAGCCCAGGACCAAGAGGCATGGAGAGGCAGCCTTTTAACTATCCCAAAGCCCAGGACCAAGAGGCATGGAGAGGCAGCCTTTTACCTATCCCAAAGCCTAGGACCAAGAGGCATGGAGAGGCAGCCTTTTAACTATCCCAAAGCCTAGGACCAAGAGGCATGGAGAGGCAGCCTGTTAACTATCCCAAAGCCTAGGACCAAGAGGCATGGAGAGGCAGCCTTTTAACTATCCCAAAGCCCAGGACCAAGAGGCATGGAGAGGCAGCCTTTTAACTATCCCAAAGCCTAGGACCAAGAGGCATGGAGAGGCAGCCTTTTAACTATCCCAAAGCCCAGGACCAAGAGGCATGGAGAGGCAGCCTTTTAACTATCCCAAAGCCCAGGACCAAGAGGCATGGAGAGGCAGCCTTTTAACTATCCCAAAGCCTAGGACCAAGAGGCATGGAGAGGCAGCCTGTTAACTATCCCAAAGCCCAGGACCAAGAGGCATGGAGAGGCAGCCTTTTAACTATCCCAAAGCCCAGGACCAAGAGGCATGGAGAGGCAGCCTTTTACCTATCCCAAAGCCTAGGACCAAGAGGCATGGAGAGGCAGCCTTTTAACTATCCCAAAGCCTAGGACCAAGAGGCATGGAGAGGCAGCCTGTTAACTATCCCAAAGCCCAGGACCAAGAGGCATGGAGAGGCAGCCTTTTAACTATCCCAAAGCCCAGGACCAAGAGGCATGGAGAGGCAGCCTTTTAACTATCCCAAAGCCTAGGACCAAGAAAAGAGGGCAGCCTTTTAACTATCCCAAAGCCTATGCCCCCAGCCTGTAGTTACTATGTCCCCAGCCTTTAGTTACTATGCCCCCAGCCTTTAGTTACTATGCCCCCAGCCTTTAGTTACTATGCCCCCAGCCTTTAGTTACTATGCCCCCAGCCTGTAGTTACTATGCCCCCAGCCTGTAGTTACTATGTCCCCATCCTTTAGTTACTATGCCCCCAGCCTTTAGTTACTATGTCCCCAGCCTTTAGTTACTATGCCCCCACCTGTAGTTACTATGCCCCCAGCCTTTAGTTACTATGTCCCCATCCTTTAGTTACTATGCCCCCAGCCTGTAGTTACTATGCCCCCAGCCTGTAGTTACTATACCCCCAGCCTTTAGTTACTATGCCCCCAGCCTGTAGTTACTATGCCCCCAGCCTGTAGTTACTATACCCCCAGCCTGTAGTTACTATGTCCCCATCCTTTAGTTACTATGCCCCCATCCTTTAGTTACTATGTCCCCAGCCTTTAGTTACTATGCCCCCAGCCTGTAGTTACTATGCCCCCAGCCTTTAGTTACTATACCCCCAGCCTTTAGTTACTATGTCCCCAGCCTTTAGTTACTATTTCCCCAGCCTTTAGTTACTATGCCCCCAGTCTTTAGTTACTATGCCCCCAGCCTTTAGTTACTATGCCCCCAGCCTTTAGTTACTATGCCCCCAGCCTTTAGTTACTATGCCCCCAGCCTTTAGTTACTATGCCCCCAGCCTTTAGTTACTATCATCCCAGCCTGTAGTTACTATGCCCCCAGCCTTTAGTTACTATGCCCCCAGCCTTTAGTTACTATGCCCCCAGCCTTTAGTTACTATGCCCCCAGCCTTTAGTTACTATGCCCCCAGCCTTTAGTTACTATGCCCCCAGCCTTTAGTTACTATGCCCCCAGCCTTTAGTTACTATGCCCCCAGCCTTTAGTTACTATCATCCCAGCCTGTAGTTACTATGCCCCCAGCCTTTAGTTACTATCATCCCAGCCTGTAGTTACTATGCCCCCAGTCTTTAGTTACTATGCCCCCAGCCTTTAGTTACTATGTCCCCAGCCTTTAGTTACTATGCCCCCAGCCTTTAGTTACTATGCCCCCATCCTTTAGTTACTATGCCCCCAGCCTTTAGTTACTATGCCCCCAGCCTTTAGTTACTATGCCCCCAGCCTTTAGTTACTATCATCCCAGCCTGTAATTACTATGCCCCCAGCCTTTAGTTACTATGCCCCCAGCCTTTAGTTACTATCATCCCAGCCTGTAGTTACTATGCCCCCAGTCTTTAGTTACTATGCCCCCAGCCTTTAGTTACTATGCCCCCAGTCTTTAGTTACTATGCCCCCAGCCTTTAGTTACTATACCCCCAGCCTTTAGTTACTATGTCCCCAGCCTTTAGTTACTATATCCCCAGCCTTTAGTTACTATGCCCCAAGTCTTTAGTTACTATGCCCCCAGCCTTTAGTTACTATGCCCCCAGCCTTTAGTTACTATGCCCCCAGCCTTTAGTTACTATGCCCCCAGCCTTTAGTTACTATGCCCCCAGCCTTTAGTTACTATCATCCCAGCCTGTAGTTACTATGCCCCCAGCCTTTAGTTACTATGCCCCCAGCCTTTAGTTACTATGCCCCCAGCCTTTAGTTACTATGCCCCCAGCCTTTAGTTACTATGCCCCCAGCCTTTAGTTACTATCATCCCAGCCTGTAGTTACTATGCCCCCAGCCTTTAGTTACTATGCCCCCAGCCTTTAGTTACTATGCCCCCAGCCTTTAGTTACTATGCCCCCAGCCTTTAGTTACTATGCCCCCAGCCTTTAGTTACTATGCCCCCAGCCTTTAGTTACTATGCCCCCAGCCTTTAGTTACTATGTCCCCAGCCTTTAGTTACTATGCCCCCAGCCTGTAGTTACTATGTCCCCAGCCTGTAGTTACTATGCCCCCAGCCTTTAGTTATTATGCCCCCAGCCTTTAGTTACTATGTCCCCAGCCTGTAGTTACTATGTCCCCAGCCTTTAGTTACTATGCCCCCAGCCTTTAGTTACTATGCCCCCAGCCTTTAGTTACTATGCCCCCAGCCTGTAGTTACTATGTCCCCAGCCTTTAGTTACTATGCCCCAAGCCTGTAGTTACTATGCCCCCAGCCTGTAGTTACTATGTCCCCAGCCTTTAGTTACTATGCCCCCAGCCTTTAGTTACTATGCCCCCAGCCTTTAGTTACTATGCCCCCAGCCTTTAGTTACTATGCCCCCAGCCTTTAGTTATTATGTCCCCAGTCTTTAGTTACTATGTCCCCAGCCTTTAGTTACTATGCCCCAAGCCTTTAGTTACTATGCACCCCAGCCTGTAGTTACTATGCCCCCAGCCTTTAGTTACTATGCCCCCAGCCTTTAGTTACTATGCCCCCAGCCTTTAGTTACTATGCCCCCAGCCTTTAGTTACTATGCCCCCAGCCTTTAGTTACTATGCCCCCAGCCTTTAGTTACTATGCCCCCAGCCTGTAGTTACTATGCCCCCAGCCTTTAGTTACTATGCCCCCAGCCTTTAGTTACTATGCCCCCAGCCTTTAGTTACTATGTCCCCAGCCTTTAGTTACTATGCCCCCAGCCTTTAGTTATTATGTCCCCAGCCTTTAGTTACTATGCCCCCAGCCTTTAGTTACTATGCCCCCAGCCCTTAGTTACTATGCCCCCAGCCTTTAGTTACTATGCCCCCAGCCTTTAGTTATTATGTCCCCACTCTTTAGTTACTATGCCCCCAGCCTTTAGTTATTATGCCCCCAGCCTTTAGTTACTATGCCCCCAGCCTTTAGTTATTATGACCCCAGCCTTTAGTTACTATGTCCCCAGCCTTTAGTTACTATGCCCCCATCCTTTAGTTACTATGCCCCCAGTCTTTAGTTACTATGTCCCCAGCCTGTAGTTACTATGCCCCCAGCCTGTAGTTACTATGTCCCCAGCCTTTAGTTACTATACCCCCAGCCTTTAGTTACTATGTCCCCAGCCTCTAGTTACTATGCCCCCAGCCTTTAGTTACTATGTCCCCAGCCTTTAGTTACTATACCCCCAGCCTCTAGTTACTATGCCCCCAGCCTTTAGTTATTATGTCCCCAGCCTCTAGTTACTATACCCCCAGCCTTTAGTTACTATGCCCCCAGCCTGTAGTTACTATGTCCCCAGCCTTTAGTTACTATGCCCCCAGCCTGTTGTTACTATGCCCCCAGTCTTTAGTTACTATACCCCCAGCCTTTAGTTACTATACCCCCAGCCTTTAGTTACTATGCCCCCAGCCTGTAGTTACTATGCCCCCAGTCTTTAGTTACTATACCCCCAGCCTTTAGTTACTATATTCCCAGCCTTTAGTTACTATGCCCCCAGCCTGTAGTTACTATGTCCCCAGCCTTTAGTTACTATGCCCCCAGCCTTTAGTTATTATGTCCCCAGCCTTTAGTTACTATGTCCCCAGCCTGTAGTTACTATGCCCCCAGCCTTTAGTTACTATGCCCCCAGCCTTTAGTTACTATGCCCCCAGCCTTTAGTTATTATACCCCCAGCCTTTAGTTACTATACCCCCAGCCTTTAGTTACTATGGCCCCAGCCTTTAGTTACTATGCCCCCAGCCTTTAGTTACTATGCCCCCAGCCTTTAGTTATTATACCCCCAGCCTTTAGTTACTATGCCCCCAGTCTTTAGTTACTATGCCCCCAGCCTGTAGTTACTATGTCCCCAGCCTGTAGTTACTATGCCCCCAGCCTGTAGTTACTATGCCCCCAGCCTTTAGTTACTATGTCCCCATCCTTTAGTTACTATGTCCCCAGCCTTTAGTTACTATGCCCCCAGCCTGTAGTTATTATGCCCCCAGCCTGTAGTTATTATGCCCCCAGCCTGTAGTTACTATGTCCCCAGCCTTTAGTTACTATGCCCCCAGCCTTTAGTTACTATGCCCCCAGCCTTTAGTTACTATGCCCCCAGCCTTTAGTTACTATGCCCCCAGCCTGTAGTTACTATGCCCCCAGCCTTTAGTTACTATGCCCCCAGCCTTTAGTTACTATGCCCCCAGCCTTTAGTTACTATGTCTCTAGTTACTATGCCCCCAGCCTGTAGTTACTATGCCCCCAGCCTTTAGTTACTATGGCCCCAGTCTTTAGTTACTATGGCCCCAGCCTTTATTTACCAAGGCCCCAGCCTTTATTTACTATGCCCCCAGCCTTTAGTTACTATGTCTCTAGTTACTATGCCCCCAGCCTGTAGTTACTATGCCCCCAGCCTTTAGTTACTATGGCCCCAGTCTTTAGTTACTATGGCCCCAGCCTTTAGTTACTATGCCCCCAGCCTTTAGTTACTATGACCCCAGCCTTTAGTTACTATGTCTCTAGTTACTATGCCCCCAGGCTTTAGTTACTATGGCCCCAGTCTTTAGTTACTTTGTCTCTAGTTACTATGCCTCCAGCCTTTAGTTACTATGCCCCCAGCCTTTAGTTACTATGTCCCCAGTCTTTAGTTATTATGCCCCAAGCCTTTAGTTACTATGCCCCCAGCCTTTAGTTACTATGCCCCCAGCCTGTAGTTACTATGCCCTCAGCCTTTAGTTACTATGGCCCCAGGCTTTAGTTACTATGGCCCCAGCTTTTAGGTACTATGACCCCAGTCTTTAGTTACTATGCCCCCAGCCTTTAGTTACTATGGCCCCAGCCTTTAGTTACTATGTCCCCAGCCTTTAGTTACTATGGCCCCAGCCTTTAGTTACTATGTCCCCAGCCTTTAGTTACTATGCCCCCAGCCTTTAGTTATTATGTCCCCAGCCTTTAGTTACTATGTCCCCAGCCTTTAGTTACTATGCCCCCAGCCTGTAGTTATTATGCCCCCAGCCTTTAGTTAATATGCCCCCAGCCTTTAGTTACTATGCCCCCAGCCTTTAGTTACTATGCCCCCAGCCTTTAGTTATTATGTCCCCAGCCTTTAGTTACTATGCCCCCAGCCTTTAGTTACTATGCCCCCAGCCTTTAGTTACTATGCCCCCAGCCTTTAGTTACTATGCCCCCAGCCTTTAGTTACTATGCCCCCAGCCTTTAGTTATTATGCCCCCAGCCTTTAGTTACTATGGCCCCAGGCTTTAGTTACTATGCCCCCAGCCTTTAGTTACTATGCCCCAAGCCTTTAGTTACTATGGCCCCAGTCTTTAGTTACTATGGCCCAAGCCTTTAGTTACTATGGCCCCAGCCTTTAGTTACTATGCCCCAAGCCTTTAGTTACTATGCCCCAAGCCTTTAGTTACTATGGCCCCAGTCTTTAGTTACTATGCCCCAAGCCTTTAGTTACTATGCCCCCAGCCTTTAGTTACTATGGCCCCAGCCTTTAGTTACTATGCCCCCAGCCTTTAGTTACTATGCCCCCAGCCTTTAGTTACTATGCCCCCAGCCTTTAGTTACTATGCCCCCAGCCTTTAGTTACTATGGCCCCAGTCTTTAGTTACTATGCCCCCAGTCTTTAGTTATTATGGCCCCAGTCTTTAGTTACTATGCCCCCAGTCTTTAGTTACTGTGGCCCCAGTCTTGCCCCCAGTCTTTAGTTATTATGCCCCCAGTCTTTAGTTACTATGCCCCCAGTCTTTAGTTACTATGGCCCCAGTCTTTAGTTATTATGGCCCCAGTCTTTAGTTACTATGCCCCCAGTCTTTAGTTACTATGGCCCCAGTCTTTAGTTATTATGGCCCCAGTCTTTAGTTACTATGCCCCCAGCCTTTAGTTACTATGCCTTTAGTTACTATGTCCCCAGCCTTTAGTTACTATGTCTTTAGTTACTATGTCCCCAGCCTTTAGTTACTATGTCCCCAGCCTGTAGTTAATATGCCCCCAGCCTTTAGTTACTATGTCTTTAGTTACTATGCCCCCAGCCTTTAGTTACTATGCCCCCAGCCTTTAGTTACTATGTCTTTAGTTACTATGTCCCCAGCCTTTAGTTACTATGCCCCCAGCCTTTAGTTATTATGGCCCCAGCCATTAGTTATTATAACCCCCAGCCTTTAGTTACTATGCCCCCAGTCTTTAGTTACTATGCCCCCAGTCTTTAGTTACTATGCCCCCAGCCTTTAGTTACTATGGCCCCAGTCTTTAGTTATTATGGCCCCAGTCTTTAGTTATTATGGCCCCAGTCTTTAATTACTATGCCCCCAGTCTTTAGTTACTATGGCCCCACTCTTTAGTTCCTATGACCCCAGCCTTTAGTTCCTATGGCCCCAGCCTTTAGTTACTATGGCCCCAGCCTTTAGTTACTATGGCCCCAGTCTTTAGTTACTATGCCCCTAGCCTTTAGTTACTATGCCCCCAGCCTGTAGTTACTATGGCCCCAGCCTGTAGTTGCTATGGCCCCAGCCTCTAGTTACTATGTCCCCAGCCTTTAGTTACTGTGTCCCCATCCTTTAGTTATTATGTCCCCAGCCTTTAGTTACTATGCCCCCAGCCTTTAGTTACTATGTCCCCAGCCTTTAGTTACTATGCCCCCAGCCTTTAGTTACTATGCCCCCAGCCTTTAGTTACTATGCCCCCAGCCTGTAGTTACTATGCCCCCAGCTTTAGTTACAATGCCCCCAGCCTTTAGTTACTATGCCCCCAGCCTTTAGTTACTATGTCCCCAGCCTTTAGTTATTAGGTCCCCAGCCTTTAGTTACTATGTCCCCAGCCTTTAGTTACTATGTCCCCAGCCTTTAGTTACTATGCCCCCAGCCTTTAGTTACTATGCCCCCAGCCTTTAGTTACTATTCCCCCAGTCTTTAGTTACTATTCCCCCATCCTGTAGTTACTATGCCCCCAGCCTGTAGTTACTATGCCCCCAGCCTTTAGTTACTATGCCCCCAGCCTTTAGTTACTATGCCCCCAGCCTGTAGTTACTATGCCCCCAGCCTTTAGTTACTATGCCCCCAGCCTTTAGTTACTATGCCCCCAGCCTTTAGTTACTATGCCCCCAGCCTGTAGTTACTATGCCCCCAGCCTTTAGTTACTATGCCCCCAGCCTTTAGTTACTATGCCCCCAGCCTTTAGTTACTATGCCCCCAGCCATTAGTTACTATGTCCCCAGCCTGTAGTTACTATGCCCCCAGGCTGTAGTTACTATGCCTCCAGCCTGTAGTTACTATGCCCCCAGCCTGTAGTTACTATGCCCCCAGCCTTTAGTTACTATGCCCCCAGCCTTTAGTTATTATGCCCCCAGCCTTTAGTTACTATGCCCCCAGCCTTTAGTTACTATGTCCCCAGCATTTAGTTATTATGTCCCCAGCCTTTAGTTACTATGTCCCCAGCCTTTAGTTACTATGCCCCCAGCCTGTAGTTACTATGCCCCCAGCCATTAGTTACTATGTCCCCAGCCTTTAGTTACTATGTCCCCAGCCTTTAGTTACTATGCCCCCAGCCTGTAGTTACTATGTCCCCAGCCTTTAGTTACTATGTCCCCAGCCTTTAGTTACTATGCCCCCAGCCTCTAGTTACTATGCCCCCAGCCTCTAGTTACTATGCCCCCAGCCTTTAGTTACTATGTCCCCAGCCTTTAGTTACTATGCCCCCAGCCTTTAGTTACTATGCCCCCAGTCTTTAGTTACTATGTCCCCAGCCTCTAGTTACTATGCCTCCAGCCATTAGTTACTATGTCCCCAGCCTTTAGTTACTATGCCCCCAGCCTCTAGTTACTATGCCCCCAGCCTCTAGTTACTATAACCCCAGCCTCTAGTTACTATGCCCCCAGCCTTTAGTTATTATGCCCCCAGCCTTTAGTTACTATGCCCCCAGCCTTTAGTTATTATGTCCCCAGCCTTTAGTTACTATGCCCCCAGCCTTTAGTTACTATGTCCCCAGCCTGTAGTTACTATGCCCCCAGCCTTTAGTTATTATGCCCCCAGCCTCTAGTTACTATGCCCCCAGCCTTTAGTTACTATGCCCCCAGCCTTTAGTTACTATGCCCCCAGCCTGTAGTTACTATGCCCCCAGCCTTTAGTTACTATGCCCCCAGCCTTTAGTTACTATGTCACCAGCCTTTAGTTACTATGTCACCAGCCTTTAGTTACTATGTCCCCAGCCTTTAGTTACTATGTCCCCAGCCTTTAGTTACTATGCCCCCAGCCATTAGTTACTATGCCCCCAGCCATTAGTTACTATGCCCCCAGCCTTTAGTTACTATGCCCCCAGCCTGTAGTTAATATGCCCCCAGCCTGTAGTTAATATGCCCCCAGCCTTTAGTTACTATGTCCCCAGCCTTTAGTTATTATGGCCCCAGCCTTTAGTTACTATGCCCCAGCCTTTAGTTATTATGTCCCCAGCCAGTAGTTACTATGCCCCCAGCCTTTAGTTATTATGGCCCCAGTCTTTAGTTACTATGTCCCCAGCCTTTAGTTACTATGCCCCCAGCCTTTAGTTACTATGCCCCCAGCCTGTAGTTACTATGCCCACAGCCTTTAGTTACTATGCCCCCAGCCTTTAGTTACTATTGCCCAGCCTTTAGTTAATATGCCCCCAGCCTTTAGTTGCTATGCCCCCAGCCTTTAGTTACTATGCCCCCAGCCTTTAGTTACTATGCCCCCAGCCTTTAGTTACTATGCCCCCAGCCTTTAGTTACTATGCCCCAACCTTTAGTTACTTTGTCCCCAGCCATTAGTTACTATGCCCCAAGCCTTTAGTTACTATGCCCCCAGCCTTTAGTTACTATGCCCCCAGCCTTTAGTTACTATGTCCCCAGCCTTTAGTTACTATGCCCCCAGCCTTTAGTTACTATGCCCCAACCTTTAGTTACTTTGTCCCCAGCCTTTGGTTACTATGCCCCAAGCCTTTAGTTACTATGTCCCCAGCCTTTAGTTACTATGCCCCCAGCCTTTAGTTACTATGTCCCCAGCCTTTAGTTATTATGCCCCCAGCCTGTATTTACTATGCCCCTAGCCTTTAGTTACTATGCCCCCAGCCTTTAGTTACTATGCCCCCAGCCTTTAGTAATTATGTCCCCAGCCTTTAGTTACTATGCCCCCAGCCTTTAGTTATTATGCCCCCAGCCTTTAGTTATTATGCCCCCAGCCTTTAGTTACTATGGCCCCAGCCTTTAGTTACTATGCCCCCAGCCTTTAGTTACTATAACCCCAGCCTTTAGTTATTATACCCCCAGCCTTTAGTTCTATGCCCCCAGCCTTTAGTTACTATGGCCCCAGCCTTTAGTTATTATACCCCCAGCCTTTAGTTACTATGCCCCCAGCCTTTAGTTACTATGGCCACCGCCTTTAGTTACTATGCCCCCAGCCTTTAGTTACTATAACCACAGCCTTTAGTTATTATGTCCCCAGCCTGTAGTTACTATGCCCCCAGCCTTTAGTTACTATGCCCCCAGCCTGTAGTTACTATGTCCCCAGCCTGTAGTTACTATAACCCCAGCCTTTAGTTATTATACCCCCAGCCTTTAGTTACTATGCCCCCAGCCTTTAGTTACTATGCCCCCAGCCTTTAGTTAGTATGTCCCCAGCCTCTAGTTACTATGTCCCCAGCCTTTAGTTACTATGCCCCCAGCCTTTAGTTACTATGCCCCCAGCCTTTAGTTACTATGCCCCCAGCCTTTAGTTACTATGCCCCCAGCCTTTAGTTACTATGTGTCTAGTTACTATGCCCCCAGCCTGTAGTTACTATGCCCCCAGCCTTTAGTTACTATGGCCCCAGTCTTTAGTTACTATGCCCCAAGCCTTTAGTTACTATGCCCCCAGCCTTTAGTTACTATGCCCCCAGCCTTTAGTTACTATGCCCCCAGCCTTTAGTTACTATGTCCCCAGCCTCTAGTTACTATGCCCCCAGACTTTAGTTACTATGCCCCCAGCCTTTAGTTACTATGCCCCCAGCCTTTAGTTACTATGCCCCCAGCCTTTAGTTACTATGCCCCCAGCCTTTAGTTACTATGCCCCCAGCCTTTAGTTACTCTGCCCCCAGCCTGTAGTTACTATGCCCCCAGCCTTTAGTTATTATGTCCCCAGCCTCTAGTTACTATGCCCCCAGCCTGTAGTTACTATGCCCCCAGCCATTAGTTACTATGCCCCCAGCCTTTAGTTACTATGCCCCCAGCCTTTAGTTACTATGCCCCCAGCCTTTAGTTACTATGCCCCCAGCCTTTAGTTACTATGCCCCCAGCCTTTAGTTACTATGTCCCCAGTCTCTAGTTACTATGTCCCCAGCCTCTAGTTACTATGCCCCCAGCCTGTAGTTACTATGCCCCCAGCCTTTAGTTACTATGGCCCCAGCCTTTAGTTATTATACCCCCAGCCTTTAGTTACTATGCCCCCAGCCTTTAGTTACTATGGCCCCAGCCTTTAGTTACTATGCCCCCAGCCTTTAGTTACTATAACCACAGCCTTTAGTTATTATGTCCCCAGCCTGTAGTTACTATGCCCCCAGCCTTTAGTTACTATGCCCCCAGCCTGTAGTTACTATGTCCCCAGCCTGTAGTTACTATAACCCCAGCCTTTAGTTATTATACCCCCAGCCTTTAGTTACTATGCCCCCAGCCTTTAGTTACTATGCCCCCAGCCTTTAGTTAGTATGTCCCCAGCCTCTAGTTACTATGTCCCCAGCCTTTAGTTACTATGCCCCCAGCCTTTAGTTACTATGCCCCCAGCCTTTAGTTACTATGCCCCAGCCTTTAGTTACTATGCCCCCAGCCTTTAGTTACTATGTCTCTAGTTACTATGCCCCCAGCCTGTAGTTACTATGCCCCCAGCCTTTAGTTACTATGGCCCCAGTCTTTAGTTACTATGCCCCAAGCCTTTAGTTACTATGCCCCCAGCCTTTAGTTACTATGCCCCCAGCCTTTAGTTACTATGCCCCCAGCATTTAGTTACTATGTCCCCAGCCTCTAGTTACTATGCCCCCAGCCTTTAGTTACTATGCCCCCAGCCTTTAGTTACTATGCCCCCAGCCTTTAGTTACTATGCCCCCAGCCTTTAGTTACTATGCCCCCAGCCTGTAGTTACTATGCCCCCAGCCTTTAGTTACTCTGCCCCCAGCCTGTAGTTACTATGCCCCCAGCCTGTAGTTACTATGCCCCCAGCCTTTAGTTATTATGTCCCCAGCCTCTAGTTACTATGCCCCCAGCCTGTAGTTACTATGCCCCCAGCCATTAGTTACTATGCCCCCAGCCATTAGTTACTATGCCCCCAGCCTTTAGTTACTATGCCCCCAGCCTTTAGTTACTATGCCCCCAGCCTTTAGTTACTATGCCCCCAGCCTTTAGTTACTATGCCCCCAGCCTTTAGTTACTATGCCCCCAGCCTCTAGTTACTATGCCCCCAGCCTGTAGTTACTATGCCCCCAGCCTGTAGTTACTATGCCCCCAGCCTTTAGTTACTATGCCCCCAGCCTTTAGTTACTATGCCCCCAGCCTTTAGTTACTATGCCCCCAGCCTTTAGTTACTATGCCCCCAGCCTTTAGTTACTATGTCCCCAGCCTCTAGTTACTATGCCCCCAGCCACTATGCCCCCAGCCACTATGCCCCCAGCCTGTAGTTATTATGCCCCCAGCCTTTAGTTACTATGCCCCCAGCCTGTAGTTACTATGCCCCCAGCCTGTAGTTACTATGTCCCCATCCTTTAGTTACTATGCCCCCAGCCTTTAGTTATTATGCCCCCAGCCTTTAGTTATTATGTCCCCAGCCTCTTGTTACTATGCCCCCAGCCTTTAGTTACTATGGCCCCATCCTTTAGTTACTATGCCCCCTGCCTTTAGTTACTATAACCCCAGCCTTTAGTTATTATGTCCCCAGCCTGTAGTTACTATGCCCCCAGCCTTTAGTTACTATGCCCCCAGCCTTTAGTTACTATGCTCCCAGCCTGTAGTTACTATGCCCCCAGCCTTTAGTTACTATGCCCCCAGCCTTTAGTTACTATGCCCCCAGCCTTTAGTTACTATGCCCCCAGCCTTTAGTTACTATGCCCCCAGCCTTTAGTTACTATGCCCCCAGCCTTTAGTTACTATGCCCCCAGCCTTTAGTTACTATGCCCCCAGCCTTTAGTTACTATGCCCCCAGCCTTTAGTTACTATGCCCCCAGCCTTTAGTTACTATGCCCCCAGCCTGTAGTTACTATAACCCCAGCCTCTGGAATAGCCTGCCAGAGATCCTGTGGTAGCTGAAACATCTTAAAACATATATCTATAGCTTAGCATTTCGTTTTAGTTATTTTTTTGTTTATTTTTATCCTCTTACGTTTTTTGTGTAGTAAAAATGTCCATATATATATTTTTTTTTTGTTGTTTTTACTGTGAAGCGCATTTTGTTGCATTCTGTCTGAAATGTGCTGTATAAATAAAGCTTGATTTAATTTAATCTGTTACAGCATGTTCCGCGCTATTGAGTCTACAAACCATAGGAAACCCCACCCAGTTGACTACTGACGACTTTAAAATGGCAAAGCAAAGCCCTAAATGGTGCTGCACATGCTAAAACAGCCTATTGGCCATTAGCCATCTGTCATTCTTTATGGTAATGCCGTACGACCCCTGTGACTGCTATCCACCATTCATAGTGACAATATAGTCTACCAGTCTGTCTATCTACCATTCATAGTGACAATATAGTCTACCAGTCTGTCCTCTATCCACCATTCATAGTGACAATATAGACTACCAGTCTGTCTATCCACCATTCATAGTGACAATATAGTCTACCAGTCTGTCTTTCCACCATTCATAGTGACAATATAGTCTACCAGTCTGTCCTCTATCCACCATTCATAGTGACAATATAGTCTCCCAGTCTGTCTATCCACCATTCAGAGTGACAATATAGTCTACCAGTCTGTCCTCTATCCACCATTCATAGTGACAATATAGTCTACCAGTCTGTTCTCTATCCACCATTCATAGTGACAATATAGTCTACCAGTCTGTCCTCTATCCACCATTCACAGTGACAATATAGTCTACCAGTCTGTCTATCCACCATTCATAGTGACAATATAGTCTGCCAGTCTGTCTATCCACCATTCATAGTGACAATATAGTCTACCAGTCTGTCTAACCTGTTCTCTATCCACCATTCATAGTGACAATATAGTCTACCAGTCTGTCCTCTATCTACCATTCATAGTGACAATATAGTCTACCAGTCTGTCTAACCTGTTCTCTATCCACCATTCATAGTGACAATATAGACTACCAGTCTGTCCTCTATCCACCATTCATAGTGACAATGTAGTCTACCAGTCTGTCTATCCACCTTTCATAGTGACTATATTGTCTGCCAGTCTGTCTATCCACCATTCATAGTGACAATATAGTCTACCAGTCTGTCTATCCACCATTCATAGTGACAATATTGTCTGCCAGTCTGTCCTCTATCCACCATTCATAATGACAATGTAGTCTACCAGTCTGTCTATCCACCATTCATAGTGACAATATTGTCTGCCAGTCTGTCTATCCACCATTCATAGTGACAATATAGTCTACCAGTCTGTCTATCCACCATTCATAGTGATAATATAGACTACCAGTCTGTCTATCCACCATTCATAGTGACAATATAGTCTACCAGTCTGTCCTCTATCCACCATTCATAGTGACAATATAGTCTACCAGTCTGTCTATCCACCATTCACAGTGACAATATAGACTACCAGTCTGTCCTCTATCCACCATTCATAGTGACAATATAGTCTACTAGTCTGTCTAACCACCATTCATAGTGACAATATAGTCTACCAGTCTGTCCTCTATCCACCATTCATAGTGACAATATATATTTTTTATTTTTTATTTTTTTTTAACCTTTATTTAACCAGGTAGGCAAATTGAGAACACGTTCTCATTTACAATTGCGACCTGGCCAAGATAAAGCAAAGCAGTTCGACACATACAACAACACATAGTTACACATGGAGTAAAACAAACATATAGTCAATAATACAGTGAAAAAAAAAATAAGTCTATATACAATGTGAGCAAGTGAGGTGAGATAAGGGAGGTGATGGCAAACAAATATATGTATAAATAAATAAAAATATAAAAGGCCATGGAGACGAAGTGAGTACAACACAGCAAGTAAAATAAAAACTAAAAAAAAACACTGGAATGGTTGGTTTGCAGTGGAAGAAAGTGCAAAGTAGAGACAGAAATAATGGGGTGCAAAAGAGCAAAGTAAATTAATAAATAAATACAGTAGGTAAAGAGGTAGTTGTTTGGGCTAAATTGTAGATGGGTTATGTACAGGGGCAGTAATCTATGAGCTGCTCTGACAGCTGGTGCTTAAAGCTAGTGAGGGAGATAGGTGTTTCCAGTTTCAGAGATTTTTGTAGTTCGTTCCAGTCATTGGCAGCAGAGAACTGTAAGGAGAGGCGTCCAAAGGAAGAATTGGTTTTGGGGGTGACTAGAGAGATATACCTGCTGGAGCGCGTGTTACAGGTAGGTGCTGCTATGGTGACCAGCGAGCTGAGATAAGGGGGGACTTTACCTAGCAGGGTCTTGTAGATGACCTGGAACCAGTGGGTTTGGCGACGAGTATGAAGCGAGGGCCAGCCAACGAGAGTGTACAGGTCGCAGTGGTGGGTAGTATATGGGGCTTTGGTGACAAAACGGATGGCACTGTGATAGACTGCATCCAATTTATTGAGTAGGGTTTTGGAGGCTATTTTGTAAATGACATCACCGAAGTCGAGGATTGGTAGGATGGTCAGTTTTACAAGGGTATGTTTGGCAGCATGAGTAAAGGATGCTTTGTTGCGGAATAGGAAGCCAATTCTAGATTTGACTTTGGATTGGAGATGTTTGATGTGAGTCTGGAAGGAGAGTTTACAGTCTAACCAGACACCAGGTATTTGTAGTTGTCCACATATTCTAAGTCAGAGCCGTCCAAAGTAGTGATGTTGGACAGGCGGGCAGGAGCAGGCAGCGATCGGTTGAAGAGCATGCATTTGGTTTTACTTGTATTTAAGAGCAGTTGGAGGCCACGGAAGGAGAGTTGTATGGCATTGAAGCTCGCCTGGAGGGTTGTTAACCTGTTATGGCTGCACGCTGTAACAGTCCTGACCTGTTTTATGTTGTTTTTTATGTGTTTTGGTCAGGGCATGTGTTTTGGGTGGGCAGTCTATGTTATCTGTTTCTATGTTGGTTTTGTTTGCCTGGTATGGCTCTTGATTAGAGGCAGGTGGTTTGCGTTTGCCTCTAATTAAGAGTCATATTTAGGTAGGGCATTCTCACTGTTTGTGTGTGGGTGATTGTCTCCTGTGATGTCTTCGTCGTTGTCGATGTATTTCACTTTCGGGACTGTTTGGCTGTTCGTGTGTTTTGATGTACGTTCCTGTCCGTAAGTTTACGTTATGTAATGTGAGTTTATGTTCAGGTTTCGTTCTACGTCGTTTTGTTATTTTGTAAGTTTTGAAAGTATTTTGTTTTGTTTCGTGTTGCCATCAGTTCATCATTTATAAATAAAAGATGGCTTATTTCCCTGACTCCGCATTTTGGTCTGAAGATCCTTCTCTCCTCACCTCATCTGAGGATGAGGAAAGCGACAGCCTTAACAGAATCACCCACCTACAAACAGAGACCAAGCGGTATGGGAATGCTCGACGGAGCAACAGGAACTTCTGGACTTGGGAGGAGATCTTGGACGGTAGAGGACCTTGGGCTCAACCAGGGGAATATCGCCGTCCAAAGGAGGAATTGGAAGCAGCGAAGGCTGAGCGGCGCTGGTATGAGGAGGCAGCGCGACGACGCGGTTGGGAGCCCGTGAGTAAGACCAAAAAATTTCTTGGGGGGGGGCACACGAGGAGTGTGGCAAAGCCGGGTAAGATACCCGAGCAAACTCCCCGTGCTTACCGTGGAGGTAGTAGGCGTCGTACTGGTAAGAGACCGTGTTATGCGGTAGAGCGCACGGTGTCCCCAGTACGCGTGCTTAGCCCAGTGCGGGCTATTCCACCTTGCCGCACTGGGAGGGCTAGGTTGGGCATCGAGTCGAGTGCCATGAAGCCGGCCCAACGTATCTGGTCTCCAGTACGTCTCCTCGGGCCGGTGTACATGGCACCAGCCTTACAGGTGGTATCCCCGGTTCGCCTGCATAGTCCAGTGCGGGCTACTCCACCTCGCCGCACTGGCAGGGCTACGGGGTCCATTCAACCTGGTAGGGTTGGGGAGGCTCGGTGCTCAAGAGCACGTGTCCTCCTTCACGGTCCGGTAGACCCGGTGCCACCTCCATGTACCAGTCCTCCGGTGGCAGCCCCCCGTACCAGGCTGTCTCTCCGGGTTCTCTCTCCTGCTGTTTCCTCCTCTCCAGCGCAGCCGGTGCCTAGACCACGCACCAGGCTGTCTCTCCTTCTCCTCCCTAGTCCAGAGCTATCTGTCTCCCCAGCGCCATCTGAGCCATCCGTCTCCCCAGCGCCATCTGAGCCATCCGTCTCCCCAGCGCCATCTGAGCCATCCGTCTCCCCAGCGCCATCTGAGCCATCCGTCTCCCCAGCGCCATCTGAGCCATCCGTCTCTCCAGCGCCATCTGAGCCATCCGTCTCCCCAGCGCCGTCTGAGCCATCCGTCTGCCATGAGCCTGCAAAGCCGCCTGTCTGCCATGAGCCTGCAAAGCCGCCCGTCTGCCATGAGCCTACAGAGCCATCCGCCAGACAGGAGCCGCTAGAGCCGTCAGCCAGACAGGAGCCGCTAGAGCCGTCAGCCAGACAGGATCTGCCAGAGCCGCCAACCAGACAGGATCTGCCAGAGCCGCCAACTAGACAGGATCTGCCAGAGCCGCCAACCAGACAGGATCTGCCAGAGCCGCCAACCAGACAGGATCTGCCAGAGCCGCCAACCAGACAGGATCTGCCAGAGCCGCCAGCGAGCCATGAGCAGCCAGAGCCGTCAGAGAGCCATGAGCAGCAAGAGCCGTCAGAGAGCCATGAGCAGCAAGAGCCGTCAGAGAGCCATGAGCAGCCAGAGCCGTCAGAGAGCCATGAGCAGCCAGAGCCGTCAGCCTGCCATGAGCGTCGAGAGCCGTCAGCCTGCCATGAGCGTCGAGAGCCGTCAGCCTGCCATGAGCGTCGAGAGCCGTCAGCCTGCCATGAGCGTAGAGAGCCGTCAGTCTGCCATGAGTGTCGAGAGCCGTCAGCCTGCATGGACCTGCCAGAGCCGTCCAGCCAGGACCTGCCAGAGCCGTCCAAACAGGACCTGCCAGAGTCCTTCAGCCGGGATCTGCCCCTTGTCCCGGTGCTGCCCCTTGTCCCGGTGCTGCCCCTTGTCCCGGTGCTGCCCCTTGTCCCGGTGTTGCCCCTTGTCCCGGTGCTGCCCCTTGTCCCGGTGTTGCCCCTTGTCCCGGTGCTGCCCCTTGTCCCGGTGCTGCCCCTTGTCCCGGTGCTGCCCCTTGTCCCGGTGCTGCCCCTTGTCCCGGTGCTGCCCCTTGTCCCGGTGCTGCCCCTTGTCCCGGTGCTGTCCCTTATTCCGGTGCTGGTCCTTATCCTGGTGCTGCCCCTTGTTCCGGTGCTGCCCCTTGTCCCGGTGCTACCCCTTGTCCCGGTGCTGCCCATTGTCCCGGTGCTGCCCCTTGTTCCGGTGCTGGCCGTTTATTTAGGGGAGGGTAGTGTTAGGGTGGTCATTAGAAGGGGTAGACAGAAGAGGGGAGTGACTATGTTGGTATGGGGACAGCGTCCTGAGCCGGAACCACCACCGTGGTCAACTGCCCACCCGGACCCTCCCCTGGACTTTGTGCTGGTGCGCCCGGCGTGCGCACCTTGAGGGGGGGGTACTGTAACAGTCCTGACCTGTTTTATGTTGTTTTTTATGTGTTTTGGTCAGGGCATGTGTTTTGGGTGGGCAGTCTATGTTATCTGTTTCTATGTTGGTTTTGTTTGCCTGGTATGGCTCTTGATTAGAGGCAGGTGGTTTGCGTTTGCCTCTAATTAAGAGTCATATTTAGGTAGGGCATTCTCACTGTTTGTGTGTGGGTGATTGTCTCCTGTGATGTCTTCGTCGTTGTCGATGTATTTCACTTTCGGGACTGTTTGGCTGTTCGTGTGTTTTGATGTACGTTCCTGTCCGTAAGTTTACGTTATGTAATGTGAGTTTATGTTCAGGTTTCGTTCTACGTCGTTTTGTTATTTTGTAAGTTTTGAAAGTATTTTGTTTTGTTTCGTGTTGCCATCAGTTCATCATTTATAAATAAAAGATGGCTTATTTCCCTGACTCCGCATTTTGGTCTGAAGATCCTTCTCTCCTCACCTCATCTGAGGATGAGGAAAGCGACAGCCTTAACACACGCTGAATATTGAAAAAACTGGAAAATGTGTGCACATTTTCAGACGGCCTCCTAAGAAACTTTTTATTTTCCAATATGCATATATTTACTACTGTTGGATAGATAACAGTCTGTAGTTTCTAAAAAGGTTTGAATTGTTTCTCTAAGTCGAACAGAAATATTTTTACAGCCATTTTCCCAGCCGAATTGAGTTTTCCAAAATGCGATGTGTCTCTTTAAGACCTTCTCTATAAAAGGCCCTTTGACTTAGGACAATAGGGACACGTCACAGGCGTTCGTCAGACTGTAATGCGGAAGTGAGAATTGAAAGGAGTCGAATATCTCTTCCATGGACTGAATAACACACCTTCTTGTGAGACCTGCGCAGTTAAAAAAAAAATCCGGGCGCGAAGGATAATTTGTTCTCGGCTTCTGGAACAAGGTAGATAACGTTGAATATGATGCCTGACTACGATATTATTTGATACATGTCACAAAATCATCCTAAAGTATGTTTTTTCAATATACTTTAATTATATTATTGCAATTTATTCTGGACTTTAGATGTGAAACGACGGAAGAATTTTTTGAAGAAATGCTTTCTAGCTCCGCAATGCTATCGTGCCTGCTAACCAAAGAGGGAAATAATTCGTTCTGGAACCCAACTAAAGACTCTACTGGACATTGGACCCCGTTACAACATTCTGATGGAACATCAAGAAAGATAAGACCCAATTTGGGATGCTTTTTCATATATATGTCGAACTGTTGAATGCTAACTCTGCTAACTGTGCTAGGCTAGCGCTTGACCAGAATCAATGCTGCCTTATGCTAGCTTCTGTTGTTAGCTAATATAACGATATATTGTGTTTTCGCTGTAAAACACTTCAAAAATCGGAAATGTTGGCTTTATTCACACGATATCTGTCTTTCATTAGTTATCCACCATATGTTTTTCTGAAATGTTTTATGAGGTGTAATTAGTAGCCGACGTTGGTGTATGTATTTTCTCTGGCTACTCCCGGCTGGATTCAGACTCAAGCTATGTATTAGCATTTTTGGGTAGCATCAATGTAAAACTGATTTATAGCTAAAATATGCACTTTTTATGAACAAAACATAGATTTATTGTGTAACATGTTATATGACTGTCATCTGAGGTAGTTTTTTCTGGGCTCTTTAGGTTGGTTTTAGTTTATTTCGGTTGGTTGTGCATGCTACTTCAATCATAATTCATACTTCATAATCATAATTCATACGTGTCTGTCCACTTTTGTATTTGGTGGTGAGCTAACATAAATATATGTGGTGTTTTCTCTGTAAAACATTTAAAAAATCGGACATGTTGGCTGGATTGACAAGATGTTTATCTTTCAAATGCTGTATTGGACTTGTTAATGTGTAAAAGTTAAATATTTTTAAAAAATAGATTTTGAATTTCGCGCCCTGCAGGGGTGTCATTTTCGGTCCGATTTCGGGCTTGCACCCCAAACAGGTTAACACAGTGTCAAAAGAAGGGCCAGAAGTATACAGAATAGTGTCGTCTGCGTAGAGGTGGATCAGAGAATCACCAGCAGCAAGAGCGACATCATTGATGTAAACAGAGAAGAGAGTCGGTCCAAGAATTGAACCCTGTGGCACCCCCATAGAGACTGCCAGAGGCCCGGACAACAGACCCTCCGATTTGACACACTGAACTCGATCAGAGAAGTAGTTGGTGAACCAGGCGAGGCAATCATTAGAGAAACCAAGGCTGTCGAGTCTGCCAATGAGGATGTGGTGATTGACAGAGTCAAAGGCCTTGGCCAGGTCAATGAATACGGCTGCACAGTATTGTTTCCTATGTCCTCTATACACCATTAATAGTGACAATATAGTCTACCAGTCTGTCCTCTATCCACCATTCATAGTGACAATGTAGTCTACCAGTTTGTCTATCCACCATTCATAGTGACAATATAGACTACCAGTCTGTCCTCCATCCACCATTCATAGTGACAATATAGTCTACCAGTCTGTCTATCCACCATTCATAGTGACAATATAGTCTACCAGTCTGTCTATCCACCATTCATAGTGACAATATAGTCTACCAGTCTGTCTATCCACCATTCATAGTGACAATATAGTCTACCAGTCTGTCCTCTATCCACCATTCATAGTGACAATATAGTCTACCAGTCTGTTCTCTATCCACCATTCATAGTGACAATATAGATTTTTGTAGTTCGTTCCAGTCATTGGCAGCAGAGAACTGGAAGTAGAGGCGGCCAAATGAAGAATTGGTTTTGGGGGTGACTAGAGAGATATACCTGCTGGAGCGCGTGCTACAGGTGGGTGCAGCTATGGTGACCAGCGAGGTGAGATAAGGGGGGACTTTACCTAGCACGGTCTTGTATATGACCTGGAGCCAGTGGGTTTGGTGACGAGTATGAAGCGAGGGCCAGCCAACGAGAGTGTACAGGTCGCAGTTGTGGGTAGTATATGGGGTTTTGGTGACATGAGTGAAGGATGCTTTGTTGCGGAATAGGAAGCCAATTCTAGATTTAACTTTGGATTGGAGATGTTTGATGTGAGTCTGGAAGGAGAGTTTACTGTCTAACCAGACACCTAGGTATTTGTAGTTGTCCACATATTCTAAGTCAGAGCCGTCCAGAGTAGTGATGTTGGACAGGCGGGCAGGTGCGGGCAGAGATCGGTTGAAGAGCATGCATTTAGTGTTACTTGTATTTAAGAGCAATTGGAGGCCACGGAAGGAGAGTTGTATGGCATAGAAGCTTGCCTGGAGGGTTGTTAACTTCTACCTAGTCAGAAACCCGGATCCGGGAGCACCCCCCACCCCCCACCAGTAAAAAAGCTGAATAGCATAGCTAGCATAGCGTCACAAGTAAATAGTAGCATCTAAATATCATTCAATCACAAGTCCAAGATACCAGATGAAAGATCCACTTCTTGTGAATCCAGCAATCATTTCTGATTTTTAAAATGTTTTACAGGGAAGACACAATATGTAAATCTATTAGCTAACCACATTAGCAAAAGACACCATTTTTCTTTGTCCACCATTTTTTCTCTCCACCAGTAGCTATCACCAATTCGGCCAAATATAGATATTGATAGCCACTAACCAAGAAAAAACCTCATCAGATGACAGTCTGATAACATATTTATTGTATAGGATAGTTTTTGTTAGAAAAATGTGCATATATCAGGTAGAAATCATAGTTTACAATTGCACCCACCATCACAACTCGACTAGAATAAATACAGAGAGCAACGTGTATTACCAATTTACTCATCATAAAACATTTCATAAAAATAGACAAAGCATAGCAATGGAAAGACACAGATCTTGTGAATTCAGACAATATTTCAGATTTTCTACGCGTTTTACAGCGAAAACACAATAAATCGTTATATTAGCATACCACATGTGCAAACGTTACCCCAGCATGAATCCAAGGCAACGGGAGCGATAACGTTATGATCACCAAAATATATTAATTTTCTCAGAATTCTTCCGATGACACTTCTGTAACATCATATTACAACATACATATAGAGTTTGTTCGAAAATGTGCATATTTAGCCACAAAAAAACGTGGTTATACAATGAGAATAATAGCAAAACTGGCCTGAAAATGTCGGGCGCTATCTTTGAGAGTGATCTAGTCTAATCGATAGCTAATCATAAACTTGACTAAAAAATACAGGGTTGACAGGAATCGAAAGACAAATTAGTTCTTAATGCAATCGCTGACTTACATTTCAAAAATTATCCTTACTGTGCAATACCGGGTCCGCCAAGCGAAGCTACACATAACAAAATGGCGATATATGCGTTTAAAATTTTTCAACAGAACAGCGATTTATCATCATAAATAGTTCTTACTGTGAGCTGTTCTTCCATCAGAATCTTGGCCAATGTATCCTTTCTCCGGTCTAATCGTCTTTTGGTCAAAAGATGTCCTCTTGTCCCGTCGAAATGGCCAATAACGTTCGGTATGTACAGGAAACGTGCCCAGCTCATGGAAGGGTGTCACAAATAAATGCCTCAAAATCGCACTAAACGGATATAAATTGCTATAAAACGGTTTAAATTAACTACCTTATGATGTTTTTAACACCTATAACAAGTAAAAACATGACCGGCGATATATTACTGGCTAAACCAAGGATTGGAAAGAGGTCGGTCCAACGTCCTTCTCGCGTCGAGGAAGGTGTAGGCAGTGTTTGTATCCTCATAGCATTCACAGGGACATTAAAACTGACCTGGGACCAGAGGCCAAGATTTCTGAAATCTCACTCCCTGTCAGGAAAAGTGCTGTAGATAGAGTTCTGTTCCACTCAGAGACATAATTCCAACGGTTATAGAAACTAGAGAGTGTTTTCTATCCAATAATAACAATAATATGCATATTGTACGAGCAAGAATTGACTACTAGGCAGTTTAATTTGGCAATGTCAAAGAAAATAAAGTGCTAACAGCACCCCCTATTGACAAAAGGTTATTAACACAGTGTCCAAAGAAGGGCCAGAAGTATACAGAATGGTGTCGTCTGCGTAGAGGTGGATCAGAGACTCACCAGCAGCAAGAGCGACATCATTGATGTATACAGAGAAGAGAGTCGGTCCAAGAATTTAACCCTGTGGCACCCACATAGAGACTGCCAGAGGCCCGGACAACAGACCCTCCGATTTGACACACTGAACTCTATCAGAGAAGTAGTTGGTGAACCAGGCGAGGCAATCATTTGAGAAGCCAAGGCTATCGAGTCTGCCGATGAGGATGTGGTGATTGACAGAGTCGAACGACCTGGCCAGGTCAATGAATACGGCTGCACAGTATTGTTTCTTATCAATGGCGGTTAAGATGTCGTTTAGGACCTTGAGCGTGGCTGAGGTGCACCCATGACCAGCTCTGAAACCAGATTGCATAGCGGAGAAGGTATGGTGGGATTCGAAATGGTCAGTAATCTGTTTGTTGACTTGGCTTTCGAAGACCTTAGAAAGGCAGGGTAGGATAGATATAGGTCTGTAGCAGTTTGGGTCAAGAGTGTCCCCCCCTTTGAAGAGGGGGATGACCGCAGCTGCTTTCCAATCTTTGGGAATCTCAGACGACACGAAAGAGTTAGTACAGGCTAGTAATAGGGGTGGCAACAATTTCAGAAGATATTTTTAGAAAGAAAGGGTCCAGATTGTCTAGCCCGGCTGATTTGTAGGGGTCCAGATTTTGCAGCTCTTTCAGAACATCAGCTGACTGGATTTGGGAGAAGGAGAAATGGGGAAGGCTTGGGTGAGTTGCTGTGGGGGGTGCAGTGCCGTTGACCGGGGTAGGGGTAGCCAGGTGGAAAGCATGGCCAGCCGTATAAAAATGCTTATTGAAATTCTCAATTATAGTGGATTTATCAGTGGTGACAGTGTTTCCTATCTTCAGTGCAGTGGGCAGCTGGGAGGAGGTGTTCTTATTCTCCATGGACTTCACGGGGGCTGTTTGATGCTAATGCAGAACGCCATAGGATGTTTTTGTGTTGGTTAACCTGTTGGGGATGGGGGCGCTGTTTAGACTATTTATGCTAATGTGGCTAATTTTTTAAACGGCTTCCCACAAAATCCTTGATCGTACAATATGCATATTATTATTATTATTGGATAGAAAACAGTCTATAGTTTCTATAGGAGTTGAAATTTTGTCTCTAAGTGGAACAGAGCCCATTCTACAGCAATTTCCCTGACATGGAGTCAGATTTGAGAAACGTTGGCCACTTTTCTGAAGTCATTTAAACGGGCACTGTCGTTGCTATGACTATACGGACACTTCTTACGTCTTCCCCTGGATGCCTTTACGTGATGACGATTCCAACGGGCTCGATTGCTCGTTCACAGGCCCTACAAATGAAAAAAACCTTTAGCTAGCAAGTCTTTTCTTGCTGCGTAACGCGCGTGGAAGACACCGACCCTCTCCTGTTCCAAGCGTTAGTTTAGCCTGTTATATTTCTCCGGTCATCTTTTCACTCGTTATAGGAGTTACAAACATCACAAAGTAGTTAATTTAAAGCGTTTTATAGCAATTTATATCCGTTTAGTGCGATTTTGGGACATTTATTTTTGCAACGATGTGAAAAGTTGGTCACGCTTTTCAGTTCATCCCGAACGTAGTTGACATTTCCACATGGCAAGAGGACAGCTTTCCACCAAAAGACGATTTCTCCCAAGAAAGGATCCTTTGCCCAAGATACTGATGGAAGAACAGCTCAAGGTAGGACATTTTTATTATGATAAATCGTGTTTCTGTCGAAACATTTTAGTGGCTTAGGACGCCATGTTTTTTGACGTAGCTTCGCTTGGCGCAAACTGTATTGAAAAGTAAGGATAAATTAAAAAATGTAATAACGCAATTGTATTAAGAATTAAATTGTCTATCAATCCCTGTCCACCCTATATTTTTTAGTCACGTTTATGAGTATTTATGTATAAGAGTAGATCACTGTCTAAGTGGCGCAAGGACAAATTCTGACCAGCTGAGTTACATTTCACATTGTCTAACCATGATTTTGGTGGCTAAATATAAACATTTTCGATCAAACTGTATATGCATGTTGTAATGTGATGTTACAGGAGTGTCATCGGAAGAATTCTGAGAAGGTTAGTGAAAAAATTAATATCTTTTGGCGATGTTGACTTTTATCGCTCACTTTGGCTAGAATCAATGCTGGGCTGCTAATTGCTATGTGCTAAGCTAATATAACGATTTATTGTGTTTTCGCTGTAAGACACTTAGAAAATCTGAAATATTGTCTGTATTCACAGGATCTGTGTCTTTCGATTCGTGTATGCTGTGTATTTTTACGAAATGTTTGATGATTAGTAGTTAGGTAAACACGTTGCTCATTGTAATTATTCTAGTCCATTTGTGATGGTGGGTGCAATTGTAAACTATGCCATATACCTGAAATATGCACTTTTTTCTAACAAAACCTATCCCATACCATAAATATGTTATCAGACTGTCATCTAATGAGTTTTTTTGTTGGTTAGGGGCTATAAATATCTTAGTTTAGCCGAATTGGTGATGGCTACTGGTGTTGGTGGACAAATAAAAGATGGTGGAATATGCTAATGTGTTTTTTAGGTAAT
Organism: Salvelinus fontinalis; assembly: GCF_029448725.1. Classification (NCBI taxonomy): domain Eukaryota; kingdom Metazoa; phylum Chordata; class Actinopteri; order Salmoniformes; family Salmonidae; genus Salvelinus; species Salvelinus fontinalis. Next base: position 32,876,209 of record NC_074700.1, on the reverse strand, counting down.
AGATGTACATCTTTACATATTGTGTCTTCCCTGTAAAACATTTTAAAAATCGGAAATGTTGACTGGATTCATAAGATCTGTGTCTTTCATTAGCTGTATTGGACTTTAATGTGTGAAAGTTAAATATTTTAAAAAAATATTTTTTTTGAATTTCGCGGCACTGGTTTTTCAGTGGGGGGGGGGGGGGAGTGCCGCTAGCGCCACGCTGATCCTAGACAGGTTAAGGGCAGTCAGGTCTGGAGAGAACCAAGGGCTATATCTATTCCTTTTTTTTGTTCCTGGTTCAAATTTCTTGAACGGGGCATGCTTATTTAAGATGGTGAGGAAGGCATTTTTTTTAAAATAACCAGGCATCCTCTACTGACGGGATGAGATCAATATCCTTCCAGGATACCCTGGCCAGGTCGATTAGAAAGGCCTGCTCGCTGAAGTGTTTCAGGGAGCGTTTGACAGTGATGAGTGGAGGTCGTTTGACCGCTGACCCATTACGGATGCAGGCAATGAGGCAGTGATCGCTGAGATCTTGGTTGAAAACAGCAGAGGTGTATTTAGAGGGCAAGTTGGTTAGGATGATATCTATGAGGGTGCTTACGGCTTTGGGGTGGTACCTGGTAGGTTAATTGATAATTTGTGTGAGATTGAGGGCATCAAGCTTAGATTGTAGGATTGCTGGGGTTTTAAGCATGTTCCAGTTTAGGTCACCTAGCAGCACGAGCTCTGTAGATAGATTGGGGGCAATCAGTTCACATATGGTCTCCAGAGCACAGCTGGGGGCAGAGGGTGGTCTATAGCAGGCGGCAACGGTGAGAGACTTGTTTTTAGAGAGGTGGATTTTTAAAAGTAGAAGTTCAAATTGTTTGGGTACGGACCTGGATAGTAGGACAGAACTCTGCAGACTATCTTTGCAGTAGATTGCAACACCGCCCCCTTTGGCCGTTCTATCTTGTCTGAAAATGTTGTAATTAGGAATGGAGATTTCAGAATTTTTGGTGGTCTTCCTAAGCCAGGATTCAGACACGGCTAGAACATCCGGGTTAGCAGAGTGTGCTAAAGCAGTGAATAAAACAAACTTAGGGAGGAGGCTTCAAATGTTAACATGCATGAAACCAAGGCTATTACAGTTACAGAAGTCATCAAAAGAGAGCGCCTGGGGAATAAGAGTGGAGCATGGCACTGCAGGGCCTGGATTCACCTCTAAATCACCAGAGGAACAGAGGAGTAGGATAAGGGTATGGCTAAAAGCAATGAGAATTGGTCGTCTAGAACGTCCGGAACAGAGAGTCAAAGGAGGTTTCTGGGGGCGATAAAATAGCGTCAAGGTATAATGTACAGACAAAGGTATGGTAGGATGTGAATACAGTGGAGGTAAACCTAGGTATTGAGTGATGATGAGAGAGATATTGTCTCTAGAAACATCATTGAAACCAGGTGATGTCATCGCATGTGTGGGTGGTGGAACTGAAAGGTTGGATAAGGTATAATGAGCAGGGCTAGAGGCTCTACGGTGAAATAAGCCAATAAACACTAACCAGAACAGCAATGGACAAGGCATATTGACATTAAGGAGAGGCATGCTTAGTCGAGTGATCATAAGGGTCCAGTGAGTCGTGAGGTTGGTTGGGGTCACGGCGAATTCAGACAGCTAGCCGGGCCATCGGTAGCAAGCTAGCATAGGATGGAGGTCTGTTTTTAGCCACCTCGTGCGTTTCCGACGGTAGATTACTGGGGTTCCGTGTGGTAGAGGGGATCAATCCAATTGGCAAAATAGATATAGTTATAGTGACCCAGACAGCTAACGATTAGCGTGCCGCAGATGGGCGTTCAGGTAACGTCGCGACGGAGGGGCCAGTTGGATAACTCCCTCGGGCAGATAACGTCGGTAGTCCAGTCGTGAAGGCCCGGTGGGGCTCCGAATCGGCAGTAAAACGGGTCCGGATAGGTGATTGTAGCCCAGGAGTGGCTGATGGAACTCTTCAGCTGGCTAGCTCCGGAATAATTGATGTTTGCTCCAGGATCGACGTAAGCCAATAGTCACACGGATAGCAGCTAGCTAGCTGCGAGATCCAGGTGTAAATGTCCAGAGCTTGCGGTTGAAATCCGGGGATATGGAGAGAAAAATAGGCCCGCTAGGTTCTGGTCTGAGTCGCGTTGAATACTAACGTTAGCCAGTAAACTGGCTAGCTTCTGGCTAGGTTCTGGTTAGCTTCTGGCTAGCTTCTGGTTAGCCTACCTGGTTAAATAAAGCCTACCTGGTGAAATACATTTTTTTTTTTATATAACATGATGCTCTGGTCTGGTGGCTAACATTTAAACAGTATAACATGATGCTCTGGTCTGGTTGCTGACATTTAAACCGTATAACATGATACTCTGGTGGCTGACATTTAAACAGTATAACATGATGCTTTGGTCTGGTGGCTGACATTTAAACAGTATAACATGATGCTCTGGTCTGGTGGCTGACATTTAAACAGTATAACATGATGCTCTGGTCTGGTGGCTGATATTTAAACAGTATAACATGATGCTCTGGTCTGGTGGCTGACATTTAAACAGTATAACGTGATGCTATGGTCTGGTGGCTGACATTTAAACAGTATAACATGATGCTCTGGTCTGGTGGCTGACATTTAAACAGTATAACATGATGCTCTGGTCTGGTGGCTGACATTTAAACAGTATAACATGATGCTCTGGTCTGGTGGCTGACATTTAAACAGTATAACATGATGCTCTGGTCTGGTGGCTGACATTTAAACAGTATAACATGATGCTCTGGTCTGGTGGCTGACATTTAAACAGTATAACATGATGCTCTGGTCTGTTGGCTGACATTTAAACAGTATAACATGATGCTCTGGTCTGGTGGTTGACATTTAAACAGTATAACATGATGCTCTGGTCTGGTGGCTGACATTTAAACAGTATAACATGAATCTCTGGTGGCCGACATTTAAACAGTATAACATGATGCTCTGGTCTAGTGGCTGACATTTAAACAGTATAACATGATGCTCTGGTGGCTGACATTTAAACAGTATAACATGATGCTCTGGTCTGGTGGCTGACATTTAAACAGTATAACATGATACTCTGGTCTGGTGACTGACATTTAAGCAGTATAACATGATGCTCTGGTGGCTGACATTTAAACAGTATAACATGATGCTCTGGTGGCTGACATTTAAACAGTATAACATGATGCTCTGGTCTGGTGGCTGACATTTAAACAGTATAACATGATGCTCTGGTCTGGTGGCTGACATTTAAACAGTATAACATGATGCTCTGGTTGCTGACATTTAAACAGTATAACATGATGCTCTGGTGGCTGACATTTAAACAGTATAACATGATGCTCTGGTCTGGTGGCTGACATTTAAACAGTTTAACATGATGCTCTGGTCTGGTGGCTGACATTTAAACAGTATAACATGATGCTTTGCTCTGGTGGCTGACATTTAAACAGTATAAGATGATGCTCTGGTCTGGTGGCTGACATTTAAACAGCATAACATGATGCTCTGGTCTGGTGGCTGACATTTAAACAGTATAACATGATGCTCTGGTCTGGTGGCTGACATTTAAACAGTATAACATGATGCCCTGGTGGCTGACATTTAAACAGTATAACATGATGCTCTGGTCTGGTGGCTGACATTTAAACAGTATAACATGATGCTCTGGTCTGGTGGCTGACATTTAAACAGTATAACATGATGCTCTGGTCTGGTGGCTGATATTTAAACATTATAACATGATGCTCTGGTCTGGTGGCTGACATTTAAACATTATAACATGATGCTCTGGTCTGGTGGCTGACATTTAAACAGTATAACATGATGCTCTGGTGGCTGACATTTAAACAGTATAACATGATGCTCTGGTCTGGTGGCTGACATTTAAACAGTATAACATGATGCTCTGGTGGCTGACATTTAAACAGTATAACATGATGCTCTGGTCTGGTGGCTGACATTTAAACAGTATAACATGATGCTCTGGTGGCTGACATGTAAACAGTATAACATGATGCTCTGGTGGCTGACATGTAAACAGTATAACATGATGCTCTGGTCTGGTGGCTGACATTTAAACAGTATAGCATGATGCTCTGGTGGCTGACATTTAAACAGTATAACATGATGCTCTGGTCTGGTTGCTGACATTTAAACAGTATAACATGATTCTCAAAATACCCAAAGTCACCAAGCCAAATGTCCTTACAGCTGAAAGCATTAGTAAAAATAGAGGCTGTCTCCACCCCACATAGACTTATCAGAGCAGGAGATCTGTGTCTGTTTGAGGTTAGAGCTATATGTGAACAACATCACCCACACCTCTGTTATTCTGTCACACATTTTACATGTATTTTTATATGTTTTGGTCATTTAGCGACTTACAGTAAGTAGTGAGTCATTTACAAGACGCTCTTGTCCAAAGCGACTTACTGTAGATACATACAATTTTGTACTTTTCCAAGCTCTCTACCAACTGAGCCACACAGAACACAGACTGAGCCACAGACACTCAAACTGAGCCACACACACAGACACACATGCAGAGAAACAAAAAACACACACACAGAGACCCTCACGGACTCACAGACACACACAAACACACACAGGGATGCACGTGTACCTCCCTCTTCTTCCCTTTGTTGACTGTTGCAGCAGGTCTATTTTAGTCTGAATGGGAACGTACAGTTGAAGTCGGAAGTTTACATACACTTAGGTTGGAGTCATTAATACTCATTTTTCAACCACTCCACACATTTCTTGTTAACAATGTCAAAATAAGATAAGATAGGTGAATATTTATAATTGTCATGCGTTGACCTTAGTTATCTATGTTTTAGCTTGTCTAGGGTTTTTGTATATCTAGGGGTTTTTGTAAGTCTATGTAATTGTAGGTCTATGGTGGCCTGCATTGGTTCCCAATCAGCTGTTTATCGTTGTCTCTGATTGGGGATCCTATTTAGGTAGCCATTTTTCCATTTTGGTTTCGTGGGTTCTTGTCTATGTGTAGTTGCCTGTTCGCACTCATTTGTATAGCTTCACGGTTTGTTTTGGTATTTTTGTTATTTTTGTTTAGTGTTCATTCTTAGAATAAAGAGAATGTACCAGGCTGTGCCTTGGTCTCCTCCACATGACAAACAAACTACAGTTTTGGTCGTTTTTGACATCTACTTTGTGCATGACACAAGACATTTTTCAAAACAATTGTTTACAGACAGATTATTTCACTTATAATTCACAGTATCACAATTCCAGTGGGTCAGAAGTTCACATACACTAAGTTGACTGTGCCTTCAAACAGCTTGGAAAATTCCAGAAAATGATGTCTTGGCTTTAGAAGCTTCTGATAGGCTAATTGACATAATTTGAGTCAATTGGAGGTGTATCTGTGGATGTATTTCAAGACCTACCTTCAAACCCAGTGCCTCTTTACTTGACATCATGTGAAAATCAAAAGAAATCAGCCAAGACCTCATAAAAAAACTACTACTTCAACCTTTTTTTGCAATTTCCAAACGCCTGAAGGTACCACGTTCATCTGTAGAAACAATAGTATGCAAGTATAAACACCATGGGACCACGCAGCCGTCATAACGCTCAGGAAGGAGACGCGTTCTTTCTCCTAGAGATTAATGTACTTTGGTGCGAAAAGTGCAAATCAATCCCAGAACAACAGCAAAGGAGCTTGTGACGATGCTGGAGGAAACAGGTACAAAAGTATCTATTTCCACAGTAAAACAAGTCCTATATCGACATAACCTGAAAGGCCGCTCAGCAAGGAAGAAGCCACTGCTCCAAAACCATCATAAAAAAGCCAGACTACGGTTTGCAAATGCACATGGAGACAAATATCGTATTTTTTGGAGAAATGTCCTCTGGTCTGATGAAACAAAAATAGAACTGTTTGGCCATAATGACCATCGTTATGTTTGGAGGAAAAGGGGGAGGCTTGCAAGCTGAAGAACTCCATCCCAACCGTGAAGCACGGGGGTGGCAGCATCATGTTGTGGGGGTGCTTTGCTGCAGGAGTGACTGGTGCACTTTATAAAATAGATGACATCATGAGGGAGGAAAATGATGTGGATATACTGAAGCAACATCTCAAGACATCAGTCAGGAAGTTAAAGCTTGGTCGCAAATGGGTCTTCCAAATGGACAATGACCCCAAGCATACTTCCAAAGTTGTGGCAAAATGGCTTAAGGACAACAAAGTCAAGGTATTGTAAGGGAACTCCCCCCTCAAATGAATGGGAACATATTGGTACGAACCATATGCACGGTGTCCAATACCACCCAATTCGGCGTTGTTTCATTCAAAGTTGAATGCAAATGCCATATGGCAAATGCCAAGTTTAAAAATCCAACAGATGGCGAGTGCGCTTCACCGTGGTTTTTCATATTGCAAATGTAACACAAGTCAAGAGTAAAATTTTGAAAAACTGAAAAAAAAATCAAAGTGCTTTCAGGACCGTTTCTTGAAATTCTTTCGATTTTCTTTGTCAATTATTGTAAGAACTGTATGAATATACTTTTGTCCAATTTTATTATCATAATTATTATATATATGTTTTTACATAAGGCATATGTTTTTGACCATTTGCAATATGATTTCATAGGAAGTCAAATGTCACTTTTTTTTTAGTTGGCCAAATGCCATAAAAAAATTCCAAATGCAATATGAAAGATTTGAAAGTACCAAATCAGGATGTTATTGGCCATGTACGATCATAGGAAGTCGGTTTACAAACCCAAAAGTCAGTGAACCAGGTCCAAATGGCATTTTATACTGCCAAATTTTTTTTCTGAAAAATGTCCAAATTGACAAGGACACATACATGACAAGTACAGGAGAGGGCTCAGAACGCACCCTTGTGGGGCCCCAGTGTTGAGGATCAGCGGGGTGGAGATGTTTCCTACCCTCACCACCTGGGGGTGGCCCGTCTGAAAGTTCAGGACCCAGTTGCACAGGGCAGGGTCAAGACCCAGGGTCTCAAGCTTAATGACGAGTTTGGAGGGTACTATGGTGTTAAATGCTGAGCTGTAGTCGATGAACAGCATTCTTACATAGGTATTCCTCTTGTTCAGATGGGTTAGGGCAGTGTGCAGTGTGATTGCGATTGTGTCTTCTGTGGACCTATTGGGGCGGTAAGCAAATTGGAGTGGGTCTAAGGTGTCAGGTAGGGTGGAGGTGATATGATCCTTGACTAGTCTCTCAAAGCACTTCATGATGACGGAAGTGAGTGCTACGGGGCAATGGTCGTTTAGCTCAGTTACCTTAGCTTTCTTGGGAACAGGAACAATGGTGGCCCTCTTGAAGCATGTGGAAACAGAAGACTGGGATAAGGATTGATTGAATATGTCCGTAAAGACACCAGCCAGCTGGTCTGCGCATAATCTGAGGACTCGGCTAGGGATGTCGTCTGGGCCGGCAGCCTTGCGAGGGTTAACACGTTTAAAAGTTTTACTCACGTTGGCTGCGGTGAAGGAGAGCCCGCAGGTTTTGGTAGCGGGCCGTGTCAGTGGCACTGTATTGTCTTCAAAGCAAGCAAAGAAGTTGTTTAGTTGGTCTGGTAGAAAGACATCGGTGTCCGCGATGGGGCTGGTTTTCTTTTTGTAGTCCGTGATTGACTGTAGACCCTGCCACATACGTTTCGTGTCTGAACCGTTGAATTGCGACTCTACTTTATCTCTATACTGACGCGTTGCTTGTTTGATTGCCTTGCGGAGGGAATAACTACACTGTTTGTATTCGGTCATGTTTCCGATCGCCTTGCCATGGTTAAGGCAAGGCGAAGTAGTTCGCGCTTTCAGTTTTGCGAGAATGCTGCCAATCAATCCACAGTTTCTGGTTGGGGAAGGTTTTCATATTCACCGTGGGTACCATATCACCAATGCACTTGCTAATAAACTCGCTCACCGAATCAGCGTATACATCAATGTTATTGTCTGAGGCTATCCGGAACATATCCCAGTCCACGTGATCGAAGCAATCTTGAAGCGTGGAATCAGATTGGTCGGACCAGCGTTGAACAGACCTGAGCATGGGCGTTTTATTTTCTGTCTATAGGCTGGGAGCAACTAAATGGAGTCGTGGTCAGATTTGCCGAAAGGAGGGCGAGGGAGTGTCACGCCCTGACCTTAGTTCCTTGTTTATGTCTCTATTTTGGTTTGGTCAGGGCGTGAGTTGGGGTGGGCATTCTATGTTTTGTATTTCTAGGTGTTTTGCCTGGTGTGGTTCTCAATCAGAGGCAGCTGTCTATCGTTGTCTCTGATTGATAACCATACTTAGGTTGCCTTTTCTTTTTTTTGCCTCATTCCCACCTGTGCTTGGTGGGTAGTTGTTTTGTGTATTGCACCTTGCAGAACTGTTCGTTTGTTGCTTTGTTGTTTTTGTTCAAGTGTTTGTATTTATTAAAAGTATTATGAATAATTACCACGCTGGTCCTCTTCTCCTTCTCCCGACGACGTTCGTTACAGGGAGGGCTTTGTATGCATCGCGGAAATTAGATGATCCAGAGTTTTATCAGCCCGTGTCTCGCATTCGCTGATAAAATTTTGGGAGTCTTCTTTTCAGATTAGCCTTGTTAAAATCCCCAGCTACAATAAATGCAACCTCAGGATATGTTGCTTCCAGTTTACATAGAGTCCAATTAAGTTCTTTCAGGGCCGTCGAGGTGGCTGCTTTGGGGGAGGGATATATACGGCTACCAGTTTAACTGAATCATCATTATAATCCACAGATGAGAAACAGGATCCATGCTGAGAAGTATATTCTGTTTTTACAATATATTGATCGGATTGACCCCAGAGGTTAGTCTGTATATTATATTGATGGATTGACCCCAGAGGTTAGTCTGTATATTATATTGATGGATTGACCCCAGAGGTTAGTCAGTACATTATATTGATGAATTGACCCCAGAGGTTAGTCAGTACATTATATTGATAGATTGAACCCAGAGGTTAGTCTGTATATTATGTTGATGGATTGACCCCAGAGGTTAGTCAGTACATTATATTGATGGATTGAACCCAGAGGTTAGTCAGTATATTATATTGATGGATTGAACCCAGAGGTTAGTCAGTACATTATATTGATGTATTGACCCAAGAGGTTAGTCAATACATTATATTGATGGATTGAACCCAGAGGTTAGTCAGTACATTATGTTGATGGATTGAATCCAGAGGTTAGTCAGTACATTATATTGATGGATTGACCCCAGAGGTTAGTCAGTATATTATATTGATGGATTGACCCCAGAGGTTAGTCAGTATATTATATTGATGGATTGACCCCAGAGGTTAGTCAGTATATTATATTGTGGTCATCTACTCTACTGGAGCTGCAGCTACTATCAGGTCCAACATTATCTTGATTAAGATTAGTTAGAAATACTGTATAAAATAAATTATACAATACTGAGCTATATGGTATGCTCCAACATTTTGTATTTTATATTAATACGGAGAACAGCATTTTTCAGCCCTCCTTCCATCCCTCCATCCAGCCCTCCATCCATCCCTCCATCCAGCCCTCCATCCATCCCTCCATCCATCCCTCCTTCCAGCCCTCCATCCAGCCCTCCATCCAGCCCTCCTTCCATCCCTCCATCCAGCCCTCCATCCATCCCTCCATCCATCCCTCCATCCAGCCCTCCTTCCATCCCTCCATCCAGCCCTCCTTCCATCCAGCCCTCCATCCAGCCCTCCTTCCAGCCCTCCATCCATCCCTCCATCCAGCCCTCCATCCATCCCTCCATCCAGCCCTCCTTCCATCCCTCCATCCAGCCCTCCATCCATCCCTCCATCCAGCCCTCCATCCATCCCTCCATCCAGCCCTCCATCCATCCCTCCTTCCATCCCTCCATCCAGCCCTCCATCCATCCCTCCATCCAGCCCTCCTTCCAGCCCTCCATCCAGCCCTCCATCCATCCCTCCATCCATCCAGCCCTCCTTCCATCCAGCCCTCCTTCCATCCAGCCCTCCATCCAGCCCTCCATCCAGCCCTCCTTCCAGCCCTCCTTCCAGCCCTCCATCCAGCCCTCCTTCCAGCCCTCCATCCAGCCCTCCTTCCATCCCTCCATCCAGCCCTCCATCCAGCCCTCCTTCCAGCCCTCCTTCCATCCCTCCATCCAGCCCTCCATCCAGCCCTCCTTCCAGCCCTCCTTCCAGCCCTCCATCCAGCCCTCCTTCCATCCCTCCATCCAGCCCTCCATCCAGCCCTCCTTCCATCCCTCCATCCAGCCCTCCATCCAGCCCTCCTTCCATCCCTCCATCCAGCCCTCCATCCAGCCCTCCTTCCAGCCCTCCATCCAGCCCTCCATCCATCCCTCCATCCAGCCCTCCATCCAGCCCTCCTTCCAGCCCTCCTTCCAGCCCTCCATCCAGCCCTCCTTCCATCCCTCCATCCAGCCCTCCATCCAGCCCTCCTTCCAGCCCTCCTTCCAGCCCTCCATCCATCCCTCCATCCATCCAGCCCTCCTTCCATCCAGCCCTCCTTCCATCCAGCCCTCCATCCAGCCCTCCTTCCAGCCCTCCTTCCAGCTTTCATTCCATCCAGCCCTCCTTCCATCCAGCCCTCCTTCAATCCAGCCCTCCTTCCATCCCAGTCTCCACTTCCGGGTTGGAGCGAGTAGTCGCATTTCGCTTTGCTCCACAGGTAGTATTACATTTCATTTCATTTCATTACAGTACAACGGTTTGATTTGTTTGATCTTAGCACTTCTTTTCTTAGCTAGCTACATAGCCGTCTTTGTATCAAAGATATTAGATTATCATCGAATTATCGAACCTCAACACTGCTAGCTAGCCAGCTAGCCAACTTCTACCGAAACAGTACAACGGAACGATTTGATTAGTGTAGTGTTAGCTAGCTACATAGTTGTCTTTGCTGTCTTGTATCCAAGATAATTGTGTAGTTTAGAGTAATTATCTAGCCAGTTATCGAGGTTACCTAGCCAGCTCCACTTTCAAACAAAGTCAGCTAGCCAGCTATTTTCGCCGTCCTAACGAGGTTACCTAGCCAGTTATCGAGGCTACCTAGCAGTAACACTTTCAAACAAAGTCAACAACGCAGCCACTGCTAGCTAGCCTACTTCACCAGCCAGCAGTACTGCATCATTTTAATCATTTTAGTCAATAAGAGTTTTGCAACGTAAGCTTAACTTTCTGAACATTCGAGACGTGTAGTCCACTTGTCATTCCAATCTCCTTTGCATTAGCGTAGCCTCTTCTGTAGCCTGTCAACTATGTGTCTGTCTATCCCTGTTCTCTCCTCTCTGCACAGACCATACAAACGCTTCACACCGCGTGGCCGCTGCCACCCTAACCTGGTGGTCCCAGCGCGCACGACCAACGTGGAGTTCCAGGTCTCCGGCAGCCTCTGGAACTGCCGATCTGCGGCCAACAAGGCAGAGTTCATCCCAGCCTATTGTCGTGTCTTTCCTATCGTTAAATTGAGGACTTATAGTTTTTATCATAGATTCCTATAATTAGGGATTACGCGGTCACTTGAGTAATAACGTAACTAATTAACTATGAATGAGGGCACCAGGAAAAGTTATTAGATTACAAGGTTATAATTTCTCAATCTAACCTTTCAGATATTTCCATATCTGATCAATAGTCTTCTAATTAAAGATTTATTTACTCTACCTTACGTCAGTCTCATTCCAAACGTCGTAAATCGTTGATCTGCACGAACCCAGTCTTCACTATGAGTCATCCATACATCAATTGTCTTAAATCATTTATTTATTACTAACTAATTAATTCACAGAAATGCATAAACAAACAAACTTAAAATAAAGTAGTTACATGAAATGGGAGAAAATATGCCCTAGTGGGCTAAACCGGCATGGCGGCTGTTAGACAAAGGGAAAGTTGCGTTCGACTAAGAATTCACTACAGAGTCCATAACTATAACAATTGACATGCTAATCCTTACACATGAACGCTCACTCATTCGGGAACAATTGCAATCAATATATATATATAGTTACGTCCAGTGTGTGTGTCCTTGGTCGTTGGAGAGAAGTTCGTTTTGGTTGTGGATTGTTCAGAGTGTCATTCGTAATAGAATGGATGTTTCGGTGGTTGTCTTTCTTCGCGTTCAATGATACAGAATTCCTAGCTGCAGACTAGAAGTCAATATCAAAACTTGTTATTATTGGTATAAGAGTCTTAACCACGTGGTATAGAAAGTAATTCTACTCAACCTTCGTTCTCCTCCTTGGAGGATAACATGGTCTCAACCTTTGTCCTCTCGTGATTGAGAGAAACATGGTCTAATGGTAATTTCTTAAAGTTGGCTTTTATTCAGATAGCAGAGAGGGGTGGTCCCATGGTCTCTGACCCAACTGGCTCAGGGGCGGTCCTTGGATTTAGTTCAAATACAACCGGGAGTTGTATTTTCCTTAATTAAACAGTTCAAAATCATATTACACAATTATACAAACAGTATCATACTCACTCATTCATTTTATACAACAAACAGATGTAAACCTCATATCTGAGGTTATTATATAAACAGCGGTATGGTAATGTGGTCCCACAGTCTCACGTGAGTTTCCCACGTGGTGACCAATGTACCGGTTCATAGCTGGACCTTCACCGATCATTCCTACTTGTGCAGGAATATGAAATATGTTCGTACCTCAAGTTCTGTGAGGTGGAAGAGAATTCCTTTGTCCTGAAAGTTTACCCTCTCTCTTAATACTGTTTAGCCATGAGGAGATCCTCAGGAATTTACAACGTCTCTCTTTGATCACAGCATGGGTTGAAGGAGCAAAGGGGGAGGCAGGGAGAGGGGGATGGGGTTTGCTATACCCACGCAGGCAACGTCATGACACTATGCTTCCCTCCAGTCCCTCGACTTCTTGGCACTGACGGAAACATGGATTACCACAGATAACACTGCTACTCCCACTGCTCTCTCCTCGTCTGCCCACGTGTTCTCGCACACCCCGAGAGCTTCTGGTCAGCGGGGTGGTGGCACTGGGATCCTCATCTCTCCCAAGTGGACATTCTCTCTTTCTCCCCTGACCCATCTGTCTATCGCCTCCTTTGAATTCCATGCTGTCACAGTTACCAGCCCTTTCAAGCCTAACATCCTTATCATTTATCGCCCTCCAGGTTCCCTTGGAGAGTTCATCAATGAGCTTGACGCCTTGATAAGCTCCTTCCCTGAGGATGGCTCACCCCTCACAGTTCTGGGTGACTTTAACCTCCCCACGTCTACCTTTGACTCATTCCTCTCTGCCTCCTTCTTTCCACTCCTCTCCTCTTTTGACCTCACCCTCTCACCTTCCCCCCCCCTACTCACAAGGCAGGCAATACGCTTGACCTCATCTTTACTAGATGCTGTTCTTCCACTAATCTCATTGCAACTCCCCTCCAAGTCTCCGACCACTACCTTGTATCCTTTTCCCTCTCGCTCTCATCCAACACCTCCCACTCTGCCCCTACTCGGATGGTATCGCGCCGTCCCAACCTTCGCTCTCTCTCCTCCGCTACTCTCTCCTCTTCCATCCTATCATCTCTTCCCTCTGCTCAAACCTTCTCCAACCTATCTCCTGATTCTGCCTCCTCAACCCTCCTCTCCTCCCTTTCTGCATCCTTTGACTCTCTTTGTCCCCTATCCTCCAGGCCGGCTCGGTCCTCCCCTCCTGCTCCGTGGCTCGACGACTCATTGCGAGCTCACAGAACAGGGCTCCGGGCAGCCGAGCGGAAATGGAGGAGAACTCGCCTCCCTGCGGACCTGGCATCCTTTCACTCCCTCCTCTCTACATTTTCCTCTTCTGTCTCTGCTGCTAAAGCCACTTTCTACCACTCTAAATTCCAAGCATCTGCCTCTAACCCTAGGAAGCTCTTTGCCACCTTCTCCTCCCTCCTGAATTCCCCCCCCCCTCCTCCCTCTCTGCGGATGACTTCGTCAACCGTTTTGAAAAGAAGGTCGACGACATCCGATCCTCGTTTGCTAAGTCAAACGACACTGCTGGTTCTGCTCACACTGCCCTACCCTGTGCTTTGACTTCTTTCTCCCCTCTCTCCCCAGATGAAATCTCGCGTCTTGTGACGGCCGGCCGCCCAACAACCTGCCCGCTTGACCCTATCCCCTCCTCTCTTCTCCAGACCATTTCCGGAGACCTTCTCCCTTACCTCACCTCGCTCATCAACTCATCCTTGACCGCTGGCTACGTCCCTTCCGTCTTCAAGAGAGCGAGAGTTGCACCCCTTCTGAAAAAACCTACACAATATCCCTCCGATGTCAACAACTACAGACCAGTATCCCTTCTTTCTTTTCTCTCCAAAACTCTTGAACGTGCCGTCCTTGGCCAGCTCTCCTGCTATCTCTCTCAGAATGACCTTCTTGATCCAAATCAGTCAGGTTTCAAGACTAGTCATTCAACTGAGACTGCTCTTCTCTGTGTCACGGAGGCGCTCCGCACTGCTAAAGCTAACTCTCTCTCCTCTGCTCTCATCCTTCTAGACCTATCGGCTGCCTTTGATACTGTGAACCATCAGATCCTCCTCTCCACCCTCTCCGAGTTGGGCATCTCCGGCGCGGCCCACGCTTGGATTGCGTCCTACCTGACAGGTCGCTCCTACCAGGTGGCGTGGCGAGAATCTGTCTCCGCACCACGTGCTCTCACCACTGGTGTCCCCCAGGGCTCCGTTCTAGGCCCTCTCCTATTCTCGCTATACACCAAGTCACTTGGCTCTGTCATAACCTCACATGGTCTCTCCTATCATTGCTGTGCAGACGACACACAATTAATCTTCTCCTTTCCCCCTTCTGATAACCAGGTGGCGAATCGCATCTCTGCATGTCTGGCAGACATATCAGTGTGGATGACGGATCACCACCTCAAGCTGAACCTCGGCAAGACGGAGCTGCTCTTCCTCCCGGGGAAGGACTGCCCGTTCCATGATCTCGCCATCACGGTTGACAACTCCATTGTGTCCTCCTCCCAGAGCGCTAAGAACCTTGGCGTGATCCTGGACAACACCCTGTCGTTCTCAACTAACATCAAGGCGGTGGCCCGTTCCTGTAGGTTCATGCTCTACAACATTCGCAGAGTACGACCCTGCCTCACACAGGAAGCGGCGCAGGTCCTAATCCAGGCACTTGTCATCTCCCGTCTGGACTACTGCAACTCGCTGTTGGCTGGGCTCCCTGCCTGTGCCATTAAACCCCTACAACTCATCCAGAACGCCGCAGCCCGTCTGGTGTTCAACCTTCCCAAGTTCTCTCACGTCACCCCGCTCCTCCGCTCTCTCCACTGGCTTCCAGTTGAAGCTCGCATCCGCTACAAGACCATGGTGCTTGCCTACGGAGCTGTGAGGGGAACGGCACCTCCGTACCTTCAGGCTCTGATCAGGCCCTACACCCAAACAAGAGCACTGCGTTCATCCACCTCTGGCCTGCTCGCCTCCCTACCTCTGAGGAAGTACAGTTCCCGCCCAGCCCAGTCAAAACTGTTCGCTGCTCTGGCACCCCAACTCCCTCACGACGCCAGGTCAGCGGAGTCAATCACCACCTTCCGGAGACACCTGAAACCCCACCTCTTTAAGGAGAACCTAGGATAGGATAAAGTAATCCTTCTAACCCCCCCCTTAAAAGATTTAGATGCACTATTGTAAAGTGGCTGTTCCACTGGATATCATAAGGTGAATGCACCAATTTGTAAGTCGCTCTGGATAAGAGCGTCTGCTAAATGACTTAAATGTAAATGTAAATATAATCCGTCCATCCAGCCCTCCTTCCAGCCCTCCTTCCAGCCTTCATTCCTTCCAGCCCTCATTCCATCCAGCCCTCCTTCCATCCAGCCCTCCTTCCATCCAGCCCTCCTTCCATCCCTCCATCCAGCCCTCCTTCCAGCCCTCCTTCCAGCCCTCCATCCAGCCCTCCATCCAGCCCTCCATCCATCCAGCCCTCCATCCAGCCCTCCATCCATCCAGCCCTCCATCCAGCCCTCCTTCCAGCCCTCCTTCCAGCCCTCCTTCCAGCCCTCCTTCCAGCCCTCCTTCCAGCCCTCCGTCCAGCCCTCCATTCAGCCCTCCATCCAGCCCTCCTTCCAGCCCTCCTTCCAGCCCTCCTTCCAGCCCTCCTTCCAGCCCTCCTTCCATCCAGCCCTCCTTCCAGCCCTCCATCCAGCCTTCCTTCCAGCCCTCCTTCCAGCCCTCCTTCCAGCCCTCCTTCCAGCCCTCCATCCAGCCCTCCTTCCAGCCCTCCATCCAGCCTTCCTTCCAGCCCTCCTTCCAGCCCTCCTTCCAGCCCTCCTTCCAGCCCTCCATCCAGCCCTCCTTCCATCCCTCCATCCAGCCCTCCTTCCAGCCCTCCTTCCATCCCTCCATCCAGCCCTCCTTCCAGCCCTCCTTCCAGCCCTCCTTCCAGCCCTCCTTCCAGCCCTCCTTCCAGCCCTCCTTCCAGCCCTCCTTCCATCCAGCCCTCCTTCCAGCCCTCCTTCCAGCCCTCCATCCAGCCTTCCTTCCATCCCTCCATCCAGCCCTCCTTCCAGCCCTCCTTCCAGCCCTCCTTCCAGCCCTCCTTCCAGCCCTCCTTCCAGCCAGCCCTCCTTCCATCCAGCCCTCCTTCCATCCAGCCCTCCTTCCAGCCCTCCATCCAGCCCTCCATCCAGCCCTCCTTCCAGCCCTCCTTCCAGCCCTCCATCCAGCCCTTTTTCCATCCCTCCATCCATCCAGCCCTCCTTCCATCCCTCCTTCCAGCCCTCCTTCCAGCCCTCCTTCCAGCCCTCCATCCAGCCCTTTTTCCATCCCTCCCTCCTTCCAGCCCTCCTTCCAGTCCTCCTTCCATCCCTCCTCAAGAGTATTAGTGAGGAGGACTGATAGCAAATCAAATGAAATCGTATTTGTCACATGCACTATTCAGAAGGTGACTAGGCAAGACAAAATATGTAAGTGCCTTTGAACGGGGTATGGTAGTAGGTGCCAGGCACACTGGTTTGTGTCAAGAACTGCAACTCTGCTGGGTTTTTCACGCTCAACAGTTTCCCGTGTGTATCAAGAATGCTCCACCACCCAAAGGACATCATGCCAACTTGAAACAACTGTGGGAAGCATTGGAGTTAAAATAGGCCAGAAATCCTGTGGAACGCTTTCGACACCTTGTAGAGTTCATGCCCCGACGAATTGAGGCTGTTGAGTAGGGTATCAAATGATGACTGTGATGTAGAGTTAGTATCTTATCAGGCCTCACCAATGTCCCCCTTCCTGAGAATATGGAGACACCAACAAAAGGTTGGTTGAACCTCACAAAGCAATACATCGGTCTATATTTTCTCATACTATTTTGACTTTTAGGGATTCAACAGTCTTAGTCAAGGGTTTCATAAAATGTGTTTTATTTCAGCAGTTACTCTTTCATACATGGACTGTTCTCAAACACACACCCACACATATATTTGGACACACCTACTCATTCAAGGGTTTTTCTTTATATATAATATTTTCTACATTGTAGAATAATAGTGAAGACATCAAAACTATGAAATAACACATATGGAATCATGTAGTAACCAAAAAAAGAGTTAAACAAATCAAAATATATTTTATATTTGAGATTCTTCAAAGTAGCCTATGCCTTGATGACAGCTTTGCACACTCTTGACATTCTCTCAACCAGCTTCATGAGGTAGTCACCTGGTATGCATTTCAATTAACAGGTGTGCCTTGTTCAAAGTTAATTTGTGGAATTTCTTTCCTTCTTAATGCGTTTGAGCCAATCAGTTGTGCTGTGACAAGGTAGGGTTGGTATACAGAAGATAGCCCTATTTGGTAAAAGACCATATTATATTATATTATGGCAAGAAGAGCTCAAATGTGCAAAGAGAAACGACAGTCCATCATTGCTTTAAGACATGAAGGTCAGTCAATCCGGACAATTTGTTTTTTGCTCTGACATGCACTGTCAACTATAGGACCTTATATAGACAGGTGTGTGCCTTTCCAAATCATGTCCAATCAATTGAATTTACCATAGGTGGACTCCAATCAAGTTGTAGAAACATCTCAAGGATGATCAATGGAGACAGGATGTACCTAAGCTCAATTTCGAAGTTTTATTGCCAAGGGTCTGAATAGTTATGTAAATAAGGTATTTCTGTTAAAAAAATATATATGCAAAAATGTCTATAAACCTGTTTTCGCTTCGTCATGATGGGGTTGTGTGTAGAATGATGAGGGGAAAAAAAGTAATTTAATCAATTTTAGAATAAGGCTGTAACGTAATTTTTTTGAAGGGGTCTGAACACTTTCCAAATGCACTGTACCTTCCACAGAGTGAGAGGTGCTCCTTGAGGGTGTGGAGAGGAACCATGTGGCCACAAGTTTGGCATTTCTCAAGGAGCATGTCCTGAAAATGTCATTGCAAGAAAAAAACTGCTATTTTTGTTTTATTTGACTTTTATTTAACTAGGCAAGTCAGTTAAAACCTGTCTGGGAACGGGGTTCCGCTAGCGAAATTGCAGGGCGCGAAATTCAAAACAACAGAAATGTCATAATTCAAATTGCTCAATCATACAAGTATTATACACCATTTTAAAGATAAACTTCTCGTTAATCCAACCACAGTGTCCGATTTCAAAAAGAGGAGTCACAAAAAGCAGAAATAGAGATAAAATGAATCACTAACCTTTGATGATCTTCATCAGATGACACTCATAGGACTTCATGTTACACAATACATGTATGTTTTGTTCGATAAAGTTCATATTTATATCCAAAAATCTCAGTTTACATTGGCGCGTAATGGTCAGTAATGTTTTGCTTCCAAAACATCCGGTGATTTTGCAGAGCCACATCAATTTACAAAAATACTCATCATAAATGTTGATGAAATACATGGAACTTTAGATAAACATCTCCTTAATGCAACCGCTGTGTCAGATTATTTTTTTTTAAATACAGAAAAAGCACACCATGCAATAATGTGAGTACGGCGCTCAGACACAAAAACAAACCATACCCGCCATGTTGTGGAGTCAACAGAAGTCAGAAATAGCATTATAAATATTCACTTACCTTTGATGATCTTCATCGGAATGCCAGTTCCACAATAAATGTTTGTTTTTTCCGATAAAGTACATTGATAGTCTGTTTTGTTTGCGCGTTTAGTACACAAATCCAAAAGCACAAAGCGCGTTACCATTATCTAGATGAAAAGTCAAAAAGCTCCATTACAGTTCGTAAAAACATGTCAAACGATGTTTTAAATCAATCCTTAGGGTATTTTTATCATAACTATGTAATAATATTTCAACCGGTTTCCATTACAGAGGAAAAGGAACGACCGGCGTGCCCACGTGCCCGAGAGGTAAACATCCCATTGTTCCTAATCAAACTGGTCTTATTCGACTCCCTTTCTCAATAGAAGTCTGGAAACAACTTCTATAGACTGTTGACATCTGCTGGAAGCCTTGGGAAGTGCAATTTGACCCCACAGACACTGGATATTAGATCGAGGATGAAATGAAAACTACAATTTCCCACTTCCTGGTTGGATTTTTCTCAGGTTTTCGCCTGCTATATGAGTTCTGTTACACTCACAGACATTATTTTAACAGTTTTGGAAACTTTAGAGTGTTTTCTATCCAAACTACACATTATATGCATATCATATTTTCTGGGCCTGAGTAACAGGCAGTTTACTCTGGGCACACTTTTCATCCAAACTCCCCAATGCTGCCCCCTATCCCAAACAGGTTTTAGGAGCAAATTGTTATTTACAATGACGGCCTTCCAAAATGCAAAAGACCACCAAAATCATGTGCAGGATCTGTCATTCTCATTGAAAGAAAGTCTATGAAGCTGTAAATCTGTTCTATGTGTTATAGATCTGTCATTCTCATTGAAAGAAAGTCTATGAAGCTGTAAATCTCTTCTATGTGTTATAGATCTGTCATTCTCATTGAAAGAAAGTCTATGAAGCTGTAAATCTCTTCTATGTGTTATAGATCTGTCATTCTCATTGAAAGAAAGTCTATGAAGCTGTAAATCTCTTCTATGTGTTATAGATCTGTCATTCTCATTGAAAGAAAGTCTATGAAGCTGTAAATCTCTTCTATGTGTTATAGATCTGTCATTCTCATTGAAAGAAAGTCTATGAAGCTGTAAATCTCTTCTATGTGTTATAGATCTGTCATTCTCATTGAAAGAAAGTCTATGACACTGTAAATCTCTTCTATGTGCGCTATTTCTATTGTTCCCAGTTATTTAAGTTCTATTTAATTTGACTTGAAATTCTCCTTACCTCCTCGGAAACGGCTGTCATCACAACCGGAAGGTCAGTCTGGATGGGCCTTATGTAGGCAATGGTTAATGCCACAATCCTCCATAACGTACCTTACAGTTTACCTGGTTGGATGCATACGCAGAAGGGTCAGAGACCGGGCTCTGGACACTGACCGGAGGATTTCGAATCCTCCGTCATGAGCTAGGGAAAGGAAATAGGACTCAAAGGTGTCCCGAAAAATCCCAGGCCCACCGTCCTCGAACGTGACCCATTTCTTCCACAGGCAAACGCTGCCCAAGAGAGCCCTCTCCGCTGAGGTGGGCAGCTCTAGAGGACTTGAGGCAATAACAAAAAAAGTGTGACTCCAGGTCTCATGCTTCCTCTTCCTCTTTGCTTTGGTCCCTAGAGGATTGAACTGGGTTGCATACGGCTGGAAAAGCAGTGTCAATATTTGTTGAGTGTTGAGTGGGGTACGTAAAGGTGTTTGAAAATTGTGAACACTCCCACTCGGGGTAGTTGAGGAAAAACGTTGGAGCAGGTGAGGGAACACTTAGAGCAGGTGAGGGAACACTTAGAGCAGGTGAGGGAACACTCGGAGCAGGTGAGGGAACACTCGGAGCAGGTGAGGGAACACTCAGAGCAGGTGAGGGAACACTCAGAGCAGGTGATATGAGAACACTCAGAGCAGGTGATATGAGAACACTCAGAGCAGGTGACATGAGAACACTCAGGGCAGGTGATATGAGAACACTCAGAGCAGGTGATATGAGAACACTCAGAGCAGGTGATATGAGAACACTCAGAGCAGGTGATATGAGAACACTCAGAGCAGGTGATATGAGAACACTCAGAGCAGGTGATATGAGAACACTCAGAGCAGGTGATATGAGAACACTCAGAGCAGGTGATATGAGAACACTCAGAGCAGGTGATATGGGAACACTCAGAGCAGGTGATATGAGAACACTCAGAGCAGGTGAGGGAACACTCAGAGCAGGTGATATGAGAACACTCAGAGCAGGTGATATGGGAACACTCAGAGCAGGTGATATGAGAACACTCAGAGAAGGTGATATGAGAACACTCAGAGCAGGTGATATGAGAACATTCAGAGCAGGTGATATGAGAACACTCAGAGCAGGTGAGGGAACACTCAGAGCAGGTGATATGAGAACACTCAAAGCAGGTGAAATGGGAACACTCAGAGCAGGTGATATGAGAACACTCAGAGCAGGTGATATGAGAACACTCAGAGCAGGTGATATGAGAACACTCAGAGCAGGTGATATGAGAACACTCAGAGCAGGTGATATGAGAACACTCAGAGCAGGTGATATGACAACACTCAGAGCAGGTGATATGACAACACTCAGAGCAGGTGAAGGGTTAAAGTTGATTCTGGGGGTCTTCTAAAGACCCCCACCATTGATCATGTTGTTATTCATTTGCTTACGTGCCATTGTACTTATGCTCACTGTATAGCGGAATATTGAGGCCTCTCTGTGTCTAGCTCTCTGCCAAAACCCGCAGCCCCGCGTCTGTGAGAAAAGGTGAGAAAAGGGACTGAGGGTGATAGCGAGACACAAAGAGACAGCGTCTGTTTTTCTCTGAAACAAGGGCAGATTTGCATACCGCTGAGACAGGTTCTCAGAAACCTTGTGTTATGAATAACTTGTTCTTTTAGCTGCACATGCAGGTTTTGACATAGGAGATCACGCCATAAGGTGTCTTTCTTTTGTTCAGGGCAGAACTCAGGAGAGACATAAGTTGTATGTTGATCTTTGACTTCTGTCTATGGCTGTATTTTAATTAAAATATATTAATCATATATATGCACATTTTGAGTATTCCTTATTTGTTAAGTAAATAACGGAGCCAAGAAAAGGTGGAACCAACAAAGGTGATATGAGAACACTCAGAGCAGGTGATATGAGAACACTCAGAGCAGGTGATATGAGAACACTCAGAGCAGGTGATATGAGAACACTTAGAGCAGGTGATATGAGAACACTCAGAGCAGGTGATATGAGAACATTCAGAGCAGGTGATATGAGGACACTCAGAGCAGGTGATATGAGAACACTCAGAGCAGGTGATATGAGAACACTCAGAGCAGGTGATATGAGGACACTCAGAGCAGGTGATATGAGAACACTCAGAGCAGGTGAGGGAACACTCAGAGCAGGTGAGGGAACACTCAGAGCAGGTGATATGAGAACACTCAGAGCAGGTGAGGGAACACTCAGAGCAGGTGAGGGAACACTCAGAGCAGGTGATATGAGAACACTCAGTGCAGGTGAGGGAACAGTCGGAGCAGGTGAGGGAACACTCAGAGCAGGTGAGGGAACACTCAGAGCAGGTGATATGAGAACACTCAGAGCAGGTGAGGGAACACTCAGAGCAGGTGATATGAGAACACTCAGAGCAGGTGAGGGAACACTCAGAGCAGGTGAGGGAACACTCAGAGCAGGTGAGGGAACACTCAGAGCAGGTGATATGAGAACACTCAGAGCAGGTGAGGGAACAGTCGGAGCAGGTGAGGGAACACTCAGAGCAGGTGAGGGAACACTCGGAGCAGGTGAGGGAACACTCGGAGCAGGTGAGGGAACACTCGGAGCAGGTGAGGGAACACTCAGAGCAGGTGAGGGAACAGTCGGAGCAGGTGAGGGAACACTCGGAGCAGGTGAGGGAACACTCGGAGCAGGTGAGGGAACACTCGGAGCAGGTGAGTGAACACTCAGAGCAGGTGAGTGAACATTCGGAGCAGGTGAGGGAACACTCAGAGCGGGTGAGGGAACACTCAGAGCAGGTGATTTGAGAACACTCGGAGCAGGTGATATGAGAACACTCGGAGCAGGTGAAGGGTTAAAGTTGATTCTGGGGGTCTTCTAAAGACCCCCACCATTGATCATGTTGTTATTCATTTGCTTACGTGCCATTGTACTTATGCTCACTGTATAGCGGAATATTGAGGCCTCTCTGTGTCTTGCTCTCTGCCAAAACCCGCAGCGCCGCGTCTGTGACAAAAGGTGAGAAAAGGGACTGAGGGTGATAGCGAGACACAAAGAGACAGCGTCTGTTTTTCTCTGAAACAAGGGCAGATTTGCATACCGCTGAGACAGGTTCTCAGAAACCTTGTGTTATGAATAACTTGTTCTTTTAGCTGCACATGCAGGTTTTGACATAGGAGATCACGCCATAAGGTGTCTTTCTTTTGTTCAGGGCAGAACTCAGGAGAGACATAAGTTGTATGTTGATCTTTGACTTCTGTCTATGGCTGTATTTTAATTAAAATATCTTACTCATATATATGCACATTTTGAGTATTACTTATTTGTTAAGTAAATAACGGAGCCAAGAAAAGGTGGAACCAACTAGGGTGATATGAGAACACTCAGAGAAGGTGATATGAGAACACTCAGAGCAGGTGAGGGAACACTCAGAGCAGGTGATATGAGAACACTCAGAGCAGGTGATATGGGAACACTCAGAGCAGGTGATATGAGAACACTCAGAGCAGGTGATATGAGAACACTCAGAGCAGGTGATATGAGAACACTCAGAGCAGGTGATATGAGAACACTCAGAGCAGGTGATATGAGAACACTCAGAGCAGGTGATATGAGAACACTCAGAGCAGGTGATATGACAACACTCAGAGCAGGTGATATGACAACACTCAGAGCAGGTGAAGGGTTAAAGTTAATTCTGGGGGTCTTCTAAAGACCCCCACCATTGATCATGTTGTTATTCATTTGCTTACGTGCCATTGTACTTATGCTCACTGTATAGCGGAATATTGAGGCCTCTCTGTGTCTAGCTCTCTGCCAAAACCCGCAGCCCCGCGTCTGTGAGAAAAGGTGAGAAAAGGGACTGAGGGTGATAGCGAGACACAAAGAGACAGCGTCTGTTTTTCTCTGAAACAAGGGCAGATTTGCATACCTGTCACGTTCCTGACCTGTTTTCTGTTTAGTTTTGTGTGTTAGTTGGTCAGGACGTGAGTTTGGGTGGGCATTCTATGTTGTCTGTTTCTATGTTGGTTTAGGGTTGCCTGGTATGGCTCTCAATTGGAGGCAGGTGTTTGGCGTTCCTCTAATTGAGAGTCATATTTAGGTAGGCGGTTCACAGTGTTTGTTTGTGGGTGGTTGTCTCCTGTGTCCGTGTCAATGTTTGCACCATACGGGACTGTATACGGTTTGTTCATTTCATGTAGTCTGTTCCTGTTCATTTCGTTCGTCACGTTGTATGTAAGTTCGTCGTTCAGGACTGTCTACTTTCGTTTTGTTATTTTGTATCATTTTCAAGTATAGTTCGTTTTGTCTTATTAAATAAATTCATCATGTCATTTCAACGCGCTGCACCTTGGTTCCCTCAATACTCCTCCTTTTCGGATGAAGAGGAGGAGGATTATCGTTACAGAACCACCCACCAAATTACCAGAGCCAAGCAGCGGAGTCAACGGAGTAAGGGACGGAGCAACAAGGACTTTTGGACTTGGGAGGAGATCCTGTCTGGTAGAGGACCCTGGGCGCAAACTGGAGGAAATCGCTGCTCTCGTGAGAAGAGTGAGGCAGTCACAGCCCAGGAGCGCTGGTATGAGGAGGCAGCTAGGAGACGTGGATGGAAGCCGGAGATTCAAGCTCGTAACCGGAATTATGAGGGGACACGTCTTGCACGGAAGCCCGAAAAGCCCGTGAGTAACTCCCAAAAATTTCTTGGGGGGGGGCTAAGGGGTTGTGGGCCAAGGGCAGGTAGGAGACCTGCGCCCACTTCCCAGGCTAACCGTGGAGAGCGGGAGTACGGGCAGACACCGTGTTACGCAGTAGAGCGCACGGTGTCTCCTGTACGTGTGCATAGCCCAGTGCGGGTTATTCCACCTCCCCGCACTGGTAGGGCTAGATTGGGCATTGAGCCAGGTGTCATGAGGCCGGCTCAACGCGTCTGGTCTCCAGTGCGTCTCCTCGGGCCGGCATACATGGCACCTGCCTTACGCATGGTTTCCCCGGTTCGCCTGCATAGCCCAGTGCGGGCTATTCCACCTCGCCGCACTGGCAGGGCGACCGGGAGCATTCAACCAGGTAAGGTTGGGCAGGCTCAATGCTCAAGAGAGCCAGTACGCCTGCACGGTCCGGTATTTCCTGCGCCACCTCCCCGCCCCAGCCTAGTACCTACAGTGCCTACATTACGCACTAGGCTACCAGTGCATTTCCAGAGCCCTGTTCCTCCTCCACGCACTCTCCCTGTAGTGCGTGCATCTAGCCCGGTGCCTCCAGTTCCGGCCCCACGCACTAAGCTACCAGTGCGTCTCCAGAGCCCTGTACACACTATATATTCTCCCCCTACTAATCCTGATGTGCTTGTCCTCAGCCCGGCGTCACCAGTGCCGGTACCACGCATCAGGGGTAGAGTAGGCTTTGAGGATACAGTGTGCCCTGTCCCTGCTCCCCGCACTAGTAGGAAGGTGCTTATCATTAGCACGGTGCCTCCAGTTCCGGCACCACGCACCAGGTCTACAGTGCGCCATATCCGGCCAGAGCCATCCGTCTCACCAGCGCCATCTGAGCCATCCGTCTCCCCAGCGCCATCTGAGCCATCCGTCTCCCCAGCGCCATCTGAGCCATCCGTCTCCCCAGCGCCATCTGAGCCATCCGTCTGCCAGGAGCCTGCAAAGCCGCCCGTCTGCCATGAGCCTACAGAGCCGTCAGCCAGACAGGAGCCGCTAGAGCCATCAGCCAGACAGGAGCCGCTAGAGCCGTCAGCCAGACAGGATCCGCCAGAGCCGCCAACCAGACAGGATCTGCCAGAGCCGCCAACCAGACAGGATCTGCCAGAGCCGCCAACCAGACAGGATCTGCCAGAGCCGCCAGCGAGCCATGAGCAGCCAGAGCCGTCAGAGCGCCATGAGCAGCCAGAGCCGTCAAAGAGCCATGTGCAGCCAGAGCCGTCAGTGAGCCATGAGCAGCCAGAGCCGTCAGAGAGCCATGAGCAGCCAGAGCCGTCAGAGCGCCATGAGCGTCGTGAGCCGTCAGCCTGCCATGAGCGTCGAGAGCCGTCAGCCTGCCATGAGCGTCGAGAGCCGTCAGCCTGCCATGAGCGTCGAGAGCCGTCAGCCTGCCATGAGCGTCGAGAGCCGTCAGCCTGCCATGAGCGTCGAGAGCCGTCAGCCTGCCATGAGCGTCGAGAGCCGTCAGCCTGCCATGAGCGTCGAGATCCGTCAGCCTGCCATGAGCGTCGAGAGCTGTCAGCCTGCCATGAGCGTCGAGAGCCGTCAGCCAGCCATGAGCATCGAGAGTCGTCAGTCAGCCATGAGCTGCCCTTCAGCCTGAAAAGGCTGGATACCCAGAACTGCCCATCAGTCCAGAGCTGTCTCTCTGTCCGGAGCTGCCTTTCAGTCCGGAGTTGCCCCTCTATCCTAATCTCCCTCTCTATCTTCATCTATCTCTATAGTCTTATCTATCCCTCTATCTTGATTTATCTCTCTGTCCTGGTGTTATCTTTATTTAATATATTATTAAGAGAATTGTGTGGGGGAAGAAAGAGGGTGGACATTCTTTGTGGGAGGAAGTTAGGATGGATTATGGTGGGGTGGGAACCGCGCCCGGAGCCTGAGCCACCACCGTGGTTAGATGCCCACCCAGACCCTCCCCTAGACTTTGTGCTGGTGCGTCCGGAGTTCGCACCTTGTGGGGGGGGTACTGTCACGTTCCTGACCTGTTTTCTGTTTAGTTTTGTGTGTTAGTTGGTCAGGACGTGAGTTTGGGTGGGCATTCTATGTTGTCTGTTTCTATGTTGGTTTAGGGTTGCCTGGTATGGCTCTCAATTGGAGGCAGGTGTTTGGCGTTCCTCTAATTGAGAGTCATATTTAGGTAGGCGGTTCACAGTGTTTGTTTGTGGGTGGTTGTCTCCTGTGTCCGTGTCAATGTTTGCACCATACGGGACTGTATACGGTTTGTTCATTTCATGTAGTCTGTTCCTGTTCATTTCGTTCGTCACGTTGTATGTAAGTTCGTCGTTCAGGACTGTCTACTTTCGTTTTGTTATTTTGTATCATTTTCAAGTATAGTTCGTTTTGTCTTATTAAATAAATTCATCATGTCATTTCAACGCGCTGCACCTTGGTTCCCTCAATACTCCTCCTTTTCGGATGAAGAGGAGGAGGATTATCGTTACAATACCGCTGAGACAGGTTCTCAGAAACCTTGTGTTATGAATAACTTGTTCTTTTAGCTGCACATGCAGGTTTTGACATAGGAGATCACGCCATAAGGTGTCTTTCTTTTGTTCAGGGCAGAACTCAGGAGAGACATAAGTTGTATGTTGATCTTTGACTTCTGTCTATGGCTGTATTTTAATTAAAATATATTAATCATATATATGCACATTTTGAGTATTCCTTATTTGTTAACCTGTCTAGGATCAGCGTGGCGCTAGCGGCACCCCCCCCCCCCCCCACTGAAAAACCAGTGCCGCGAAATTCAAAAAAAATATTTTTTTTAAATATTTAACTTTCACACATTAAAGTCCAATACAGCTAATGAAAGACACAGATCTTATGAATCCAGTCAACATTTCCGATTTTTAAAATGTTTTACAGGGAAGACACAATATGTAAAGATGTACATCTATTACCTAAAAACACATTAGCATAATCCACCATCTTTTATTTGTCCACCAACACCAGTAGCCATCACCAATTCGGCTAAACTAAGATATTTATAGCCCCTAACCAACAAAAAAACTCATTAGATGACAGTCTGATAACATATTTATGGTATGGGATAGGTTTTGTTAGAAAAAAGTGCATATTTCAGGTATATGGCATAGTTTACAATTGCACCCACCATCACAAATGGACTAGAATAATTACAATGAGCAACGTGTTTATCTAACTACTAATCATCAAACATTTCGTAAAAATACACAGCATACACGAATCGAAAGACACAGATCCTGTGAATACAGACAATATTTCAGATTTTCTAAGTGTCTTACAGCGAAAACACAATAAATCGTTATATTAGCTTAGCACATAGCAATTAGCAGCCCAGCATTGATTCTAGCCAAAGTGAGCGATAAAAGTCAACATCGCCAAAAGATATTAATTTTTTCACTAACCTTCTCAGAATTCTTCCGATGACACTCCTGTAACATCACATTACAACATGCATATACAGTTTGATCGAAAATGTTTATATTTAGCCACCAAAATCATGGTTAGACAATGTGAAATGTAGACAAGCTGGTAAAGAAAACGTCCTTGCGCCACTTAGACAGTGATCTACTCTTATACATAAATACTCATAAACGTGACTAAAAAATATAGGGTGGACAGGGATTGATAGACAATTTAATTCTTAATACAATTGCGTTATTACATTTTTTAATTTATCCTTACTTTTCAATACAGTTTGCGCCAAGCGAAGCTACGTCAAAAAACATGGCGTCCTAAGCCACTAAAATGTTTCGACAGAAACACGATTTATCATAATAAAAATGTCCTACCTTGAGCTGTTCTTCCATCAGTATCTTGGGCAAAGGATCCTTTCTTGGGAGAAATCGTCTTTTGGTGGAAAGCTGTCCTCTTGCCATGTGGAAATGTCAACTACGTTCGGGATGAACTGAAAAGCGTGCCCAACTTTTCACATCGTTGCAAAAATAAATGTCCCAAAATCGCACTAAACGGATATAAATTGCTATAAAACGCTTTAAATTAACTACTTTGTGATGTTTGTAACTCCTATAACGAGTGAAAAGATGACCGGAGAAATATAACAGGCTAAACTAACGCTTGGAACAGGAGAGGGTCGGTGTCTTCCACGCGCGTTACGCAGCAAGAAAAGACTTGCTAGCTAAAGGTTTTTTTCATTTGTAGGGCCTGTGAACGAGCAATCGAGCCCGTTGGAATCGTCATCACGTAAAGGCATCCAGGGGAAGACGTAAGAAGTGTCCGTATAGTCATAGCAACGACAGAGCCCTTTTAAATGACTTCAGAAAAGTGGCCAACGTTTCTCAAATCTGACTCCATGTCAGGGAAATTGCTGTAGAATGGGCTCTGTTCCACTTAGAGACAAAATTTCAACTCCTATAGAAACTATAGACTGTTTTCTATCCAATAATAATAATAATATGCATATTGTACGATCAAGGATTTTGTGGGAAGCCGTTTAAAAAATTAGCCACATTAGCATAAATAGTCTAAACAGCGCCCCCATCCCCAACAGGTTAAGTAAATAACGGAGCCAAGAAAAGGTGGAACCAACAAAGGTGATATGAGAACACTCAGAGCAGGTGATATGAGAACACTCAGAGCAGGTGATATGAGAACACTCAGAGCAGGTGATATGAGAACACTCAGAGCAGGTGATATGAGAACACTTAGAGCAGGTGATATGAGAACACTCAGAGCAGGTGATATGAGAACATTCAGAGCAGGTGATATGAGGACACTCAGAGCAGGTGATATGAGAACACTCAGAGCAGGTGATATGAGAACACTCAGAGCAGGTGATATGAGGACACTCAGAGCAGGTGATATGAGAACACTCAGAGCAGGTGAGGGAACACTCAGAGCAGGTGAGGGAACACTCAGAGCAGGTGATATGAGAACACTCAGAGCAGGTGAGGGAACACTCAGAGCAGGTGAGGGAACACTCAGAGCAGGTGATATGAGAACACTCAGTGCAGGTGAGGGAACAGTCGGAGCAGGTGAGGGAACACTCAGAGCAGGTGAGGGAACACTCAGAGCAGGTGATATGAGAACACTCAGAGCAGGTGAGGGAACACTCAGAGCAGGTGATATGAGAACACTCAGAGCAGGTGAGGGAACACTCAGAGCAGGTGAGGGAACACTCAGAGCAGGTGAGGGAACACTCAGAGCAGGTGATATGAGAACACTCAGAGCAGGTGAGGGAACAGTCGGAGCAGGTGAGGGAACACTCAGAGCAGGTCAGGGAACACTCGGAGCAGGTGAGGGAACACTCGGAGCAGGTGAGGGAACACTCGGAGCAGGTGAGGGAACACTCAGAGCAGGTGAGGGAACAGTCGGAGCAGGTGAGGGAACACTCGGAGCAGGTGAGGGAACACTCGGAGCAGGTGAGGGAACACTCGGAGCAGGTGAGTGAACACTCAGAGCAGGTGAGTGAACATTCGGAGCAGGTGAGGGAACACTCAGAGCTGGTGAGGGAACACTCAGAGCAGGTGATATGAGAACACTCGGAGCAGGTGATATGAGAACACTCGGAGCAGGTGAAGGGTTAAAGTTGATTCTGGGGGTCTTCTAAAGACCCCCACCATTGATCATGTTGTTATTCATTTGCTTACGTGCCATTGTACTTATGCTCACTGTATAGCGGAATATTGAGGCCTCTCTGTGTCTTGCTCTCTGCCAAAACCCGCAGCGCCGCGTCTGTGACAAAAGGTGAGAAAAGGGACTGAGGGTGATAGCGAGACACAAAGAGACAGCGTCTGTTTTTCTCTGAAACAAGGGCAGATTTGCATACCGCTGAGACAGGTTCTCAGAAACCTTGTGTTATGAATAACTTGTTCTTTTAGCTGCACATGCAGGTTTTGACATAGGAGATCACGCCATAAGGTGTCTTTCTTTTGTTCAGGGCAGAACTCAGGAGAGACATAAGTTGTATGTTGATCTTTGACTTCTGTCTATGGCTGTATTTTAATTAAAATATCTTAATCATATATATGCACATTTTGAGTATTACTTATTTGTTAAGTAAATAACGGAGCCAAGAAAAGGTGGAACCAACTAGGGTGATATGGGAACACTCAGAGCAGGTGATATGAGAACACTCAGAGCAGGTGATATGAGAACACTCAGAGCAGGTGATATGAGACCACTCAGAGCAGGTGATATGAGAACACTCAGAGCAGGTGAGGGAACACTCTGAGCAGGTGATATGAGAACACTCAGAGCAGGTGATATGAGAACACTCAGAGCAGGTGATTTGAGAACACTCAGAGCAGGTGATATGAGAACACTCAGAGCAGGTGATATGAGGACACTCAGAGCAGGTGATATGAGAACACTCAGAGCAGGTGATATGAGAACACTCAGAGCAGGTGAGGGGACACTCAGAGCAGGTGATATGAGGACACTCAGAGCAGGTGATATGAGAACACTCAGAGCAGGTGAGGGAACACTCAGAGCAGGTGATATGAGAACACTCAGAGCAGGTGACATGAGAACACTCAGAACAGGTGATATGAGAACACTCAGAGCAGGTGATATGAGAACACTCAGAGCAGGTGATATGAGAACACTCAGAGCAGGTGATATGAGGACACTCAGAGCAGGTGATATGAGAACACTCAGAGCAGGTGATATGAGGACACTCAGAGCAGGTGATATGGGAACACTCAGAGCAGGTGATATGAGAACACTCAGAGCAGGTGAGGGAACACTCAGAGCAGGTGATATGAGGATACTCAGAGCAGGTGATATGAGAACACTCAGAGCAGGTGAGGGAACACTCAGAGCAGGTGATATGAGAACACTCAGAGCAGGTGATATGAGAACACTCAGAACAGGTGATATGAGAACACTCAGAGCAGGTGATATGAGGACACTCAGAGCAGGTGATATGGGAACACTCAGAGCAGGTGATATGAGAACACTCAGAACAGGTGATATGAGAACACTCAGAGCAGGTGATATGAGGACACTCAGAGCAGGTGATATGAGAACACTCAGAGCAGGTGATATGAGAACGCTCAGAGCAGGTGATATGGGAACACTCAGAGCAGGTGATATGAGGACACTCAGAGCAGGTGATATGAGAACACTCAGAGCAGGTGAGGGAACACTCAGAGCAGGTGATATGAGAACACTCAGAGCAGGTGACATGAGAACACTCAGAACAGGTGATATGAGAACACTCAGAGCAGGTGATATGAGGACACTCAGAGCAGGTGATATGAGAACACTCAGAGCAGGTGATATGAGGACACTCAGAGCAGGTGATATGGGAACACTCAGAGCAGGTGAGGGAACACTCAGAGCAGGTGATATGAGAACACTCAGAGCAGGTGACATGACAACACTCAGAGCAGGTGATATGACAACACTCAGAGCAGGTGATATGAGAACATTCAGAGCAGGTGATATGAGAACACTCAGAGCAGGTGAGGGAACACTCAGAGCAGGTGATATGAGAACACTCAGAGCAGGTGATATGGGAACACTCAGAGCAGGTGATATGAGAACACTCAGAGCAGGTGATATGAGAACACTCAGAGCAGGTGATATGAGAACACTCAGAGCAGGTGATATGAGAACACTCAGAGCAGGTGATATGAGAACACTCAGAGCAGGTGATATGAGAACACTCAGAGCAGGTGATATGACAACACTCAGAGCAGGTGATATGACAACACTCAGAGCAGGTGAAGGGTTAAAGTTAATTCTGGGGGTCTTCTAAAGACCCCCACCATTGATCATGTTGTTATTCATTTGCTTACGTGCCATTGTACTTATGCTCACTGTATAGCGGAATATTGAGGCCTCTCTGTGTCTAGCTCTCTGCCAAAACCCGCAGCCCCGCGTCTGTGAGAAAAGGTGAGAAAAGGGACTGAGGGTGATAGCGAGACACAAAGAGACAGCGTCTGTTTTTCTCTGAAACAAGGGCAGATTTGCATACCGCTGAGACAGGTTCTCAGAAACCTTGTGTTATGAATAACTTGTTCTTTTAGCTGCACATGCAGGTTTTGACATAGGAGATCACGCCATAAGGTGTCTTTCTTTTGTTCAGGGCAGAACTCAGGAGAGACATAAGTTGTATGTTGATCTTTGACTTCTGTCTATGGCTGTATTTTAATTAAAATATATTAATCATATATATGCACATTTTGAGTATTCCTTATTTGTTAAGTAAATAACGGAGCCAAGAAAAGGTGGAACCAACAAAGGTGATATGAGAACACTCAGAGCAGGTGATATGAGAACACTCAGAGCAGGTGATATGAGAACACTCAGAGCAGGTGATATGAGAACACTCAGAGCAGGTGATATGAGAACACTTAGAGCAGGTGATATGAGAACACTCAGAGCAGGTGATATGAGAACATTCAGAGCAGGTGATATGAGGACACTCAGAGCAGGTGATATGAGAACACTCAGAGCAGGTGATATGAGAACACTCAGAGCAGGTGATATGAGGACACTCAGAGCAGGTGATATGAGAACACTCAGAGCAGGTGAGGGAACACTCAGAGCAGGTGAGGGAACACTCAGAGCAGGTGATATGAGAACACTCAGAGCAGGTGAGGGAACACTCAGAGCAGGTGAGGGAACACTCAGAGCAGGTGATATGAGAACACTCAGTGCAGGTGAGGGAACAGTCGGAGCAGGTGAGGGAACACTCAGAGCAGGTGAGGGAACACTCAGAGCAGGTGATATGAGAACACTCAGAGCAGGTGAGGGAACACTCAGAGCAGGTGATATGAGAACACTCAGAGCAGGTGAGGGAACACTCAGAGCAGGTGAGGGAACACTCAGAGCAGGTGAGGGAACACTCAGAGCAGGTGATATGAGAACACTCAGAGCAGGTGAGGGAACAGTCGGAGCAGGTGAGGGAACACTCAGAGCAGGTGAGGGAACACTCGGAGCAGGTGAGGGAACACTCGGAGCAGGTGAGGGAACACTCGGAGCAGGTGAGGGAACACTCAGAGCAGGTGAGGGAACAGTCGGAGCAGGTGAGGGAACACTCGGAGCAGGTGAGGGAACACTCGGAGCAGGTGAGGGAACACTCGGAGCAGGTGAGTGAACACTCAGAGCAGGTGAGTGAACATTCGGAGCAGGTGAGGGAACACTCAGAGCTGGTGAGGGAACACTCAGAGCAGGTGATATGAGAACACTCGGAGCAGGTGATATGAGAACACTCGGAGCAGGTGAAGGGTTAAAGTTGATTCTGGGGGTCTTCTAAAGACCCCCACCATTGATCATGTTGTTATTCATTTGCTTACGTGCCATTGTACTTATGCTCACTGTATAGCGGAATATTGAGGCCTCTCTGTGTCTTGCTCTCTGCCAAAACCCGCAGCGCCGCGTCTGTGACAAAAGGTGAGAAAAGGGACTGAGGGTGATAGCGAGACACAAAGAGACAGCGTCTGTTTTTCTCTGAAACAAGGGCAGATTTGCATACCGCTGAGACAGGTTCTCAGAAACCTTGTGTTATGAATAACTTGTTCTTTTAGCTGCACATGCAGGTTTTGACATAGGAGATCACGCCATAAGGTGTCTTTCTTTTGTTCAGGGCAGAACTCAGGAGAGACATAAGTTGTATGTTGATCTTTGACTTCTGTCTATGGCTGTATTTTAATTAAAATATCTTAATCATATATATGCACATTTTGAGTATTACTTATTTGTTAAGTAAATAACGGAGCCAAGAAAAGGTGGAACCAACTAGGGTGATATGGGAACACTCAGAGCAGGTGATATGAGAACACTCAGAGCAGGTGATATGAGAACACTCAGAGCAGGTGATATGAGACCACTCAGAGCAGGTGATATGAGAACACTCAGAGCAGGTGAGGGAACACTCTGAGCAGGTGATATGAGAACACTCAGAGCAGGTGATATGAGAACACTCAGAGCAGGTGATTTGAGAACACTCAGAGCAGGTGATATGAGAACACTCAGAGCAGGTGATATGAGGACACTCAGAGCAGGTGATATGAGAACACTCAGAGCAGGTGATATGAGAACACTCAGAGCAGGTGAGGGGACACTCAGAGCAGGTGATATGAGGACACTCAGAGCAGGTGATATGAGAACACTCAGAGCAGGTGAGGGAACACTCAGAGCAGGTGATATGAGAACACTCAGAGCAGGTGACATGAGAACACTCAGAACAGGTGATATGAGAACACTCAGAGCAGGTGATATGAGAACACTCAGAGCAGGTGATATGAGAACACTCAGAGCAGGTGATATGAGGACACTCAGAGCAGGTGATATGAGAACACTCAGAGCAGGTGATATGAGGACACTCAGAGCAGGTGATATGGGAACACTCAGAGCAGGTGATATGAGAACACTCAGAGCAGGTGAGGGAACACTCAGAGCAGGTGATATGAGGATACTCAGAGCAGGTGATATGAGAACACTCAGAGCAGGTGAGGGAACACTCAGAGCAGGTGATATGAGAACACTCAGAGCAGGTGATATGAGAACACTCAGAACAGGTGATATGAGAACACTCAGAGCAGGTGATATGAGGACACTCAGAGCAGGTGATATGGGAACACTCAGAGCAGGTGATATGAGAACACTCAGAACAGGTGATATGAGAACACTCAGAGCAGGTGATATGAGGACACTCAGAGCAGGTGATATGAGAACACTCAGAGCAGGTGATATGAGAACGCTCAGAGCAGGTGATATGGGAACACTCAGAGCAGGTGATATGAGGACACTCAGAGCAGGTGATATGAGAACACTCAGAGCAGGTGAGGGAACACTCAGAGCAGGTGATATGAGAACACTCAGAGCAGGTGACATGAGAACACTCAGAACAGGTGATATGAGAACACTCAGAGCAGGTGATATGAGGACACTCAGAGCAGGTGATATGAGAACACTCAGAGCAGGTGATATGAGGACACTCAGAGCAGGTGATATGGGAACACTCAGAGCAGGTGATATGAGAACACTCAGAGCAGGTGAGGGAACACTCAGAGCAGGTGATATGAGGACACTCAGAGCAGGTGATATGAGAACACTCAGAGCAGGTGAGGGAACACTCAGAGCAGGTGATATGAGAACACTCAGAGCAGGTGATATGAGAACACTCAGAACAGGTGATATGAGAACACTCAGAGCAGGTGATATGAGGACACTCAGAGCAGGTGATATGGGAACACTCAGAGCAGGTGATATGAGAACACTCAGAACAGGTGATATGAGAACACTCAGAGCAGGTGATATGAGGACACTCAGAGCAGGTGATATGAGAACACTCAGAGCAGGTGATATGAGAACGCTCAGAGCAGGTGATATGGGAACACTCAGAGCAGGTGATATGGGAACACTCAGAGCAGGTGATATGAGAACACTCAGAGCAGGTGATATGAGAACACTCAGAGAAGGTGATATGAGAACACTCAGAGCAGGTGCTATGAGAACACTCAGAGCAGGTGATATGGGAACACTCAGAGCAGGTGATATGGGAACACTCAGAGCAGGTGATATGAGAACACTCAGAGCAGGTGATATGAGAACACTCAGAGCAGGTGATATGAGAACACTCAGAGCAGGTGATATGAGAACACTCAGATCAGGTGATATGGGAACACTCAGAGCAGGTGATATGAGAACACTCAGAGAAGGTGATATGAGAACACTCAGAGCAGGTGATATGGGAACACTCAGAGCAGGTGATAAAACCAGGGTAAACAGGACAGGCAGGTTAACACAATACAATAGACCAGGGTAACAGGACAGGCAGGTGAATACAATACAACAGACCAGGGAAACAGGACCGGCTGGTTATCACAATACAATAGACCAGGGTAACAGGTCACAGGACAGGCAGGTTAACACAATACATTAGACCAGGGAAACAGGACACAGGACAGGCAGGTTAACACAATACAATAGACCAGGGTAACAGGACAGGCCGGTTAACACAATACAATAGACCAGGGTAACAGGACAGGCAGGTGAATACAATACAATAGACCAGGGAAACAGGACACAGGACAGGCAGGGAATCACAATACAATAGACCAGGGTATAAGGACAGGCAGGTTAACACAATACAATAGACCAGGGTAACAGGACCGGCTGGTTATCACAATACAATAGACCAGGGTAACAGGTCACAGGACAGGCAGGTTAACACAATACATTAGACCAGGGAAACAGGACAGGCAGGTTAACACAATACAATAGACCAGGGTAGCAGGACAGACAGGTTAACACAATACAATAGAACAGGGTAACAGGACAGGCAGGGTAACACAATACAATAGACCAGGGTAACAGGACAGACAGGTTAACACAATACAATAGACCAGGGTAACAGGACACAGGACAGGTAGGTTAACACAATACAATAGACCAGGGTAACAGGACACAGGACAGGTGATCACAATTCAATAGACCAGGGTAACAGGACAGGCAGGTTAACACAATGCGATAGACCAGGGTAACAGGACAGGCAGGTTAACACAATACAATAGACCAGGGTAACTGGACACAGGACAGGCAGGTTAACACAATGCAATAGACCATGGTAACAGGACAGGCAGGTTTACACAATACAATAGACGAGGGTAACAGGACACAGGACAGGCAGGTTAACACAATACAAAATACCAGGGTAACAGGACAGGTAGGTTAACACAATACAATAGACCAGGGTAACAGGGCAGACAGGTTAACACAATACAATAAACCAGGGTAACAGGACAGGCAGGTAAATACAATACAATAGACCAGGGTAACAGGACAGGCAGGTTAACACAATACAATAGGCCAGGGTAACAGGACAGGCAAGTGAATACAATACAATAGACCAGGGAAACAGGACACAGGACAGGCAGGGAATCACAATACAATAGACCAGGGTATAAGGACAGGCAGGTTAACACAATACAATAGACCAGGGTAACAGGACCGGCTGGTTATCACAATACAATAGACCAGGGTAACAGGTCACAGGACAGGCAGGTTAACACAATACATTAGACCAGGGAAACAGGACACAGGACAGGCAGGTTAACACAATACAATAGACCAGGGTAACAGGACAGGCCGGTTAACACAATACAATAGACCAGGGTAACAGGACAGGCAGGTGAATACAATACAATAGACCAGGGAAACAGGACACAGGACAGGCAGGGAATCACAATACAATAGACCAGGGTATAAGGACAGGCAGGTTAACACAATACAATAGACCCGGGTAACAGGACCGGCTGGTTATCACAATACAATAGACCAGGGTAACAGGTCACAGGACAGGCAGGTTAACACAATACATTAGACCAGGGAAACAGGACAGGCAGGTTAACACAATACAATAGACCAGGGTAGCAGGACACATGACAGGTTAACACAATACAATAGAACAGGGTAACAGGACAGGCAGGGTAACACAATACAATAGACCAGGGAAACAGGACCGGCTGGTTATCACAATACAATAGACCAGGGTAACAGGTCACAGGACAGGCAGGTTAACACAATACATTAGACCAGGGAAACAGGACACAGGACAGGCAGGTTAACACAATACAATAGACCAGGGTAACAGGACAGGCCGGTTAACACAATACAATAGACCAGGGTAACAGGACAGGCAGGTGAATACAATACAATAGACCAGGGAAACAGGACACAGGACAGGCAGGGAATCACAATACAATAGACCAGGGTATAAGGACAGGCAGGTTAACACAATACAATAGACCAGGGTAACAGGACCGGCTGGTTATCACAATACAATAGACCAGGGTAACAGGTCACAGGACAGGCAGGTTAACACAATACATTAGACCAGGGAAACAGGACAGGCAGGTTAACACAATACAATAGACCAGGGTAGCAGGACAGACAGGTTAACACAATACAATAGAACAGGGTAACAGGACAGGCAGGGTAACACAATACAATAGACCAGGGTAACAGGACAGACAGGTTAACACAATACAATAGACCAGGGTAACAGGACACAGGACAGGTAGGTTAACACAATACAATAGACCAGGGTAACAGGACACAGGACAGGTGATCACAATTCAATAGACCAGGGTAACAGGACAGGCAGGTTAACACAATGCGATAGACCAGGGTAACAGGACAGGCAGGTTAACACAATACAATAGACCAGGGTAACTGGACACAGGACAGGCAGGTTAACACAATGCAATAGACCATGGTAACAGGACAGGCAGGTTTACACAATACAATAGACGAGGGTAACAGGACACAGGACAGGCAGGTTAACACAATACAAAATACCAGGGTAACAGGACAGGTAGGTTAACACAATACAATAGACCAGGGTAACAGGGCAGACAGGTTAACACAATACAATAAACCAGGGTAACAGGACAGGCAGGTAAATACAATACAATAGACCAGGGTAACAGGACAGGCAGGTTAACACAATACAATAGGCCAGGGTAACAGGACAGGCAAGTGAATACAATACAATAGACCAGGGAAACAGGACACAGGACAGGCAGGGAATCACAATACAATAGACCAGGGTATAAGGACAGGCAGGTTAACACAATACAATAGACCAGGGTAACAGGACCGGCTGGTTATCACAATACAATAGACCAGGGTAACAGGTCACAGGACAGGCAGGTTAACACAATACATTAGACCAGGGAAACAGGACACAGGACAGGCAGGTTAACACAATACAATAGACCAGGGTAACAGGACAGGCCGGTTAACACAATACAATAGACCAGGGTAACAGGACAGGCAGGTGAATACAATACAATAGACCAGGGAAACAGGACACAGGACAGGCAGGGAATCACAATACAATAGACCAGGGTATAAGGACAGGCAGGTTAACACAATACAATAGACCCGGGTAACAGGACCGGCTGGTTATCACAATACAATAGACCAGGGTAACAGGTCACAGGACAGGCAGGTTAACACAATACATTAGACCAGGGAAACAGGACAGGCAGGTTAACACAATACAATAGACCAGGGTAGCAGGACACATGACAGGTTAACACAATACAATAGAACAGGGTAACAGGACAGGCAGGGTAACACAATACAATAGACCAGGGTAACAGGACAGACAGGTTAACACAATACAATAGACCAGGGTAACAGGACACAGGACAGGTAGGTTAACACAATACAATAGACCAGGGTAACAGGACACAGGACAGGTGATCACAATTCAATAGACCAGGGTAACAGGACAGGCAGGTTAACACAATGCAATAGACCAGGGTAACAGGACAGGCAGGTTAACACAATACAATAGACCAGGGTAACTGGACACAGGACAGGCAGGTTAACACAATGCATTAGACCATGGTAACAGGACAGGCAGGTTTACACAATACAATAGACGAGGGTAACAGGACACAGGACAGGCAGGTTAACACAATACAAAATACCAGGGTAACAGGACAGGTAGGTTAACACAATACAATAGACCAGGGTAACAGGGCAGACAGGTTAACACAATACAATAAACCAGGGTAACAGGACAGGCAGGTAAATACAATACAATAGACCAGGGTAACAGGACAGGCAGGTTAACACAATACAATAGGCCAGGGTAACAGGACAGGCAAGTGAATACAATACAATAGACCAGGGAAACAGGACACAGGACAGGCAGGGAATCACAATACAATAGACCAGGGTATAAGGACAGGCAGGTTAATGCAAAACAATAGATCAGGGTAACAGGACAGGCTGGTTATCACAATACAGTAGACCAGGTTAATAGGACAGGCAGGTTAACACAATACAATAGACCAGGGTAACAGGACAGACGGGTTAACACAATACAATAGACCAGGTTAATAGGACAGGCAGGTTAACACAATACAATAGACCAGGGTAACAGGACACAGGACAGGCAGGTTAACACAATACAATAGACCAGGGTAAAAGGACACAGGACAGGTGATCACAATTCAATAGACCAGGGTAACAGGACAGGCAGGTTAACACAATACAATAGACCAGGGTAACAGGACAGGCAGGTTAACACAATACAATAGACCAGGCTAACAGGACAGGCAGGTTAACACAAAACAATAGACCAGGCTAACAGGACACATGACAGGTGATCACAATACAATAGACCAGGGTAACTGGACAGGCAGGTTAATACAATACATTAGACCAGGGTAACAGGACACATGACAGGCAGGTTAACACAATACAATAGACCAGGGTAACAGGACACATGACAGGCGGGTGATCACAATGCAATAGACCAGGGTAACAGGACACAGGACAGGCAGGTTAACACAATACAATATACCAGGGTAACAGGACAGGCAGGTTAACACAATACTATAGACCAGGGTACCAGGACAGGCAGGTTAACACAATACAATAGACCAGGGTAACAGGACACAGGACAGGCAGGTTAACACAATATAATAGACCAGGATAACATGACACAAGTCAGGCAGGTTAACACAATACAATAGACCAGGGTAACAGGACAGGCAGGATAACACAATACAAGAGACCAGGGTAACAGGACAGGCAGGTTAACACAATACAATAGACCAGGGTAACAGGACACAGGACAAGCAGGAAAACACAATACAATAGACCTGGCTAACAGGACACATGACAGGTGATCACAATACAATAGACCAGGGTAACTGGACAGGCAGGTTAATACAATACATTAGACCAGGGTAACAGGACACATGACAGGCAGGTTAACACAATACAATAGACCAGGGTAACAGGACACAGGACAGGCAGGTTAACACAATACAATAGACCAGGGTAACAGGACACAGGACAGGCGATCACAATTCAATAGACCAGGGTAACAGGACAGGCAGGTTAACACAATACAATAGACCAGGCTAACAGGACACATGACAGGTGATCACAATACAATAGACCAGGGTAACTGGACAGGCAGGTTAATACAATACATTAGACCAGGGTAACAGGACACATGACAGGCAGGTTAACACAATACAATAGACCAGGGTAACAGGACACATGACAGGCGGGTGATCACACTACAATAGACCAGGGTAACAGGACAGGCAGGTTAACACAATACAATAGACCAGGCTAACAGGACAGGCAGGTTAACACAAAACAATAGACCAGGCTAACAGGACACATGACAGGTGATCACAATACAATAGACCAGGGTAACTGGACAGGCAGGTTAATACAATACATTAGACCAGGGTAACAGGACACATGACAGGCAGGTTAACACAATACAATAGACCAGGGTAACAGGACACATGACAGGCGGGTGATCACAATGCAATAGACCAGGGTAACAGGACACAGGACAGGCAGGTTAACACAATACAATATACCAGGGTAACAGGACAGGCAGGTTAACACAATACAATAGACCAGGGTACCAGGACAGGCAGGTTAACACAATACATTACACCAGGGTAAAAGGACAGGCAGGTTATCACAATACAATAGACTAGGGGAAAAGCACACAGGACAGGCAGGTTAACACAATACAATAGACCAGGGTAACAGGACACAGGACAGGCAGGTTAACACAATACAATAGACCAGGGTAACAGGACAGGCAGGTTAATACAATACAATAGACCAGGGTAACAGGACAGGCAGGTTAACACAATACAATAGACCAGGGTAACAGGACACTGGACAAGCAGGTTAACACAATACAATAGACCTGGCTAACAGGACACATGACAGGTGATCACAATACAATAGACCAGGGTAACTGGACAGGCAGGTTAATACAATACATTAGACCAGGGTAACAGGACACATGACAGGCAGGTTAACACAATACAATAGACCAGGGTAACAGGACACAGGACAGGCAGGTTAACACAATACAATAGACCAGGGTAACAGGACAGGCAGGTTAACACAATACAATAGACCAGGGTAACCAGGACAGGCAGGTTAACACAATACAATAGACCAGGTTAACAGGACGGACAGGTTAACACAATACAATAGACCAGGGTAACGGGACAGGCAGGTTAACACAATACAATAGACCAGGGTAACAGGACAGGCAGGTTAACACAATACAATAGACCAGGGTAACAGGACAGGCAGGTTATCACAATACAATAGACCAGGGTAACAGGACACAGGACAGGCAGGTTAACACAATACAATAGACCAGGATAACAGGACAGGCAGGTTAACACAATACAATAGACCAGGGTAACAGGACAGGCAGGTTAACACAATACAATAGACCAGGGTAACAGGACAGGCAGGTTAACACAATACAATAGACCAGGGTAACAGGACAGGCAGGTTATCACAATACAATAGACCAGGTTAACAGGACAGGCAGGTTAACACAATACAATAGACCAGGGTAACAGGACAGGCAGGTTAACACTATACAATAGACCAGGGTAACAGGACAGGCAGGTTAATACAATACATTAGACCAGGGTAACAGGACCGGCAGGTTAACACAATACAATAGACCAGGGTAACAGGACACAGGACAGGTAGGTTAACACAATACAATAGACTAGGTTAACATGACACAGGTCATGCAGGTTAACACAATACAATAGACCAGGGTAACAGGACACAGGAAAGGCAGGTTAACACAATACAATAGACCAGGGTAACAGGACAGGCAGGTTAATACAAAACAATACACCAGGGTAACAGGACAGGCAGGTTAACACAAAACAATAGACCAGGGTAACAGGACAGGCAGGTGATCAGAATATAATAGACCAGGGTAACAGGACAAAGGACAGGCAGGTTAACACAATACAATAGACCAGGGTTACAGGACAGGCAGGCGAACACAATACAACAGACCAGGGTAACAGGACAGGCGGGTTAATACAATACATTAGACCAGGGTAACAAGACAGGCTGGTTATCACAATACAATAGACCAGGGTAACAGGACAGGCAGGTTAACACAGTACAATAGACCAGGGTAAACAGGACAGGCAGGTTAACACAATATAATAGACCAGGGTAACAGGATAGGCAGGTTAACACAATACAATTTACCAGGGTAACAGGACAGGCAGGTTAACACAATACAATAGACCAGGGTAACTGGACAAGCAGGTTAACACAATACAATAGACCAGGTTAACAGGACAGGCAGGTTAACACAATACAATAGACCAGGGTAACAGGACAGGCAGGTTAACACTATACAATAGACCAGGGTAACAGGACAGGCAGGTTAATACAATACATTAGACCAGGGTAACAGGACCGGCAGGTTAACACAATACAATAGA
The DNA here is from genome assembly GCF_029448725.1 of Salvelinus fontinalis. NCBI lineage: Eukaryota > Metazoa > Chordata > Actinopteri > Salmoniformes > Salmonidae > Salvelinus > Salvelinus fontinalis. The sequence continues at coordinate 32,831,971 of NC_074700.1, read as the reverse complement.
CCAGGGTAACAGGACACAGGACAGGCAGGTTAACACAATACAATAGACTAGGTTAACATGACACAGGTCATGCAGGTTAACACAATACAATAGACCAGGGTAACAGGACACAGGACAGGCAGGTTAACACAATACAATAGACCAGGGTAACAGGACAGGCAGGTTAATACAAAACAATACACCAGGGTAACAGGACAGGCAGGTTAACACAATACAATAGACCAGGGTAACAGGACAGGCAGGTGATCAGAATATAATAGACCAGGGTAACAGGACAAAGGACAGGCAGGTTAACACAATACAATAGACCAGGGTAACAGGACAGGCAGGCGAACACAATACAACAGACCAGGGTAACAGGACAGGCGGGTTAATACAATACATTAGACCAGGGTAACAGGACAGGCAGGTTATCACAATACATTAGACCAGGGTAACAAGACAAGCTGGTTATCACAATACAATAGACCAGGGTAACAGGACAGGCAGGTTAACACAATACAATAGACCAGGGTAACAGGATACAGGACAGACAGGTTAACATAATACAATATACCAGGGTAACAGGACACAGGACAGGCAGGTTAACACAATACAATAGACCAGGGTAACAGGACATGCAGGTTATCACAATACAATAGACCAGGGTAACAGGACAGGCAGGTTAACACAATACAATAGACAAGGGTAACAGGACACAGGACAAGCAGTTTAACACAATACAATAGACCAGGGTAACAGGACAGGCTGGTTATCACAATACAATAGACCAGGGTAACAGGACAGGCAGGTTAACACAATACAATAGACCAGGGTAACAAGACAGGCTGGTTATCACAATACAATAGACCAGGGTAACAGGACAGGCAGGTTAACACAATACAATAGACCAGGGTAAACATGACAGGCAGGTTAACACAATTCAATAGACCAGGGTAACAGGACAGGCAGGTTAACACAATCCAATAGACCAGGGTATCAGGACAGGCAGGTTAACACAATACAATAGACCAGGGTAAGCAGGACAGGCAGGTTAACACAATCCAATAGACCAGGGTAACAGGACAGGCAGGTTAACACAATACAATAGACCAGGGTAACAGGACACAGGACATGCAGGTTAACACAATACAATAGACCAGGGTAACTGGACAGGCAGGTTAACACAATACAATAGACCAGGGTAACAGGACAGGCAGGTTAACACAATACAATAGACCAGGGTAACAGAACAGGCAGGTTAACACAATACAATAGACCAGGGTAACAGGACACAGGACATTCAGGTTAACAATACAATAGACCAGGGTAACAGGACATGCAGGTTAACACAATACAATAGACCAGGGTAAACAGGACAGGCAGGTTAACACAATCCAATAGACCAGGGTAACAAGACAGGCTGGTTATGACAATACAATAGACCAGGGTAACAGGACAGGCAGGTTAACACAATACAATAGACCAGGGTAAACAGGACAGGCAGGCTAACACAATCCAATAGACCAGGGTAACAAGACAGGCAGGTTAACAAAATCCAATAGACCAGGGTAAAAGGACAGGTATGTTAATACAATACATTAGACCAGGGTAACAGGACACAGGACAAGCAGGGTAACAAAATACAATAGACCAGGGTAACAGGACAGGCAGGTTATCACAATATACAATAGACCAGGGTAACAGGACAGGCAGGTTATCACAATATACAATAGACCAGGGTAACAGGACAGGCAGGTTAGCACAATACAATAGACCAGGGTAAACAGGACAAGCAGGTTAACACAATCCAATTGACCAGGGTAACAGGACAGGCAGTTTAACACAATCCAATAGACCAGGGTAAAAGGACAGGTAGGTTAACACAATCCAATAGACCAGGTTATCAGGACAGGCAGGTTAACACAATACAATAGACCAGGGTAACAGGACAGGCATGTTAACACAATAAAAAAGACCAGGGTAACAGGACAGGCAGGTTAACACAATACAATAGACCAGGCTATCAGGACACATGACAGGTGATCACAATACAATCGACCAGGGTAACAGGACAGGCAGGTTTACACAATACAATAGACCAGGGTAAACAAGACAGGCAGGTTTACACAATACAATAGCCCAGGGTAACAGGACAGACAGTTTAACACAATACAATAGACCAGGGTAACAGGACAGGCAGGTTAACACAATACAATAGACCAGGCTAACAGGACACATGACAGGTGATCACAATACAATCGACCAGGGTAACAGGACAGGCAGGTTTACACAATAAAATAGACCAAGATAACAGGAGAGGCGGGTTAATACAATACAATAGACCAGGGTAACAGGACAGGCTGGCGAACACAATACAATAGACCAGGGTAACAGGACAGGCGGGTTAATACAATACATTAGACCAGGGTAACAGGACACAGGACAAGCAGGTTAACAAAATACAATAGACCAGGGTAAACAGGACAAGCAGGTTAACACAATCCAATAGACCAGGGTAACAGGACAGGCAGTTTAACACAATACAATAGACCAGGGTAACAGGACACAGGACATGCAGGTTAACACACTACAATAGACCAGGTTAACAGGACAGGCAGGTTTAAACAATAAAAAAGACCAGGGTAAACAGGACAGGCAGGTTTACACAATACAATAGACCAGGTTAACAGGACAGGCAGGTTAACACAATACAATAGACCAGGGTAACAGGACACAGGACAGGCAGGTTAACACAATACAAAAGACCAGGGTAAACAGGACAGGCAGGTTAACACAATACAATAGACCAGGGTAACAGGACACAGGACAGGCAGGTTAACACAATACAATAGACCAGGTTAACAGGACAGGCGGGTTAACACAATAATAGACCAGGGTAACAGGACAGGCAGGATAACACAATATAATAGAACAGGGTAACAGGACAGACAGGATAACACAATACAATAGTCCAGGGTAAAAGGACAGGCAGGTGAACACAATAAAAAAGACCAGGGTAACAGGACAGGCAGGTTAACAAAATACAATAGATCAGGGTAAACAGGACAGGCAGGTTAACACAATGCAATAGACCAGGGTAACAGGACAGGCAGGTTAACAAAATACAATAGATCAGGGTAAACAGGACAGGCAGGTTAACACAATACAATAGACCAGGGTAACAGGACAGACAGGTTTACACAATACAATAGACCAGGGTAACAGGACACAGGACATGCAGGTTAACACAATACAATAGACCAGGGTAAACAGGACAGGCAGGTTAACACAACACAATAGACCAGGGTAACAGGACAGACAGGTTAACACAATACAGTAGACCAGGGTAACAGGACACAGGACATGCAGGTTAACACAATCCAATAGACCAGGGTAAACAGGACAGGCAGGTTAACACAACACAATAGACCAGGGTAACAGGACAGACAGGTTAACACAATACAATAGACCAGGGTAAACAGGACAGGCAGGTTAACACAACACAATAGATCAGGGTAAACAGGACAGGCAGGTTTACACAATACAATAGACCAGGTTAACAGGAAAGGCAGGTTAACACAATACAATAGACCAGGGTCACAGGACACAGGACAGGCAGGTTAACACAATACAATAGACCAGGTTAACAGGACAGGCAGGTTAACACAACACAATAGACCAGGGTAACAGGACAGGCAGGTTAACACAATACAATAGACCAGGGTAACAGGACAGGCAGGTAAACTCAATACAATAGACCAGGGTAACAGGACACAGGACAGGCAGGTTAACACAATACAATAGACCAGGGTAAACAGGACAGGCAGGATAACACAATACAATAGACCAGGGTAACAGGACAGACAGTTGAACACAATAAAAAAGACCAGGGTAACAGGACAGGCAGGTTAACACAGTACAATAGATCAGTGTAAACAGGACAGGCAGGTTAACACAATACAATAGACCAGGGTAGCAGGACAGACAGGTTAACACAATACAATAGACCAGGGTAACAGGACACAGGACATGTAGGTTAACACAATACAATAGACCAGGGTAACAGGACAGACAGGTTTACACAATACAATAGACCAGGGTAACAGGACAGGCAGGTTAACACAATACAATAGACCAGGGTAACAGGACAGGCAGGTTATCACAATACAATAGACCAGGGTAACAGGACAGACAGGTTAACACAATACAATGGACCAGGGTAACAGGACACAGGACATGCAGGTTAACACAATACAATAGACCAGGGTAACAGGACACAGGACAGGCAGGTTAACACAATACAATAGACCAGGGTAACAAGACACAGGACATGCAGGTTAACACAATACAATAGACCAGGGTAAACAGGACATGCAGGTTAACACAACACAATAGACCAGGGTAACAGGACAGACAGGTTAACACAATACAATAGACCAGGGTAACAGGACACAGGACATGCAGGTTAACACAATACAATAGACCAGGGTAAACAGGACAGGCAGGTTTACACAATACAATAGACCAGGTTAACAGGACAGGCAAGTTAACACAATACAATAGACCAGGGTAACAGGACACAGGACAGGCAGGTTAACACAATACAATAGACCAGGGTAACAGGACAGGCAGGTTAACACAATACAATAGACCAGGGTAACAGGACACAGGACAGGCAGGTTAACACAATACAATAGACCAGGTTAACAGGACAGGCAGGTTAACACAATACAATAGACCAGGGTAACAGGACAGGGAGGTTAACACAATACAATAGACCAGGGTAACAGGACACAGGACAGGCAGGTTAACACAATACAATAGACCAGGGTAACAGGACACAGGACAGGCAGGTTAACACAATACAATAGACCAGGGTAACAGGACAGGGAGGTTAACACAATACAATAGACCAGGGTAAACAGGACAGGCAGGATAACACAATACAATAGACCAGGGTAACAGGACAGGCAGGTTAACACAATACAATAGACCAGGGTAACAGGACACAGGACAGGCAGGATAACACAATACAATAGACCAGGGTAACAGGACAGGGAGGTTAACACAATACAATAGACCAGGGTAAACAGGACAGGCAGGATAACACATACAATAGACCAGGGTAACAGGACAGGCAGGTTAACACAATACAATAGACCAGGGTAACAGGACAGGCAGGTTAACACAATACAATAGACCAGGGTAACAGGACAAAGGACAGGCAGGATAACACAATACAATAGACCAGGGTAACAGGACAGGCAGGATAACACAATACAATAGACCAGGGTAAACAGGACAGGCAGGATAACACAATACAATAGACCAGGGTAACAGGACAGACAGGATAACACAATACAATAGACCAGGGTAACAGGACAGGCAGGTTAACACAATAGAATAGACCAGGGTAACAGGATAGGCAGGTTAACACAATACAATTGACCAGGGTAACAGGACAGACAGGATAACACAATACAATAGACCAGGGTAACAGGACAGGCAGGATAACACAATACAATAGACCAGGGTAAACAGGACAGGCAGGATAACACAATACAATAGACCAGGGTAAACAGGACAGGCAGGTTAACACAATAGAATAGACCAGGGTAACAGGATAGGCAGGTTAACACAATACAATTGACGAGGGTAACAGGACAGGCAGGTTAACACAATACAATTGACGAGGGTAACAGCACAGGCAGGTTAACGCAATACAATAGACCAGGGTAACAGGACAGACAGGATAACACAATACAATAGACCAGGGTAACAGGACAGGCAGGTTAACGCAATACAATAGACCAGGGTAACAGGACACAGGACAGGCAGGATAACACAATACAATAGACCAGGGTAACAGGACAGGGAGGTTAACACAATACAATAGACCAGGGTAAACAGGACAGGCAGGATAACACATACAATAGGCCAGGGTAACAGGACAGGCAGGTTAACACAATACAATAGACCAGGGTAACAGGACAGGCAGGTTAACACAATACAATAGACCAGGGTAACAGGACAAAGGACAGGCAGGATAACACAATACAATAGACCAGGGTAACAGGACAGGCAGGATAACACAATACAATAGACCAGGGTAAACAGGACAGGCAGGATAACACAATACAATAGACCAGGGTAACAGGACAGACAGGATAACACAATACAATAGACCAGGGTAACAGGACAGGCAGGTTAACACAATAGAATAGACCAGGGTAACAGGATAGGCAGGTTAACACAATACAATTGACCAGGGTAACAGGACAGACAGGATAACACAATACAATAGACCAGGGTAACAGGACAGGCAGGATAACACAATACAATAGACCAGGGTAAACAGGACAGGCAGGATAACACAATACAATAGACCAGGGTAACAGGACAGACAGGATAACACAATACAATAGACCAGGGTAACAGGACAGGCAGGATAACACAATACAATAGACCAGGGTAAACAGGACAGGCAGGTTAACACAATAGAATAGACGAGGGTAACAGGACAGGCAGGTTAACACAATACAATTGACGAGGGTAACAGGACAGGCAGGTTAACGCAATACAATAGACCAGGGTAACAGGACAGACAGGATAACACAATACAATAGACCAGGGTAACAGGACAGGCAGGTTAACGCAATACAATAGACCAGGGTAACAGGACACAGGACAGGCAGGATAACACAATACAATAGACCAGGGTAACAGGACAGGGAGGTTAACACAATACAATAGACCAGGGTAAACAGGACAGGCAGGATAACACATACAATAGACCAGGGTAACAGGACAGGCAGGTTAACACAATACAATAGACCAGGGTAACAGGACAGGCAGGTTAACACAATACAATAGACCAGGGTAACAGGACAAAGGACAGGCAGGATAACACAATACAATAGACCAGGGTAACAGGACAGGCAGGATAACACAATAAAATAGACCAGGGTAAACAGGACAGGCAGGATAACACAATACAATAGACCAGGGTAACAGGACAGACAGGATAACACAATACAATAGACCAGGGTAACAGGACAGGCAGGTTAACACAATAGAATAGACCAAGGTAACAGGATAGGCAGGTTAACACAATACAATTGACCAGGGTAACAGGACAGACAGGATAACACAATACAATAGACCAGGGTAACAGGACAGGCAGGATAACACAATACAATAGACCAGGGTAAACAGGACAGGCAGGATAACACAATACAATAGACCAGGGTAACAGGACAGACAGGATAACACAATACAATAGACCAGGGTAACAGGACAGGCAGGATAACACAAAACAATAGACCAGGGTAAACAGGACAGGCAGGTTAACACAATAGAATAGACCAGGGTAACAGGATAGGCAGGTTAACACAATACAATTGACGAGGGTAACAGGACAGGCAGGTTAACACAATACAATTGACGAGGGTAACAGGACAGGCAGGTTAATACAATACAATAGACCAGGGTAACAGGACACAGGACAGGCAGGTTAACACAATACAATAGACCAGGGTAACAGGACAGGCAGGCGAACACAATAAAATAGACCAGGGTAACAGGACACAGGACAAGCAGGTTAACACAATACAAGAGACCAGGGTAACAGGATACAGGACAGGCAGGTTAACACAATACAATAGACCAGGGTAACAGGACAGGCAGGTTAACACAATACAATAGACCAGGGTAACAGGACACAGGACAGGCAGGTTAACACAATACAATAGACCAGGGTAACAGGACAGGCAGTTTAACACAATACAATAGACCAGGGTAAACAGGACAAGCAGGTTAACACAATAGAATAGACCAGGGTAACAGGATAGGCAGGTTAACACAATACAATAGACCGGGGTAAACAGGACAGGCAGGTTTACACAATACAATAGACCAGGGTAACAGGACACACAGTTTAACACAATACAATAGACCAGGGTAAACAGGACAGGCAGGTTAACACAATACAATAGACCAGGGTAACAGGACAGGCAGGCGAACACAATAAAATAGACCAGGGTAACAGGACAGGCGGGTTAATACAATACATTAGACCGGGGTAACAGGACACAGGACAGGCAGGTTAACACAATACAATAGACCAGGGTAACAGGACACAGGACAGGCAGGTTAACACAATACAATAAACCAGGGTAACAGAACAGGCGGGTTATCACAATACAATAGACCAAGGTAACAAGACAGGCGGGTTAACACAATACAATAGTCCAGGGTAAAAGGACACAGGACAGGCAGGTTAACACAATACAAGAGACCAGTGTAACAGGAAACAGGACAGGCAGGTTAACACAATACAATAGACCAGGGTAACTGGACAGGCAGGTTAACACAATACAATAGACCAGGGTAACAGGACAGGCGGGTTAACACAATACAATACACCAGGGTAACAGGACAAAGGACAGGCAGGTTAACACTATACAATAGACCAGGGTAAACAGGACAGGCAGGTTAAAACAATACAATAGACCAGGGTAAACAGGACAGGCAGGTTTGCACAATACAATAGACCAGGGTAAACAGGACAGGCAGGTTAACACAATACAATAGACCAGGGTAACAGGATAGGCAGGTTAACACAATACTATTGACCAGGGTAACAGGTCTTAACACAATAGATTAGACCAAGGTAACAGGACACGGGACGGGCAGGTTAACACAATACACTAGACCAGGGTAACAGGACAGGCAGGCGAACACAATAAAATAGACCAGGGTAACAGGACAGGCGGGTTAATACAATACATTAGACCAGGGTAACAGGACACAGGACAGGCAGGTTAACACAATGCAAGAGACCAGGGTAACAGGATACAGGACAGGCAGGTTAACACAATACAATAGACCAGGGTAACTGGACAGGCATGTTAACACAATACAATAGACCAGGGTAACAGGACATTCAGGTTAACACAATACAATACACCAGGTTAACAGTACAGGCAGGTTAACACAATAAAATAGATCAGGGTAAACAGGACAGGCAGGTTAACACAATGCAATAGACCAGGGTAAACAGGACAGGCAGGTTTACACAATACAATAGACCAGGTTAACAGGACAGGCAGGTTAACACAATACAATAGACCAGGGTCACAGGACACAGGACAGGCAGGTTAACACAATACAATAGACCAGGGTAACAGGACAGGCAGATTAACACAATACAATACACCAGGTTAACAGTACAGGCAGGTTAACACAAAACAATAGATCAGGGTAAACAGGACAGGCAGGTTTACACAATACAATAGACCAGGTTAACAAGACAGGCAGGTTAACACAACACAATAGACCAGGGTAACAGGACAGGCAGGTTAACACAAGACAATAGACCAGGGTAACAGGACACAGGACATGCAGGTTAACTGTCACGTTCCTGACCTGTTTTCTCTTGTTTTGTATGTGTTTTTGGTCAGGGCGTGAGCGGGGTGGGCATTTCTATGTGTTGTGTTTCTATGTTGGGTTAAAGGGTTGCCTGGTATGGCTCTCAATTAGAGGCAGGTGTTTGGCATTTCCTCTGATTGAGAGTCATATTAAGGTAGGTTGTTCTCACTGTTTGTTTGTGGGTGATTGTCTCCTGTGTCTTTCGTGTCAGTGTATGTGCACCACACGGGACTGTTTTGGCTGTTCGTTCGTTTGATGTAGTCTGTTCCTGTTCGTGAGTTCTGCGTGTAGTATGTAAGTTCCATGTTCAGGTCTGTCTACGTCGTGTTTGTTATTTTGTAATTTTCAAGTGTTTTCGTGTTCATTTCGTATTTCAATAAATATAATTTATGTCATCATACCTCGCTGCGTGTTGGTCCGACCCATGCTCCTCCTCTTCGGATGAAGAGGAGGAGGAACGCCGTAACATTAACACAATACAATAGACCAGGTTAACAGGACAGGCAGGTTTACACAATACAATAGACCAGGGTAAACAGGACAGGCAGGTTTACACAATACAATAGACCAGGGTAAACAGGACAGGCAGGTTTACACAATACAATAGACCGGGTTAACAGGACAGGCAGGTTAACACAATACAATAGAACAGGGTAACAGGACACAGGACAGGCAGGTTAACACAATACAATAGACCAGGTTAACAGGACAGGCAGGTTAACACAATACAATAGACCAGGGTAACAGGACAGGCAGGTTAACACAATACAATAGACCAGGGTAACAGGACACAGGACAGGCAGGTTAACACAATACAATAGACCAGGTTAACAGGACAGGCAGGTTAACACAATACAATAGACCAGGGTAACAGGACAGGGAGGTTAACACAATACAATAGACCAGGGTAAACAGGACAGGCAGGATAACACATACAATAGACCAGGGTAACAGGACAGGCAGGTTAACACAATACAATAGACCAGGGTAACAGGACACAGGACAGGCAGGATAACACAATACAATAGACCAGGGTAACAGGACAGACAGGATAACACAATACAATAGACCAGGGTAACAGGACAGGCAGGTTAACACAATACAATAGACCAGAGTAACAGGACACAGGACAGGCAGGATAACACAATACAATAGACCAGGGTAAACAGGACAGGCAGGATAACACAATACAATAGACCAAGGTAACAGGACAGACAGGATAACACAATACAATAGACCAGGGTAACAGGACAGGCAGGATAACACAATACAATAGACCAGGGTAACAGGACAGACAGTTTAACACAATACAATTGACGAGGGTAACAGGACAGGCAGGTTAACACAATACAATAGACCAGGGTAACAGGACACAGGACAGGCAGGTTAACACAATACAATAGACCAGGGTAACAGGACACAGGACAGGCAGGTTAACACAATACAATAGACCAGGGTAAACAGGACAGGCAGGATAACACAATACAATAGACCAGGGTAACAGGACAGACAGTTGAACACAATAAAAAAGACCAGGGTAACAGGACAGGCAGGTTAACACAGTACAATAGATCAGTGTAAACAGGACAGGCAGGTTAACACAATACAATAGACCAGGGTAGCAGGACAGACAGGTTAACACAATACAATAGACCAGGGTAACAGGACACAGGACATGTAGGTTAACACAATACAATAGACCAGGGTAACAGGACAGACAGGTTTACACAATACAATAGACCAGGGTAACAGGACAGGCAGGTTAACACAATACTACAATAGACCAGGGTAACAGGACAGGCAGGTTATCACAATACAATAGACCAGGGTAACAGGACAGACAGGTTAACACAATACAATGGACCAGGGTAACAGGACACAGGACATGCAGGTTAACACAATACAATAGACCAGGGTAACAGGACACAGGACAGGCAGGTTAACACAATACAATAGACCAGGGTAACAGGACACAGGACATGCAGGTTAACACAATACAATAGACCAGGGTAAACAGGACAGGCAGGTTAACACAACACAATAGACCAGGGTAACAGGACAGACAGGTTAACACAATACAATAGACCAGGGTAACAGGACACAGGACATGCAGGTTAACACAATACAATAGACCAGGGTAAACAGGACAGGCAGGTTTACACAATACAATAGACCAGGTTAACAGGACAGGCAAGTTAACACAATACAATAGACCAGGGTAACAGGACACAGGACAGGCAGGTTAACACAATACAATAGACCAGGGTAACAGGACAGGCAGGTTAACACAATACAATAGACCAGGGTAACAGGACACAGGACAGGCAGGTTAACACAATACAATAGACCAGGTTAACAGGACAGGCAGGTTAACACAATACAATAGACCAGGGTAACAGGACAGGGAGGTTAACACAATACAATAGACCAGGGTAACAGGACACAGGACAGGCAGGTTAACACAATACAATAGACCAGGGTAACAGGACACAGGACAGGCAGGTTAACACAATACAATAGACCAGGGTAACAGGACAGGGAGGTTAACACAATACAATAGACCAGGGTAAACAGGACAGGCAGGATAACACAATACAATAGACCAGGGTAACAGGACAGGCAGGTTAACACAATACAATAGACCAGGGTAACAGGACACAGGACAGGCAGGATAACACAATACAATAGACCAGGGTAACAGGACAGACAGGATAACACAATACAATAGACCAGGGTAACAGGACAGGCAGGTTAACGCAATACAATAGACCAGGGTAACAGGACACAGGACAGGCAGGATAACACAATACAATAGACCAGGGTAACAGGACAGGGAGGTTAACACAATACAATAGACCAGGGTAAACAGGACAGGCAGGATAACACATACAATAGACCAGGGTAACAGGACAGGCAGGTTAACACAATACAATAGACCAGGGTAACAGGACAGGCAGGTTAACACAATACAATAGACCAGGGTAACAGGACAAAGGACAGGCAGGATAACACAATACAATAGACCAGGGTAACAGGACAGGCAGGATAACACAATACAATAGACCAGGGTAAACAGGACAGGCAGGATAACACAATACAATAGACCAGGGTAACAGGACAGACAGGATAACACAATACAATAGACCAGGGTAACAGGACAGGCAGGTTAACACAATAGAATAGACCAGGGTAACAGGATAGGCAGGTTAACACAATACAATTGACCAGGGTAACAGGACAGACAGGATAACACAATACAATAGACCAGGGTAACAGGACAGGCAGGATACCACAATACAATAGACCAGGGTAAACAGGACAGGCAGGATAACACAATACAATAGACCAGGGTAACAGGACAGACAGGATAACACAATACAATAGACCAGGGTAACAGGACAGGCAGGATAACACAATACAATAGACCAGGGTAAACAGGACAGGCAGGTTAACACAATAGAATAGACCAGGGTAACAGGATAGGCAGGTTAACACAATACAATTGACGAGGGTAACAGGACAGGCAGGTTAACACAATACAATTGACGAGGGTAACAGGACAGGCAGGTTAACGCAATACAATAGACCAGGGTAACAGGACAGACAGGATAACACAATACAATAGACCAGGGTAACAGGACAGGCAGGTTAACGCAATACAATAGACCAGGGTAACAGGACACAGGACAGGCAGGATAACACAATACAATAGACCAGGGTAACAGGACAGGGAGGTTAACACAATACAATAGACCAGGGTAAACAGGACAGGCAGGATAACACATACAATAGACCAGGGTAACAGGACAGGCAGGTTAACACAATACAATAGACCAGGGTAACAGGACAGGCAGGTTAACACAATACAATAGACCAGGGTAACAGGACAAAGGACAGGCAGGATAACACAATACAATAGACCAGGGTAACAGGACAGGCAGGATAACACAATACAATAGACCAGGGTAAACAGGACAGGCAGGATAACACAATACAATAGACCAGGGTAACAGGACAGACAGGATAACACAATACAATAGACCAGGGTAACAGGACAGGCAGGTTAACACAATACAATAGACCAGGGTAACAGGATAGGCAGGTTAACACAATACAATTGACCAGGGTAACAGGACAGACAGGATAACACAATACAATAGACCAGGGTAACAGGACAGGCAGGATAACACAATACAATAGACCAGGGTAAACAGGACAGGCAGGATAACACAATACAATAGACCAGGGTAACAGGACAGACAGGATAACACAATACAATAGACCAGGGTAACAGGACAGGCAGGATAACACAATACAATAGACCAGGGTAAACAGGACAGGCAGGTTAACACAATAGAATAGACCAGGGTAACAGGATAGGCAGGTTAACACAATACAATTGACGAGGGTAACAGGACAGGCAGGTTAACACAATACAATTGACGAGGGTAACAGGACAGGCAGGTTAATACAATACAATAGACCAGGGTAACAGGACACAGGACAGGCAGGTTAACACAATACAATAGACCAGGGTAAAAGGACACAGGACAGGCAGGTTAACACAATACAATAGACCAGGGTAACAGGACAGGCAGGCGAACACAATAAAATAGATCAGGGTAACAGGACACAGGACAAGCAGGTTAACACAATACAAGAAACCAGGGTAACAGGATACAGGACAGGCAGGTTAACACAATACAATAGACCAGGGTAACAGGACAGGCAGGTTAACACAATACAATAGACCAGGGTAACAGGACACAGGACAGGCAGGTTAACACAATACAATAGACCAGGGTAACAGGACAGGCAGTTTAACACAATACAATAGACCAGGGTAAACAGGACAGGCAGGTTTACACAATACAATAGACCAGGGTAACAGGACACACAGTTTAACGCAATACAATAGACCAGGGTAAACAGGACAGGCAGGTTAACACAATACAATAGACCAGGGTAACAGGATAGGCAGGTTAACACAATACAATTGACCAGGGTAACAGGACTTAACACAATACATTAGACCAAGGTAACAGGACACGGGACAGGCAGGTTAACACAATACAATAGACCAGGGTAACAGGACAGGCAGGCGAACACAATAAAATAGACCAGGGTAACAGGACAGGCGGGTTAATACAATACATTAGACCGGGGTAACAGGACACAGGACAGGCAGGTTAACACAATACAATAGACCAGGGTAACAGGACAGGCAGGTTAACACAATACAATAGACCAGGGTAACAGGACACAGGACAGGCAGGTTAACACAATACAATAGACCAGGGTAACAGGACAGGCAGTTTAACACAATACAATAGACCAGGGTAAACAGGACAGGCAGGTTTACACAATACAATAGACCAGGGTAACAGGACACACAGTTTAACGCAATACAATAGACCAGGGTAAACAGGACAGGCAGGTTAACACAATACAATAGACCAGGGTAACAGGATAGGCAGGTTAACACAATACAATTGACCAGGGTAACAGGACTTAACACAATACATTAGACCAAGGTAACAGGACACGGGACAGGCAGGTTAACACAATACAATAGACCAGGGTAACAGGACAGGCAGGCGAACACAATAAAATAGACCAGGGTAACAGGACAGGCGGGTTAATACAATACATTAGACCGGGGTAACAGGACACAGGACAGGCAGGTTAACACAATACAATAGACCAGGGTAACAGGACACAGGACAGGCAGGTTAACACAATACAATAAACCAGGGTAACAGAACAGGCGGGTTATCACAATACAATAGACCAAGGTAACAAGACAGGCGGGTTAACACAATACAATAGTCCAGGGTAAAAGGACACAGGACAGGCAGGTTAACACAATACAAGAGACCAGGGTAACAGGACAGGCAGGTTAACACAATACAATAGACCAGGGTAACAGGACAGGCAGGTTAACACAATACAATACACCAGGGTAACAGGACAAAGGACAGGCAGGTTAACACTATACAATAGACCAGGGTAAACAGGACAGGCAGGTTAAAACAATACAATAGACCAGGGTAACAGGATAGGCAGGTTAACACAATACTATTGACCAGGGTAACAGGTCTTAACACAATACATTAGACCAAGGTAACAGGACACGGGACGGGCAGGTTAACACAATACACTAGACCAGGGTAACAGGACAGGCAGGCGAACACAATAAAATAGACCAGGGTAACAGGACAGGCGGGTTAATACAATACATTAGACCAGGGTAACAGGACACAGGACAGGCAGGTTAACACAATGCAAGAGACCAGGGTAACAGGATACAGGACAGGCAGGTTAACACAATACAATAGACCAGGGTAACTGGACAGGCAGGTTAACACAATACAATAGGCCAGGGTAACAGGACAGGCAAGTGAATACAATACAATAGACCAGGGAAACAGGACACAGGACAGGCAGGGAATCACAATACAATAGACCAGGGTATAAGGACAGGCAGGTTAACACAATACAATAGACCAGGGTAACAGGACCGGCTGGTTATCACAATACAATAGACCAGGGTAACAGGTCACAGGACAGGCAGGTTAACACAATACATTAGACCAGGGAAACAGGACACAGGACAGGCAGGTTAACACAATACAATAGACCAGGGTAACAGGACAGGCCGGTTAACACAATACAATAGACCAGGGTAACAGGACAGGCAGGTGAATACAATACAATAGACCAGGGAAACAGGACACAGGACAGGCAGGGAATCACAATACAATAGACCAGGGTATAAGGACAGGCAGGTTAACACAATACAATAGACCCGGGTAACAGGACCGGCTGGTTATCACAATACAATAGACCAGGGTAACAGGTCACAGGACAGGCAGGTTAACACAATACATTAGACCAGGGAAACAGGACAGGCAGGTTAACACAATACAATAGACCAGGGTAGCAGGACACATGACAGGTTAACACAATACAATAGAACAGGGTAACAGGACAGACAGTTTAACACAATACAATTGACGAGGGTAACAGGACAGGCAGGTTAACACAATACAATAGACCAGGGTAACAGGACACAGGACAGGCAGGTTAACACAATACAATAGACCAGGGTAACAGGACACAGGACAGGCAGGTTAACACAATACAATAGACCAGGGTAAACAGGACAGGCAGGATAACACAATACAATAGACCAGGGTAACAGGACAGACAGTTGAACACAATAAAAAAGACCAGGGTAACAGGACAGGCAGGTTAACACAGTACAATAGATCAGTGTAAACAGGACAGGCAGGTTAACACAATACAATAGACCAGGGTAGCAGGACAGACAGGTTAACACAATACAATAGACCAGGGTAACAGGACACAGGACATGTAGGTTAACACAATACAATAGACCAGGGTAACAGGACAGACAGGTTTACACAATACAATAGACCAGGGTAACAGGACAGGCAGGTTAACACAATACTACAATAGACCAGGGTAACAGGACAGGCAGGTTATCACAATACAATAGACCAGGGTAACAGGACAGACAGGTTAACACAATACAATGGACCAGGGTAACAGGACACAGGACATGCAGGTTAACACAATACAATAGACCAGGGTAACAGGACACAGGACAGGCAGGTTAACACAATACAATAGACCAGGGTAACAGGACACAGGACATGCAGGTTAACACAATACAATAGACCAGGGTAAACAGGACAGGCAGGTTAACACAACACAATAGACCAGGGTAACAGGACAGACAGGTTAACACAATACAATAGACCAGGGTAACAGGACACAGGACATGCAGGTTAACACAATACAATAGACCAGGGTAAACAGGACAGGCAGGTTTACACAATACAATAGACCAGGTTAACAGGACAGGCAAGTTAACACAATACAATAGACCAGGGTAACAGGACACAGGACAGGCAGGTTAACACAATACAATAGACCAGGGTAACAGGACAGGCAGGTTAACACAATACAATAGACCAGGGTAACAGGACACAGGACAGGCAGGTTAACACAATACAATAGACCAGGTTAACAGGACAGGCAGGTTAACACAATACAATAGACCAGGGTAACAGGACAGGGAGGTTAACACAATACAATAGACCAGGGTAACAGGACACAGGACAGGCAGGTTAACACAATACAATAGACCAGGGTAACAGGACACAGGACAGGCAGGTTAACACAATACAATAGACCAGGGTAACAGGACAGGGAGGTTAACACAATACAATAGACCAGGGTAAACAGGACAGGCAGGATAACACAATACAATAGACCAGGGTAACAGGACAGGCAGGTTAACACAATACAATAGACCAGGGTAACAGGACACAGGACAGGCAGGATAACACAATACAATAGACCAGGGTAACAGGACAGACAGGATAACACAATACAATAGACCAGGGTAACAGGACAGGCAGGTTAACGCAATACAATAGACCAGGGTAACAGGACACAGGACAGGCAGGATAACACAATACAATAGACCAGGGTAACAGGACAGGGAGGTTAACACAATACAATAGACCAGGGTAAACAGGACAGGCAGGATAACACATACAATAGACCAGGGTAACAGGACAGGCAGGTTAACACAATACAATAGACCAGGGTAACAGGACAGGCAGGTTAACACAATACAATAGACCAGGGTAACAGGACAAAGGACAGGCAGGATAACACAATACAATAGACCAGGGTAACAGGACAGGCAGGATAACACAATACAATAGACCAGGGTAAACAGGACAGGCAGGATAACACAATACAATAGACCAGGGTAACAGGACAGACAGGATAACACAATACAATAGACCAGGGTAACAGGACAGGCAGGTTAACACAATAGAATAGACCAGGGTAACAGGATAGGCAGGTTAACACAATACAATAGACCAGGGTAACAGGACAGGCAGGATACCACAATACAATAGACCAGGGTAAACAGGACAGGCAGGATAACACAATACAATAGACCAGGGTAACAGGACAGACAGGATAACACAATACAATAGACCAGGGTAACAGGACAGGCAGGATAACACAATACAATAGACCAGGGTAAACAGGACAGGCAGGTTAACACAATAGAATAGACCAGGGTAACAGGATAGGCAGGTTAACACAATACAATTGACGAGGGTAACAGGACAGGCAGGTTAACACAATACAATTGACGAGGGTAACAGGACAGGCAGGTTAACGCAATACAATAGACCAGGGTAACAGGACAGACAGGATAACACAATACAATAGACCAGGGTAACAGGACAGGCAGGTTAACGCAATACAATAGACCAGGGTAACAGGACACAGGACAGGCAGGATAACACAATACAATAGACCAGGGTAACAGGACAGGGAGGTTAACACAATACAATAGACCAGGGTAAACAGGACAGGCAGGATAACACATACAATAGACCAGGGTAACAGGACAGGCAGGTTAACACAATACAATAGACCAGGGTAACAGGACAGGCAGGTTAACACAATACAATAGACCAGGGTAACAGGACAAAGGACAGGCAGGATAACACAATACAATAGACCAGGGTAACAGGACAGGCAGGATAACACAATACAATAGACCAGGGTAAACAGGACAGGCAGGATAACACAATACAATAGACCAGGGTAACAGGACAGACAGGATAACACAATACAATAGACCAGGGTAACAGGACAGGCAGGTTAACACAATACAATAGACCAGGGTAACAGGATAGGCAGGTTAACACAATACAATTGACCAGGGTAACAGGACAGACAGGATAACACAATACAATAGACCAGGGTAACAGGACAGGCAGGATAACACAATACAATAGACCAGGGTAAACAGGACAGGCAGGATAACACAATACAATAGACCAGGGTAACAGGACAGACAGGATAACACAATACAATAGACCAGGGTAACAGGACAGGCAGGATAACACAATACAATAG